>NC_044036.1:220454962-220768966 GCF_901765095.1 Microcaecilia unicolor | reverse complement strand
TCGGAGTTAGGTGTTTGGGAGTGCAGTACCCTCTTCTAGGAGGGTATTTTCAGGGTGAAAAGACTAGTGCTTTTCTAGAGCTACAACAGGATCATTGCTTTGTCCTGGAACAAAATGGATACTGTCCTCCTCATGGACAGGGGGGGTGGAGCCAGAAGCTCATACAGACTCAGAGAAGAAGGAGTAGAAAGGCCAATAGGGACAAAGCATGCCCTCGAGAGGCAAGGGCGGCTCTAGGGGGCAGCCCCCGATTGGAGGAAAAGGTCATACCTGGCTGACCTCTCAGGACAGAGATAGTAAGAATGGCCAGGAAGTGCTGGCACGTAAACAAAGAAACCAAGCTTGGCTGAGACAGAGGAGTGATCTAAGCAGCATCACAACCAGTAGTAACAGATCTTATACAGACAGGCAAGTGGGGTTGCGTTGTCTGTGAACTACATTACACACATATCTTAGCAGCAGCAGTCAAGATCTTTAGGAGTAAGAATAGCAGTGAAGGAATTAACACATTTTAGGGTCACACTATAACTAGTGCCAGGCTGTCAGGGGACAGAACACTCCCAGTCTGGTATCGGAGATACCACTATTATTATTATCGCACGTTATCAAACTAATAGCATGCAAAGTCCATTGTCTGTATTCAGGTTGTATGTCAGCTGTCACGACCCCAGGCTTTAAACAAACAGTCGTGAACTCTGGAAAAACTTGTCATCGAACGGCAGCAGGAGGCAGGCCTCCCAAGCAGGACTGGGCTAACAAGCTTGGCTTGGCTGGAACCAGATGCTGGGACGGACTTGGCTTAGCAGGAACAGGATTCAGGATGCTGGGATGCTGGAACCAGGTTCAGGATACTCGAACAAGCTGGACGAAAACAGGATTCAGGATGCTGGAACAAACTTGACAGGAATAGGAGCCTCGGGACAAAGGGTGAGTCAGAGAGGGATCACGACCACAGTTGCGACACTGGCTGTAGGGTCATCTTCTTCATCACACAGGAGCTGAAACGAGAGACAGACAACAACAACTCTAGACAACACAAAAGAGAGAGAGAGAGTTTTGAGTCTTTGTTTTTCATGGGAGGATGGCGACTCTCTGTGCTTGTGCTTCTTCGGGTGGTCCAGGAAGCGAAATCTTGGTGGCGGATCATAGGGCCATTCACTGTAGACAGGATGCTTCGTTGGGTGCACTGTTGCAGCTGGGTGGAGACCCAAAGGGTGAATTCCCAGCTTAGGCCTAGGCGGCGTTGAAACAAGGGTTTGTCCACACCCAAGTCTAGATCTTTCAGGTCTCTGGCATGGTCTACTGAAGGGAATGACTCATCTTTACTGAACTCTTTGTTCATCATGCTCAGGAACTCTTTATCTTTTAAGAAGAAGGCTGGTTCGTCTCCATCTTTGGTGTTCTGGAACACTGAGCTTCCCAGGTGTTCTCCTAGGTCTGCTTGAGAGACTGTTTTGTAGAGTGTTGGGACAATGCTCTGTTTCCTCTGGGCGGGAGCTTCTTTGGTGGTTAGATGGTTGGTACATGTCTCGAACAAGGAAGAGCGCCCGCTGTCCAGGACATTGGTGTGAAGTACCTTGACATTTGATTTTCTTGTTCGCTTGAGGCAGGCATCGCCTACTGTTGTCCAACCCAAGTTGGGTGGGTGTGCATAGGGAGCACTGTGTGGGCTCTTGCATGATTCACGGATGTCCAGGGATTCTGGTACATCTCTGTCCGGCAAGAGCGAGATCTCAGCATCTGGATTCAAGTAGGCAATCTGGTCGATTGTGGGCCTCAGGTAAGGGTGATTCCGGGCAGCCTGTAGTGTGGGAACCTCACCCTTGTCATCTGGTATCTGTTCACGTTCAGCCCTTGTGGGTGACCGTGGCATGGTGTCGCCATTCGTATCCTCTATCTCGTCACCGCTTGCTGCTTGCCTTGCCGTCTGTACGGCCTTTGCACAAGTTTTGATGCTGTCTGGGGAGTAGTTTTGGTGGATGTCGAACAGGTCATGGCGCTCTGATCTTGCGAGAGGCCTGTTGCACTGCTCATCTATGACACCATACGTTTTGGCTGCTTTGCCACGTCGTCCTTCAAGGTGCACTTCGGTCAAGCATGTCTTGGTGCGGCATCTCCCTTCGCGGTTTCCTTCGCACACCTTCGTGCATCTCGGAGTGGCTTGGAATGTTGGTGCCTTTTCCTCCTCTGTCTCCCCGCCATGATTCAACTCGGGTTTAGAGTTCGGTTCTGCATCATCTAGGTGTACTGCATAGACGCTCTGGTCGTTGCCATGTTCTGTACCCTTGATAGGTACTTCGCCGTCTTTGGCGGGATGATCTGGATTCAATTCTTCTACACGTGCAGCTGTTTCCTTTCTTAGCCCGTGCAGCATTGTGTACTTCTCTTGCTTAGGAGTAAGCCTCATACTCACTATGGCCTTCTCGGAATTGGATTTCTCCGTCCTGTAGCGCTCAGGGCGATCGCTGGACTGGGTAAGCTCTGTGCTCCCCAGATGTTTGCTGGTCAGATACTCTACTGGCTCATCTCTTGCTGTGGCTTCAAGTCGAGCAGCTGACATCACTGCCTGTTGGTTGGCTTGCGCCTTTCCGATGCCTGATGCGGAGTGTGGCTGTCCGGCTCCCTCTGATTTAGACTAAGGGAGTTCGACCGATATCCTGCTTGAGAGTGACTGCTCCGGTCTCTTTTGCCCACACCCTGTGTGAAGGCTCAGCCTTTGCGGTGAGCGTTCTTGCTCAGACCTCTTTTTCCTTCGCCTTGTGTGAAGGCTCAGACTCTGCGGTGAACGTTCTTGCATGAAGGTTATGAAATGCTTTCTCATCTCTGGTTTCCTTCTCAAAGTTTTCTGCATTGAAGCAAGTTGAGAAAGGGTGTAACTTCTGTTGTTCGCGAGCCGAGACCTGGGCTTACGAAATGGGAGGGGTGCCATCCAGCTGTTCGCCTCGCCTTTCCTGAATTCTTTTTTCATGACGTTCAGGAACTCTTTATCTTCTATAGAGAAGGCCGGTTTGTCATCATCTTCAGTGGTGTGGAGCACCGAGCTTCCCAAGTGTTCACTCAAATCTGCTGTGGAGGTGGTTCGGTAGAGTGTTGAGTCACTGTTCCATTGCTTGTAAGCGGGGGTCTCTTTGGTCAGGTGCTTGGTGCATGGTTCAAATAAGGAAGCGCGCTCGTCTTCCAGGCCATTGGTGGCGAGCACCTTGATGTTTGGCTTTGTTCGATCGAGACAGACATTGCCCACTATTGTCCAACCCAAGTTGAGACGGTGCGCATAAGGAGCATCACGCGGGCCCCTGCGTGATTCATGGCTGCACAAGAGTTCTGTCGCGTCCCGGCCCAGCAAGAGTAAGATTTCAGCGTCTGGATCCACAGGCCTGAGCTGGTTGGCTATGGGTCTTAGATGGGGGTGGTCCCATGCCGCCTCTGGTGTTGGAATTTCATCCTTGTCATCTGGTCACATTCGATCAGTGTGGGCAACCGTGACTTGGCACTTCCATCTATTGCCTCTATCACGTAACCGCTCGCCACTCTTCCCGACATTTGCACGATTCCTGTACATGTCCTAATGCTGTAAGAGGAACATGCTTGATGGAGCTTGAACAGGTTGAAAAACTCTGATCTTGCAAGGGCCCGGTTGCTCTGTTCGTCTATGATAGCGTACATTTTTACTGCTTCGTCGGGTCACCCTTCGGGATACACCTTGGCTAGGCATATCTTGGTGCAAGACCTCCCTTCGCGGGTCTTCCCATACACCCTTGTCCACTTCGGCGTGACTTGGAGCGTCGTCGCCTCCCTTTCTTCCGTCTCCCCACCGTGATCTGTTTCGGGGTTGATACACGGCTTTGCTCCGCTGGGGTGTAGGGCACAGATATGTTGGTTACTACCGCACTCTGCGCACCGGACAGGGGCTCTGCAGTCTCTGGCGAGATGGTCTGAGGAAGAACAGCACCTGTAGCAGAATCTGTACCTTGTAAGCAGCTCCATGCGCTCTTTCAAAGGCACCCTCAAGAACCACCGACACTCTCTGAGCGGATGGGGCACCTTGTGTATCGGACACTGCTCGTTGGGGACCTCTGTATTCTCCGTGTTGGGAAGAGGGTCAGGCGTTGAGGATGATACTTCCGTCTTATGCACAGAAATGGGTTTCCTGTATGTTCTGGATGGATTCCCTTCCCAGGACGGTCCCGATTCAGATGATTCTACTATGAACCAGGGGTCGTTTCTCCTTTTGGCTATGTCCCTTATGAAACTTGTGAAGATACTGAAGGGAGGATACGTCCCTTGATTCTCTGCCTTGTATCGTGTGCCGACTACTGACCACTTCTCCCTTATGTCGTATGGTAACTTCCCTAAGATGCTCTTGGTGCCCCGAGGCGTGTCTAGCTGGCTGAGGTTTGGAAATCCATTCTCGGCCTTGACTGCTTCCAGCTCGTGAAGGAGGTTTCCCAGTTCTTGCAACTTGTAGTGGTCTCTAACGGATATCGTTGGGAATCTATCCAACTTGTTGAACAACGAATTCTCTATGGCTTCCGGGCTCCCATAGTACTCCTTGAGTCTTTCCCACATCTCTTCTAACCCTTTAGACGGGTCGCTCAGATAGGAGTGCTTCAATTCCTCTACGCGTACAGCTGTTTCCTTCCGCAGCCAGTGTAGCATCATGTTCATCTCTTGCTTGGGAGTGAGCCTCATGTTCGCGATGGCGTCCTTGAAGTCTGACTTCCATGCCCGGTAAGGCTCGGGGCGGCCGTCGAACTGGGTAAGTCCCGGCCTCCCAGATCCTTGCGCGCCAGATATCTCACTAGCTCGTCTCCTGTTGAGGTTTCGGGTTGAGCAGTGGTGACCGCTGCTGGTGGATTGGTCTGGCCCTCTGTAGGGGTATACGTGGGATGCGACCGCTTTGTTCTTTCTTGATTGCCTACGGAGTGTTGAAATGATGCCCCTGGAGGAGGTGGTGGTGCATCAGAGCGTATATATACATGCGCGTCGGTGCGCTGAGAGTCAGCTTCCGTGATGTGTCGCACCTCGGGCTTTCTTTCTTGGGTTTGCATTCCCAGTGCTGAGGGTAAGTTTGGTTCTTCAGGATCGGAGGGCTTCTCTGGCACTGAATGTATCGCTGCTCTGCTAGGTGCTAGGGTGTCTGCTATCACATAAGCTTTAGTTCTTCGAGCAGGGTCTTCAGCGGAAAGGTGGCTGAGTCGCTCCGCCGCGTCACTCAATTCCACCGCTTCTCCGAAGTCATTGGCTTTCGCTTCCAACCTAGCGATTTCTCAGTCTTGCTGGAGCGCCTCCAGCCTAATGTTCAGCTTGGCCCTTCTTCTTGCGACTTCAGCCGCCATTGCAGCCCTCTCGTGTGTCGCCTCGGCCCTCCTGCAGGCATCTTCTGCCTCTAGGTCAGCCAATTCTAGCTTCAGAGTGACCTCTTGTTCAAGGTGGTGACGGCGAGACTTGGCCATCGCCACTGCAATCCGTGCCTGATGCGCCGCTGAGCTAGCTGCCGACAGATTGGAGCGGGTTGATGCACGTGACCTGAAGGATCTTGAGCTCTTGGATGTGTGCTTCGAAGAGTGGGAGCACAGGGAGGCGTTGTCTCGTATATCTACGCTTGCATTCGCTGTTTCCTCTATGGCTCTTGTTACTTCCTGTTGGGCCTGAGGAGGAAGGCGGTCTGCTGTATATGCCTGTCTCTCTGGCCGCCCTTGTGTGTCTGGGTCAAGGGCTGCCGCATCTGGTGTAGTCTGTGAAGCATTAAGGTCTGCCATTATCCTGCGCTTGTTTGTTTTCTTTGGTTAAATGAGAGATCAGGTTGTTTTGTTTTGTTTTGTTTTTTTCTTTTCTTGTGTAGGAGGGGGCTAGATGTGTGGGGGTTCACTCTGAGTGAAGCTGTGCCTGCTTGCTTCTTTAAACTTGCCTCCCTCTGTTCACTGACTCAAAAGAGGGAGATCTTTTTCTTGAGCTGTTCACATCAGGACTGTATCCAATTTCAGTTCAGCAAGCTGAAGAGTAGTAAATCACCGGGACCTGATGGTATTCATCCCAGAGTATTAATAGAACTAAAAAATGAACTTGCGGAGCTACTGTTAGAAATATGCAATCTGTCCCTAAAATCGAGTGTAGTACCGGAAGACTGGAGGGTAGCCAATGTTACTCCGATTTTTAAGAAGGGTTCCAGAGGAGATCCGGGAAATTATAGACCGGTGAGTCTGACGTCGGTGCCGGGCAAGATGGTGGAGGCTATTATTAAGAATAAAATTGCAGAGCATATACAAAAACATGGACTGATGAGACAAAGTCAGCACGGATTTAGTGAAGGGAAGTCTTGCCTCACCAATCTAATGCATTTTTTTGAGGGGGTAAGCAAACATGTGGACAATGGGGAGCCGGTTGATATTGTATATCTGGATTTTCAGAAGGCATTTGACAAAGTGCCGCACGAAAGACTCCTGAAGAAATTGCAGAGTCATGGAATCGGAGGTAGGGTATTATTATGGATTAAGAACTGGTTGAAAGATAGGAAGCAGAGAGTAGGATTGCGTGGCCAGTATTCTCAGTGGAGGAGGGTAGTTAGTGGGGTCCCGCAGGGGTCTGTGCTGGGTCCGTTGCTTTTTAATGTATTTATAAATGACCTAGAGATGGGAATAACTAGTGAGGTAATTAAATTCGCCGATGACACAAAATTATTCAGGGTCGTCAGTCGCAGGAGGAATGTGAACGATTACAGGAGGACCTTGCGAGACTGGGAGAATGGGCGTGCAAGTGGCAGATGAAGTTCAATGTTGACAAGTGCAAAGTGATGCATGTGGGTAAGAGGAACCCGAATTATAGCTACGTCTTGCAAGGTTCCGCGTTAGGAGTTACGGATCAAGAAAGGGATCTGGGTGTCGTCGTCGATGATACGCTGAAACCTTCTGCTCAGTGTGCTGCTGCGGCTAGGAAAGCGAATAGAATGTTGGGTGTTATTAGGAAGGGTATGGAGTCCAGGTGTGCGGATGTTATAATGCCGTTGTATCGCTCCATGGTGCGACCGCACCTGGAGTATTGTGTTCAGTACTGGTCTCCGTATCTCAAAAAAGATATAGTAGAATTGGAAAAGGTACAGCGAAGGGCGACGAAAATGATAGTGGGGATGGGACGACTTTCCTATGAAGAGAGGCTGAGAAGGCTAGGGCTTTTCAGCTTGGAGAAGAGACGGCTGAGGGGAGATATGATAGAAGTGTATAAAATAATGAGTGGAATGGATCGGGTGGATGTGAAGCGACTGTTCACGCTATCCAAAAATACTAGGACTAGAGGGCATGAGTTGAAGCTACAGTGTGGTAAATTTAAAACGAATCGGAGAAAAGTTTTCTTCACCCAACGTGTAATTAGACTCTGGAATTCGTTGCCGGAGAACGTGGTACGGGCGGTTAGCTTGACGGAGTTTAAAAAGGGGTTAGATAGATTCCTAAAGGACAAGTCCATAGACCGCTATTAAATGGACTTGGAAAAATTCCGCATTTTTAGGTATAACTTGTCTGGAATGTTTTTACGTTTGGGGAGCGTGCCAGGTGCCCTTGACCTGGATTGGCCACTGTCGGTGACAGGATGCTGGGCTAGATGGACCTTTGGTCTTTCCCAGTATGGCACTACTTATGTACTTATGTACTTATGTTAATGAGCAAAGTTGCTGAGGGTGAGGGGGGGAGGGGGGAGAGGAGTGGCTCAAGTCAGGGTATTGCTTTGATCTGTCTCTCAGCAACTAATTGCTTCCCACCCTTCTTGTCCTGAGAACATAGTAACATAGTAACATAGTAGATGACGGCAGAAAAAGACCTGCACGGTCCATCCAGTCTGCCCAACAAGATAACTCATATTTGCTACTTTTTGTGTATACCCTACTTTGATTTGTACCTGTGCTCTTCAGGGCACAGACCGTATAAGTCTGCCCAGCACTATCCCCGCCTCCCAACTACCAGCCCCACCTCCCAACCACCGGCTCTGGCACAGACCGTATAAGTCTGCCCAGCACTATCCTCGCCTCCCAACCACCAGCCCCGCCTCCCGATCTTGACTAAGCTCCTGAGGATCCATTCCTTCGGCACAGGATTCCTTTATGCTTATCCCACGCATGTTTGAATTCCGTTACCGTTTTCATTTCGACCACCTCCCGCGGGAGGGCATTCCAAGCATCCACTACTCTCTCCGTGAAAAAATACTTCCTGACATTTTTCTTAAGTCTGCCCCCCTTCAATCTCATTTCATGTCCTCTCATTCTACCATCTTCCCATCTCCGGAAAAGGTTCGTCTGCGGATCAATACCTTTCAAATATTTGAACGTCTGTATCATATCACCCCTGTTTCTCCTTTCCTCCAGAGTATACATGTTTAGTTCAGCAAGTCTCTCCTCATACATCTTGTAACGCAAATCCCATACCATTCTCGTAGCTTTTCTTTGCAACGCTTCAATTCTTTTTACATCCTTAACAAGATACGGCCTCCAAAACTGAACACAATACTCCAGGTGGGGCCTCACCAACGACTTATACAGGGGCATCAACACCCCCTTTCTTCTGCTGGTCACACCTCTCTCTATACAGCCTAACAAATTTTTAGCTACGGCCACCGCCTTGTCACACCGTTTCATCGCCTTCAAGTCCTCAGATACTATCACCCCAAGATCCCTCTCTCCGCCCGTACCTATCAGACTCTCCCCGCCTAACACATACGTCTCCCATGGATTTCTATTCCCTAAGTGCATCACTTTGCATTTCTTCGCATTGAATTTTAATTGCCAAACCTTAGACCACTCTTCTAGCTTCCTCAGATCCTTTTTCATGTTTTCCACTCCCTCCCGGGTGTCCACTTTGTTACAGATCTTTAGTATCATCCGCAAATAGGCAAACTTTACCTTCTAACCCTTCGGCAATGTCACTCACAAATATATTGAACAGAATCGGCCCCAGCACCGATCTCTGAGGCACTCCACTACTCACCTTTCCCTCCTCCGAGCGAATTCCATTCACCACCTCCCTCTGGTGTCTGTCCGTCAACCAGTTCCTAATCCAGTTCACCACTTCAGGTCCTATCTTCAGCCCATCCAGTTTATTTAAGAGCCTCCTGTGGGGAACCGTGTCAAAAGCTTTGCTGAAATCTAAGTAAATTACGTCCATAGCTCGTCCCTGATTCAATTCTCCTGTCACCCAATCAAAGAACTCAATGAGATTCGTTTGGTACGATTTCCCTTTCGTAAAACCATGTTGTCTCTGATCTTGCAACTTATTGGCTTCCAGGAAATTCACTATCCTTTCCTTCAGCATCGCTTCCATTACTTTTCCAATAACCGAAGTGAGGCTTACCGGCCTGTAGTTTCCAGCTTCTTCCCTATCACCACTTTTGTGAAGAGGGACCACCTCTGTCGTTCTCCAATCCCTCGGAACCTTTCCCGTCTGCAAGGATATATTAAACAAATCTTTAAGAGGACCCGCCAAAACCTCTCTGAGTTCCCTCAATATCCTGGGGTGGATCCCGTCCGGTCCCGGCTCTGGCTGGAAGCAGAGGGGAAGGGGAGTTTGCTCTGGGGATGGAGAAAGGTGCTTGAAGAACAATAGGAGGGTACTTCTCACTTAATTGCTCCTTGCAAATGTGGTTGTACAGGGAAGGCAGACAGTCACTGGTTTTAAACCTCTATTATCTTATGCTTTCTTCCCAGAATCAGTGCTTCTAATAGATGCCTTTAACAGATTCAAAGTTGCTTTTTTTCAGTTAATTTCCTCTGCATCCAGATTAGTGTCCATAGTACTACAGGCAGGTTTCCTTTTTCTGGCTAGCTTAGCTCACGCATTTAGCCTCTCCACAAGCTTAACTTTCCTGTTTGATTAGATGCTGCACATTTTTATCCTGCTGGAACTCTGGCTGTTATAATAGTCTTTTCACTGTCAAGTCTCTCGAGACTTGTATAGCTGTTTCTTAAGAGTTATTTAGCTATAAGTCTCAATATCTTGAAGTATAAACCCCTAGCACATCAACACACCTAAATCGCTTGTTCTTTTCTGAATTTCCCTTATTGAATAACATAGATGATTACTCACAGTTAGATGTTCATAAGCACAAAGGAACCCTGTAGTTTCATGAGCTGTATCAGTGGAGAGAAGGTAGAAGTTTAAGTGGGATCAGCTCATTGCAGAGATAAGAAAAGTAGTTCCACAGATAGAGGCAGCTCGGAGTTAGGTGTTTAGGAGTGCAGTACCCTCTTCTAGGAGGGTATTTTCAGGGTGAAAAGACTAGTGCTTTTCCAGAGCTACAACAGGATCATTGCTTTGTCCTGGAGCAAAATGGATACTGTCCTCCTCATGGACAGGGGGGGTGGAGCTAGAAGCTCTTACAGACTCAGAGAAGAAGGAGTAGAAAGGCCAATAGGGGCAAAGCCTGCCCCCGAGAGGCAAGGGCGGCTCTAGGGGGCAGCCCCCGATTGGAGGAAAAGGTCATACCTGGCTGACCTCTCAGGACAGTGATAGTAAGAATGGCCAGGAAGTGCTGGCACGTAAACAAAGAAGCCAAGCTTGGCTGAGACAGAGGAGTGATCTAAGCAGCATCACAACCAGTAGTAACAGATCTTATACAGACAGGGGTTGCGTTGTCTGTGAACTACATTACACACAATGCATTGCTCACACACATATCTTAGCAGTGAAGACTGCAGCAGTCAAGATCTTTAGGAGTAAGAATAGCAGTGAAGGCATTAACACATTTTAGGGTCACACTATAACTAGTGCCAGGCTGTCAGGGGACAGAGCAAGATCAATGAGCTTTAATCCCTTTTACAGAATGTTTTCTAGAATTGAATGTTAGCATAAAACAACAATATAAGGCAATTATTTTTTTATTGGACTAATGATATATTTCTTGACTAGCACTATGGAAATAATTCACTTCCTCATATACTCTCTTATTTCTATAGTGCTACTAGACAAATGCTGTGCTGTACATGTTATTATATTCATGAAAGACTACAGAGGAAATTAGAGGGGCATGGCATCGGAGGTAGTGTCTTACAGTGGATTAAAAACTGGTTGAAAGATAGGAAACAGAGTGTAGGGTTAAAAGGTCAATATTCGCAATGGAGAAGGGTAGTTAGTGGGGTCCCTCAGGGATCTGTGCTGGGACCTCTGCTTTTTAACATATTCATAAATGACCTAGAGACGGGGGTAACTAGTGAGGTAATCAAATTTGCTGATGACACAAAGTTATTCAAAGTCGTCAAATCGCAGGAAGATTGTGAAAAATTACAAGAGGACCTTACAAGACTGGGAGACTGGGCGTCTAAATGGCAGATGACGTTTAATGTGAACAAGTGCAAAGTGATGCATGTGGGAAAGAGGAACCCAAACTATAGATACGTCATGCAGGGTTCAGGGTTAGGAGTCACGGACCAAGAAAGGGATCTAGGTGTCATCATTGATGATACGTTGAAACCTTCTGCTCAATGTGCTGCTGCGGCTAGGAAAGCAAATAGAATGTTGGGTATTATTAGGAAAGGGATGGAAAACAAAACTGAGGATATTATTCTGCCATTGTATCGCTCCATGGTGCAACCGCACCTTGATTATTGTGTGCAATTCTGGTCGCCACACCTCAAAAAAGATATAGTGGAATTAGAAAAGGTCCAGAGAAGGACGACAAAGATGATACAGGAGATGGGACGACTTCCCTATGAGGAAAGGCTGAAGAGGCTGGGGCTCTTCAGTTTGGAGAAAAGGCGGCTGAGGGGAGATATGATAGAGTCTATAAGGATAATGAGTGGAATGGAAAGGGTCAATGTGGAGCGTCTGTTTACGCTTTCCCAAAATACTAGGACAAGGGGGCATGCGATGAAGCTGCAGTGTAGTAAATTTAGAACGAATTGGAGGAAATTTTTCTTCACTCAACGCATAGTTAGACTGGAATTCGTTGCTGGAAAAAGTGGTTAAGGCGGTTGAATTAGCGGAATTTTAAAAAGGGTTGGACGGCTTCCTGGAGGAAAAGGCCATAGAATGTTATTGAATGGACGTGGGAAAAAATCCACTATTTCTGGGATGGGCGAGACAAATTGTTCTTTTGGCCACTGTCGGAGACAGGGTGCTGAGCTCGATGGACCCTTGGTCTGTCCCAGCATGGCGATGCTTATGTACTTTCTCTGCCCTAGGATTGCAGTTCACTGCACTAACCATTAGACTACTCCTCCACTCATATCAGAACAGAATAAGCAATAAATAACATACTTTGGGGAACAAAAAGTAGTGCCCCATGCAGGGAAAATAGGCAAATGACTGGAAGTGGCATCTTTCAGCTTTAAATTGACCCCAGTTGCTTTCTCCATTGGGTAAACAAATCTACCTTTCTACCGCTGATATCTCACCTTGCATCCAAACCAAAGTTTCAGCGTGCTTGTCTGACATTGCTGTCTGGATGTCTCAACGCCACCTGAAATTAAACATGACCAAAACCAAGCTTCTCATTTTTCCCCCCAAACCCACCTCCCCACTCCCCCCGTTTCTATTTCTGTTGATGGCTCTCTCATTCTCCCTTGTCTCCTCAGCTCGAAACATTGGGGTCATCTTTGACTCTTCTCTCTCCTTCTCTGCTCATATCCAGCAGATCGCCAAGACCTGTCGTTTCTTTCTTTACAACATCCGTAAAATCCGCCCCTTTCTTTCCAAGCACTCTACCAAAACCCTCATCCACACCCTTGTCACCTCTCATTTAGACTACTGCAATCTGCTTCTTGCTGGCCTCCCACTTAGTCACCTCTCCCCTCTCCAGTCGGTTCAAAACTCTGCTGCCCGTCTCGTCTTCTGCCAGGGTCGCTTTACTCATACTACCCCTCTCCTCAAGTCGCTTCACTGGCTCCCTATCCGTTTTCACATCCTGTTCAAACTTCTTCTACTAACCTATAAATGTACTCACTCTGCTGCTCCCCAGTATCTCTCCACACTCATCCTTCCCTACACCCCTTCCCGTGCACTCCGCTCCATGGATAAATCCTTCTTATCTGTTCCCTTCTCCACTACTGCCAACTCCAGACTTCGCGCCTTCTGTCTCGCTGCACCCTACGCCTGGAATAAACTTCCTGAGCCCCTACGTCTTGCCCCATCCTTGGCCACCTTTAAATCTAGACTGAAAGCCCACCTCTTTAACATTGCTTTTGACTCGTAACCACTCGCCTCCACCTACCCTCCTCTCCTCCTTCCTGTACACATTAATTGATTTGATTACTTTATTTTTTGTCTATTAGATTGTAAGCTCTTTGAGCAGCGACTGTCTTTCTTGTAGCGCTATAGAAATGCTAAATAGTAGTAGTAGTAGTAGGATAAAGTGGCTCAGCATGGCACATTATTCATAGACCCCTGTGTGTGCTAGGCTTTCAGACAATGGACTATTCTGCTCAGCTGAACTGAAAAGTTCACAGGATACAGGAACTGTATTACTGTTTTGCTTTCATTGTAGTTAAAATAGTATAGTTGCCATGTTAGTCTACTTCAATGTGTACATACAAAGGTAATAAAAAAATGAAAAACAAAGGGGTTGTGTTTGGGCCTGTTGGTGCTGAGTCTCAGAACCAAAAACCCAACATCTCACCCATACAGATTCCCGGCCTGGTAAGTACCAAAAACAACTATAAACAAAAGAAGCTTCTTACATTACTAACGTCTATTCTAATCAAAGAACAGGAAAAATAAGAAATAATAAAAGTTTAGGAACAGCACCCAAGAAACAGGATGGTGAGGGAGCATAGACAAAAGGGAAATGCCATGAAAATGGTCGTATATTCCTTAGCCCTAATAGAGTCTGGAGAAGATTTTCATCAACCCCCCCTTGCTTTCCAGACCAGGCATTTATATAGGGTTAAGAACTGGGGTTTTTTAAGGAACACATCACACAGGAATACGTCATTCAGGATATGTCATTTGTTTGTTACAATTGCCAACAGGCACATATTGCATTTCCCTAAAAGATACATCCTCAGTTCTTTAGTAAATAAGCACATCCTCAGTAAACAATCTTTTTCTTACTTCAAAGGATTCAGTATTCCGTTCCCACCGACCCATGCCATTCTCCTATCCTGTCCAGATTGCAGGGTTCTGTCTCTCTCCTCTGCCAGGACCCCGCCCCTGTCACCTTGAAATTAGTTCTGCAGCCTAAAAGTCTCTAGAGGTTCTTTGAACACACTCATCATAAACAGTGGATGGTATGACTCATTGTCTTTCAATTACCTGCTCAGAGGAAGTAGGGAGGGGTGAGGTACTTGCTTGACACCAAATGGCCTTGCTTAATATCATAGTAATCCACAGAAAAAAAAGAAGTCTTCACCTCTTATGGTCTGTAGATTAATTCTTTATCTGCATGGTCTAGGCCTTCATAAGTACACCTCCTCCAACAGTTGGTATTTGGGTAGCAGCACCTGCTACCTAAATAAATGTTGCTGAGATATTTTAGAAACTGAAAGTAGCTAAACACAAGAGTTCCACATAAAACGCAAGAACAACAATGAAGTGGAAAACAGAAGAAGGCTAAACCAACAAGGGTGTTTTGAGAAAAAAAATGTTAATACAGCTGTAGTATAAAAATTATATTGCCACTACATGAGCGACTCAACAAGGCACCATGTTTCGGCACAGAGTGCCTACCTCAGGATTCTTGCGGGGAATATAATCCAATATTGAAAAAACTCCAAAATTAAACTGATATCAGATCGTCTTTACAAAGACCATGTAAACGAAAGATACACTGAATAACAATGCATTCACAAGATGCCCTTGAATGGGAAGAAACGGAGTGAAGAACTGATCCACACAATGCGACATGGCACCGTGGTTCAGCATAGAGTGCCTGCCTCAGGAGTCTACAAAATAAACAGGAACAAATTAAAAAATGCATGAATACAACCTTGGACTAAGAAATGTGTGAGTAACATACAGTGGTGGAAATAAGTATTTGATCCCTTGCTGATTTTGTAAGTTTGCCCACTGACAAAGACATGAGCAGCCCATAATTGAAGGGTAGGTTATTGGTAACAGTGAGAGATAGCACATCACAAATTAAATCCGGAAAATCACATTGTGGAAAGTATATGAATTTATTTGCATTCTGCAGAGGGAAATAAGTATTTGATCCCCCACCAACCAGTAAGAGATCTGGCCCCTACAGACCAGGTAGATGCTCCAAATCAACTCGTTACCTGCATGACAGACAGCTGTCGGCAATGGTCACCTGTATGAAAGACACCTGTCCACAGACTCAGTGAATCAGTCAGACTCTAACCTCTACAAAATGGCCAAGAGCAAGGAGCTGTCTAAGGATGTCAGGGACAAGATCATACACCTGCACAAGGCTGGAATGGGCTACAAAACCATCAGTAAGACGCTGGGCGAGAAGGAGACAACTGTTGGTGCCATAGTAAGAAAATGGAAGAAGTACAAAATGACTGTCAATCGACAAAGATCTGGGGCTCCACGCAAAATCTCACCTCGTGGGGTATCCTTGATCATGAGGAAGGTTAGAAATCAGCCTACAACTACAAGGGGGGAACTTGTCAATGATCTCAAGGCAGCTGGGACCACTGTCACCACGAAAACCATTGGTAACACATTACGACATAACGGATTGCAATCCTGCAGTGCCCGCAAGGTCCCCCTGCTCCGGAAGGCACATGTGACGGCCCGTCTGAAGTTTGCCAGTGAACACCTGGATGATGCCGAGAGTGATTGGGAGAAGGTGCTGTGGTCAGATGAGACAAAAATTGAGCTCTTTGGCATGAACTCAACTCGCCGTGTTTGGAGGAAGAGAAATGCTGCCTATGACCCAAAGAACACCGTCCCCACTGTCAAGCATGGAGGTGGAAATGTTATGTTTTGGGGGTGTTTCTCTGCTAAGGGCACAGGACTACTTCACCGCATCAATGGGAGAATGGATGGGGCCATGTACCGTACAATTCTGAGTGACAACCTCCTTCCCTCCGCCAGGGCCTTAAAAATGGGTCGTGGCTGGGTCTTCCAGCACGACAATGACCCAAAACATACAGCCAAGGCAACAAAGGAGTGGCTCAGGAAGAAGCACATTAGGGTCATGGAGTGGCCTAGCCAGTCACCAGACCTTAATCCCATTGAAAACTTATGGAGGGAGCTGAAGCTGCGAGTTGCCAAGCGACAGCCCAGAACTCTTAATGATTTAGAGATGATCTGCAAAGAGGAGTGGACCAAAATTCCTCCTGACATGTGTGCAAACCTCATCATCAACTACAGAAGACGTCTGACCGCTGTGCTTGCCAACAAGGGTTTTGCCACCAAGTATTAGGTCTTGTTTGCCAGAGGGATTAAATACTTATTTCCCTCTGCAGAATGCAAATAAATTCATATACTTTCCACAATGTGATTTTCCGGATTTAATTTGTGATGTGCTATCTCTCACTGTTACCAATAACCTACCCTTCAATTATGGGCTGCTCATGTCTTTGTCAGTGGGCAAACTTACAAAATCAGCAAGGGATCAAATACTTATTTCCACCACTGTATACTTAAAAACAATGTACAGGTAAAATGCATTGAAAAGTTACATTTCTTGTTTATGAGAAATTCCCTTAATTTCAAAACAATAAAACAGTTAAATGATAATACAATGGAAACTAAAAGAGCAATTGAACAAACATATGGTTTATAACTTACATTGTGAGCCCTCCAGAGACAGAGAAATACCCACTGTACCTAAATGTAACTCACCTTCAGCTACTACTGAAAAAGGTGTGAGCAAAATCCAAATAAATAAAAATAACTGGAGATGCAGTAAAAACAAATGATAAAAACATAGAAATACAATGGAGACTTTAAAAGTAACCATGTAGAGGTAAATGTACATATGAGTATAAAAGGAACAATGGAACGGTTAATGTAAAAGAGGGGACTGACCATGCGGGGAATATAATCCAATATTGAAAAAACTGCTCCAAAATTAAATGGATATTTGATGGTCTATGTAAAAGAAAAAAGGAAACTAATAAAAATATAAACCATTTGAGGCGAAACTAAAAATAAAAAGGAAAAAGACCGTGTACACGAAAGATACACTGAATAGTAATGTGCCCACAAGATACCCTTGTATGGGAACTATGAAATGACAAGATGGAAAAATGTGGCACACTTCTGTGAAGCCTGGAGCTATAGAAAGTAAATCATCCGCTTGATTTGGAAAGCACTACTCCAACGTAAATTGAAAGTAACTCGATGTGCCATAGCTGCAGAGCTGGTGGGCTTAAAAGAAAGCAGGACGAAAAGAAAGTGCCCAACAGAACTGCAATGTTTTGCTAAAAAGTCTGAAAACAGGATAATGGTATTAAAAATAGCTGCAAGCGTTGGAAAAATTGCACATGAAACAAAATCTAGAAGGCTGAGACAATATGTCACTAATTGTTGAAAAGAACCTCAGTAATGTGGTGACTATTAAAAAGGGAAAGGGAAATGGGACTTGATATACCACCTTTCTGTGTTTTTTTGCAACTACATTCAAAGCGGTTTACATATTATATTCAGGTACTATTTATACGAGGGGCAATGCCAATTAAGTGACTTGCCCAGAGTGACAAGGAGCTGCAGTGGGAATTGAACTCAGTTCCCCAGGATCAAAGTCCACTGCACTAACCACTAGGCTACTCCTCCAAAAAGGTGGAAAAAGACAGTCTATGCAGGAAGATATAAAAGTGGACCATGAAACTGAAAAGCAATAAAGGTGCCACATAAATATCCATGATATGAATAATAATGTAAATAAATGTGAACAGTCTCACTGTACTATCTACTTAATCATTAATGTTTAACTGAAGAAAATTGAAAAAGTCAAAAGGATCCTGACCCGATCCGTGTCATATACAGCTTAGAGTCATCGCGAATGTTAATTTACATGATGTCTTTTGTAATACTCAAATGCATAAAAGATGCTTGCTAAAGTGAAAAAGCCGATCCACATAATGCTATCTACACTGAATTACCGCATCACTGCCTGCTGTTGTTTTGGCGTTTTTTTTTTTCAAAGCAGGAAAAAACACTGATTAGTTTTAAAATGTCCAGATAGATTTTTTAAAAAGTACTCATAAAATGGAGTGAAGAGCTGGTCCACACAATGCTCTTCACATTAATGTACTGGAGCACTGACTACCATTATTACGTCTCTCTGCAAGGTGGGAAAATATGCACATGCTGTTGCTGATTTCTAAAAAAAAAAACACCTGTTGACGCATGCTCGTTTTAGATATTGTAGATTTTTTTTAAAGCGGTAAGGGGATTCAACTATTTTATGCAATTGATTTGTATGCATCCTTGCAATTCTATTCAGGAAAAAAAGGCTTTCCCAACCCCCACATTTACATATTGGACGGTGAAAGTCAATAATTTTAATATTTGTGATGTTAAAAAAGTGGGGAAAAGAAAAGAGGGTAATGATAGGTATATAGGTATTGTACCGTTCCATTGCCTTAAAATTAACAAAACAGATGTGAATTGCAAGGATGCATACAAATCAATTGCATAAAATAGTTGAATATGAACTTTATATGGAATATAAAGTTCCACTCAAAGAATGTTTTGCGTTCAAAATTTGCACCCTGGTTCATAAAATTACTCACGGCGAAGCCCCGATCTACATGAGAGACCTCATAGATCTACCAACCAGAAACACAAAAAGGTCAGCACGCACATTCCTGAATCTCCACTACCCTAGCTGCAAAGGACTAAAATATAAATCAACATATGCATCCAGCTTAGCACATAAGCACAGCCATACTGGGAAAAGACCAAGGGTCCATCAAGCCCAGCATCCTGTCTCCAACAGCGGCCAATCCAGGCTTCAAGAACCCGGCTAACCCCCCCCCCCTAAAAAAAAAAATATATATATATATATATATTTAGTAATGTTCAATGGACTTTTCCTTCAGAAATCTGTCCAAACCCCCCTTAAACTCCATAAGGCCAGCTGCTGTCACTACATTTTCCCGTAACGAGTACCAGAGTCCAACTACACGCTGAGTAAAGAAAAACTTTCTCCTATTTGTTTTAAATCTACCATATTCTAGCTTCATCTTCTCCTACATAAGCACGCAACTATGGAATGCACTACCAAACGTCATAAAAACAATGCACGACCTAACAAACTTCCGGAAATCACTAAAAACCAACCTGTTCAAAAAAGCATACCACAATGATCCATCCTAAATAGCAGACAACCAAACTTATACCAGAACTGGACAAAACCGAACCCTCTATACTTGATTGCCTAATCTACTCTATCACTAATGAACTTTTAAAGCAATACCACTTTATTTCTCATTCCGGAAATGAACTCTCTATACCTGACTGCTTAAAATACTCTGTCACTTATGCAAAGGAAAGCTACGAGGATGGTATGGGATTTACGTTCCAAGACTTATGAAGAGAGGCTTGCCGACCTGAACATGTACACCCTGGAGGAAAGGAGGAACAGGGGTGATATGATACAGACGTTCAAATATTTGAAAGGTATTAATCCGCAAACGAATCTTTTCCGGAGATGGGAAGGCGGTAGAACGAGAGGACATGAAATGAGATTGAAGGGGGGCAGACTCAGGAAAGATGTCAGGAAGTATTTTTTCACGGAGAGGGTGGTGGACGCTTGGAATGCCCTCCCGCGGGAGGTGGTGGAGATGAAAACGGTAACGGAGTTCAAACATGCGTGGGATATGCATAGAGGAATCCTGTGCAGAAGGAATGGATCCTCAGAAGCTTAGCTGAAATTGGGTGGTGGAGCAGTTGGGGGGAAGAGGGGGGTGGTTGGGAGGCGAGGATAGGGGAGGGCAGACTTATACGGTCTGTACCAGAGCCGGTGATGGGAGGCAGGACTGGTGGTTGGGAGGCGGGTAATACTGCTGGGCAGACTTATATGGTCTGTGCCCTGAAAAGTACAGGTAAAATTCAAGGTAATGTATACACATATGAGTTTGTCTTGGGCAGACTGGATGGACCATGCAGGTCTTTTTCTGCCGTCATCTACTATGTAATGCAATACCACTCTGTATTTCTTATTCCGATAATGGCGATTGCCATTACGGCATAATGTAAGCCACATTGAGCCTGCCAAGAGGTGGGAAAATATGGGATACAAATGCAACAAATAATAATAATAATAATAATAAGATGTAAATACAAACAGACAAAATGCCTTATTTCAAAAGAGAAAAAACAAAAAGAGAAAAAAGAAGAAAGAATAATTAAAGAAAAGGATGAAAATTTCTTGATTCAGGCCCATAGGTTCAACAATGTCAACAAATACATAAATCAACTTCTGCTCTTCTCTCAACATTATCTTTTCTAAATCATTTCTGTGCCAATGTGGTTTGTAAATTTTAAAAACCAAAAATTTAAGATCTTCAATTGAATGGTTTGCACTCTGCCAATGGGTTACTAATGGAGCAGTCTCTGTGTTCCTATTAATACAACTTTGATGTTTGATCATACGGGTTTTAACCATTATGTACAAAAGGTGGCAAGGACATTGTATGAGTATATCACATTAGACGTGTTACAGTTAGAGATATGTTGTAATGTGTACTGCTTGTTGTTGGGTGAATTAACAGACGTTTCCCAAGTGTATTTACAGACACTACACCTGCTGCATTTTTGTTGACCCAAATGAATCTCTAGTGGTTCCATTCTGATTTTCGGAAGGGTGAAAGGCACAAGTGTTTCTTTTAGATTCTTTCCTCTTGAGTATGCTATCATTAGTTGTTTATTCTGGAAACACTCATGACCTTCAAGTATGTGCCAGTGTCTCTTAATTATTCTTTGGATTCTGCCGGCACATGAGAAAAACGTAAAGTACAAACAATACCTGTCATTTTCTTAACTTTTTGTGGTTGCAAAAGTTCTTGCCTCCTTTTCTGGCATGCTCTGATGTAACCACTGTGTACCTGGTCTTCTGGATATCTTCTATTGATGAATCTCTGTGCCATGATATGTGACTGAAGATGGAAGTCATCATATTCCGTACATATTCGCCTTAACCTCAGGCAGATTCTTTTTCCAACTTGTATTATGGAAACTAGTATAATGAAGAAAAGTGTTGCGATCTGTTGGTTTCCTATAAATAGTTTGAAAATTCAAAATCATTCTTGGATATCATGGGGTCCAAAAAGGCCGTATCCTTATGGTATTGCATTTTAAATTTCCAATTACAATCTTGATTATAGATCCAGTAAAAAAAAATGTAAATCATCACTGCCACCTTGCCATAATATGAAAATATCATCAATGTATCTCATGTAAATCTTTATATGATGCTTGAATGGATGATCACTCAAGAATCTTTTTTTTTAATTCAGCAACATACAGATTCGCTAAGTGAGACCAGCTCTTCACTCCATTCTTGCCCCCATGGCTGTGCCCTTCACCTGCTGGTAATATCTGTCTTGAAAACGGAAGTAATTCCTTGTCAGGGCTAGAGTGGCACAGGTCAAAATAAGATGGTTAGGTATGCGTTTATGTGTAGTACAATTCTGTAGTGCCTTCTCAGCAACCATCAAGGCTTCTAGCTAAGGAATGTTCGTGTAGAGTGATTATATCTAAGGTGACAAGTAAGGTATTGGTAAAATCTCCATGGTATTGCTGTAGTATGCTAATCATCTGAGTAGTATCACAAACATAGGAAGGTATTAATGGAACCAAGAGGCTTAAAAAGAAATCAACAAATGTCGATAGTGGTTCTAAAACACACTGTCTCATCCCAACACAACGCGGCAACCTCCCAAGTATTGACACCCCAGATCACACCCTCCCAATCTCAGACAGCCTAAACATCCTCGGCATGACTTTGGACCGCAACCTAACACTAGAGAGCCAAGTGACATCCACTACAAAGAAAATGTTCTACTCAATGTGGAAACTTAAACGCGTGAAACAATTCATTCCAAGGGAAACTTTTCGCAACCTGATACAATCTATAGTACTAAGCCACGCAGACTACTGCAATGGAATTTATGCGGGATGCAAAGAACAAATCTTAAAGAAACTTCAGACCGCTCAAAACACGGCAGCTAGACTTATATTTGGTAAAACGCAATTTGACAGAGCAAAACCCTTCCGGGAAAAATTACACTGGCTCCCAATCAAAGAACGCATTGCTTTCAAAATTTGCACCATGGTTCACAAAATTATCTACGGTGAAACCCCAGGATACATGACAGACTTGATCGACTTACCGAGAAACACATCCGAATCATCACGAACCTATCTGAATCTGCACTACCCAAGCTGCAAAGGTCTTAAATACAAATCAACTTACGCATCCAGCTTCTCCTACTTAAGCACACAACTGTGGAATGCATTACCAAAAGCCTTGAAAATGACACATGACCATCTAAAATTCAGTAAAACACTAAAAACCAACCTGTTCAAAAAGGCATACCCTACTGATCCAACTTAAATGCCCGATCTCAGAAACACAACAAAACTAAAGAACGTAATGGATGTGACACAACCCTTCCATTGTACAATTCCCCAATGTGCCTGTGCCACATGAACTTTATCTTACCACAACATCACTTTGTATTTGTTCAGACTGGAGTCTGCAAATGCCTCTCCAGTACTATGTAAGCCACATTGAGCTTAAAATAGGTGGGGAAATGTGGGATACAAATGTAACAAATAAATAAATAAAACTGATCCATTTGCCGATACTATGGTTCTACCAGGCGGATTATCTAATGATTTCTGGATTTTCAGGAGTATGTAAATTGTGGGTGAAGGGGAAGGAACATGGGGACAGGGGGAGGGATGGGGACACAGAGGGCAGATGTTTAAAATGGGAGGGGGGGGGGATAGGGACAGGGACACAGAGGGGAGTGAAATTGCTGATCTGCTGTTAGTTATACTGTATGTAACGTGTTGTTAAAATTGTCCGTAGACCCGAAGATTGGAGGGTGGCCAATGTGATGCTGATTTTTAAAAAGGGCTCTAGAGGTGATCCGGGAAATTATAGACTGATAAGCCTAGCATCGTTGCCGGGCAAAATAGTGGAAACTATTATAAAGAATAAAATTACAGAACACATAGACAAACAGAGTCAGCATGGGTTCAGCTGAGGGAAGTCTTACCTCACCAATTTGCTTAATTTCTTTGAAGGCGTGAATAAACATGTGGATAAAGGTGAGCCAATTAGTGTAGTGTATCTAGATTGTCAGAAAGCTTTTGATAAAATTCCTCATGAGAGACTTCTGGGAAAATTAGAGTCATGGGATAGGAGGTAACGTTCTGGTATGGATTAGGAATTGGTTATTGGACAGAAAACAGAGGGTAGGGTTAAATGATCATTTCTCTAAATGGAGGAGGGTGAACAGTGGAGTGCCGCAGGGATCTGTATTGAGGCTGGTACTATTTAACATATTTATAAGTGATTTGGAAATCAGAACGACGAGTGAGGTGATCAAATTTGCAGATGATACAAAACTATTCAAGGTTGTTAAAACACGTGCAGACTGTGAAATATTGCAGGAAGACCTTAGGAAATTGGAAGACTGGGTGTCCAAATGGCAGATGAAATTTAATGCGGACAAATGCAAGATGATGCACATTGGAAAGAATAATCTGAATCATAGTTACCTGATGCTAGGGTCCACCTTGGGGGTCAGCGCTCAAGAAAAAGATCTGGGTGTCGTTGTAGATAATATGCTGAAATCTTCTGCTCAATGTGAGGCAGCAGCCAAAAAAGCAAACAGGATGCTAGGAATTATTAGGAAAGGGATGGTGAATAAGACCGAAAATACTATAATGCCTTTGTATTGCTCCATGGTGTGTCCACACTTTGCGTTCTGTTCTTGTCACCGTATCTCAAAAAAGATATAGCAGAATTAGAAAAGGTTCAAAGAAGAGCGACCAAAATGATAAAGGGGATGGAACTCCTCTGGTATGAGGAATTAAAGAGGTTAGGGCTCTTCAGCTTGGAAAAGAGATGGATGAGGGGAGATATGACTGAGGTCTACAAAATCCTGAGTGGTGCAGAACGATTTTTTACTCATTCCAAAAGTACAAAGACTAGGGGACACTCGAGGAAGTTACATGGAAATAATTTTAAAACAAATAGGAGGAAATATTTTTTCACTCAACAAATAGTTAAGCTCTGGAACTCTTTGCCGGAGGATGTTGTAACAGTGGTTAGCATATCTGGGTTTAAAAAAGGTTTGGACAAATTCCTGGAGGAAAAGTGCACAGTCTGCTATTGAGATACACATGGGAAGCAACTGCTTGCCTTGGGATTTGTAGTATGGAGTGTTGCCACGATTTGAGTTTCTGCCAGGTACTTGTGACCTGGCTTGGTCACTGTTTGCAAAACAGGATACTGGGCTAGATGGACCATTGGTCTGACCCAGTATGGCTACTGTTATGTTCTTATGATGAACAGCAGAAATAGGGAGATAGAGGGAATGATAATGGACATGGAGAGAGACAAAAGTCAGACAGACAGGAGATACTGGAAAGCAGAAGATGGATTGGACCGGGTGAGAGGGAGGGGGAAGGAGCAGAAGATGGATGGGGCTTGGCGTGTTCATCCTAGCCATTTAAGTGCTGAATATCAGACTTAACCAGCTATGTTTTATATGGCTGCATATGCCTGGATATTCAATGCTGGTGCCTTGGCATGGCCTGGTATTGAATATCTGAGAATAAAGACGGCAGCAGTCAGCAAAACATTGTCTGCCATGGGCTGAATATCAGGCTCAATATGTATGCTCTCAATATGAGAGCATTTTCCATCTCACAGATAGGCTGCAGAGAATACCTTCTCCTGCTTTAGACTTAGCCTGGCCTCAGAATGACATCCTATAGTATATCTCCTATCAAACTGAGCTCTCTTTTTCATCAAGCACTGCCATTTCCTCCCCTCACCCTCCCCACTGACAGTTTGAACTTCGTGGGTGTGGCTTGGATCTCTTTCAGGGAGAGAAAACTAACAACTTATAGCAGCAGCTTCAGAGAGCATTTTCCATCTCACAGATAGGCTGCAGAGAATACCTTCTCCTGCTTTAGACTTAGCCTGGCCTCAGAATGACATCCTATAGTATATCTCCTATCAAACTGAGCTCTCTTTTTCATCAAGCACTGCCATTTCCTCCCCTCACCCTCCCCACTGACAGTTTGAACTTCGTGGGTGTGGCTTGGATCTCTTTCAGGGGGAGAAAACTAACAACTTATAGCAGCAGCTTCAGAGAGCATTTTCCATCTCACAGATAGGCTGCAGAGAATACCTTCTCCTGCTTTAGACTTAGCCTGGCCTCAGAATGACATCCTATAGTATATCTCCTATCAAACTGAGCTCTCTTTTTCATCAAGCACTGCCATTTCCTCCCCTCACCGTCCCCACTGACAGTTTGAACTTCGTGGGTGTGGCTTGGATCTCTTTCAGGGAGAGAAAACTAACAACTTATAGCAGCAGCTTCAGAGAGCATTTTCCATCTCACAGATAGGCTGCAGAGAATACCTTCTCCTGCTTTAGACTTAGCCTGGCCTCAGAATGACATCCTATAGTATATCTCCTATCAAACTGAGCTCTCTTTTTCATCAAGCACTGCCATTTCCTCCCCTCACTCTCCCCACTGACAGTTTGAACTTCGTGGGTGTGGCTTGGATCTCTTTCAGGGAGAGAAAACTAACAACTTATAGCAGCAGCTTCAGAGAGCATTTTCCATCTCACAGATAGGCTGCAGAGAATACCTTCTCCTGCTTTAGACTTAATCCTACCCACCCTACCCCTCTACCCACCCACCCCTAGAGTGACATGTCTTATATAACCTCCCTATCAACCCACTCATTACTTTACCTCACCCATTTCTATTCTTCTATCACCTTCTCGCACTACTCCAACCAGAGTTACACCTAATCACACTGACCACCCTTCAACATCTTCTGTCCTTCTGTGACTGTTCTCTTGTGCTTGACTGCTTAAATATTTTAAATTTAAATGCTTTACTTTTTGTCTATTAGATTGTAAGCTCTTTGAGCAGGGACTGTCTTTCTTCTGTGTTTGTACAGCGCTGCGTACACTTTGTAGCGCTCTAGAAATGTTAAATAGTAGTAGTAGTAGTAGTATGCTACTGGAGAAGGATTATGTTGGTGATACTGAGATGAAACCAGAATCAGATTTTATTTTGTATGGTGAATTCTATGGGGAAATACTCTAGTTCAGCTCTGCACTCATTGTTGAATGAGAAAGGCTCCTGTGGATGCAGAATATATGCTTGCATTTAACACTGTGACAATACAGAGTCAGAGGTTAGTATTTTTTTATTTATATAATAGAGTTCCAGGCAACATAAGTTAATTCAAATAATTCTGATGAGTATAACCAGTGTTGGCAGGGGGGGGGGGGGGTTGTACAGGTTGGGATATAAATTGCATTCTTTATTTTTGGGGGGGAGCAACTGCTTGACTAATGTTTAGAATGAGGGGACCTCCTCACCCTCCTTCCTGATCAGAGGTTTCAGGGTGCCTGGAGGGATGCCACCTCATCCCTCGCCTTAGGCAGCAGAATGCCATGAGCTGCCCCTTGGGGTCATCTTATGACTCCTCTCTATCTCTCGCTTTCTCTGCACATATTCAACAGACTGCTAAAACCTGTCATTTCTTTCTCTATAATAACACCAAAATTGTCCCTTCCTTTCAGAGCATTCTACCAAAACTTTTATCCATAATTTTATCACCTCACGACTTGTACCTGGGGCAAGGGAGGGTTAACTATCTCCTCAGACCCTAGCTGAGTTCTTCCACGACAAGGTTCAGAAGATAGACTGTGAATTCTCAACCAAGCCCCCCCACCTCTCCCTCCCCCTCCCCCTCCCCTTGTCCGTTCCCCTATCTCTCAAACCCCTCCGTCCTTTTCCTCCTTTCCTGAAGTTACTGATGAAGAAACAACTAATCTTCTCTCCTCCTCAAAATGAACTACTTGTTCCTCTGATCCCATTCCTGCCCACCTTCTTAGCACCATCTCTCCTTCTCTCACCCCTTTTATCTGTCACATCCTTAATCTTTCACTTTCCACTGTGACCATTCCTGATGCCTTCAAGCATGCTGTGGTCACACCACTCCTTAAGAAGCCTTCACTTGACCCTACCTGTCCTTACAACTATCGACCCATCTCACTCCTCCCCTTCCTCTCCAAGATACTTGAATGTGCCGTTGACTGCTGCTGTCTTAATTTTCTTTCATCTCATGCTGCTCTTGACCCAATTTGGCTTTCGCCCTCTTCATTCAACTGAAACTGCACTTACAAAAGTTTCCAACGACCTGTTTCTGGCCAAATCCAAAGGTCTCTATTCTATCCTCATCCTTCTTGATCTATCCGCCGCTTTGACACTGTTGATCACAGCATACTCCTTGATATGTTGTGTTCACTTGGATTTCAGGGCTCTGTTCTTTCCTGGTTCTCCTCCTACCTCTCGCTTCACACCTTTAGTGTACACTCTGGTGGATCCTCTTCCACTTCTATCCCATATCCCACTACCTATCGGTGTACCTCAAGGTTCTGTTCTTGGTCCTGTCCTGTTCTCCATCTACACTTCTTCCCTTGGCTCTCTGATATCATCCCATGGCTTTCAATACCATCTCTACGCTGATGACTCCCAGATCTACCTCTCAACCAGTATCCAGACCAATGTTTCAGCCTGCCTATCTGATATCGCTGCCTGGATGTCTCAACATCATCTGAAACTTAACATGGCCAAAACTGAGCTTCTAATTTTCCCCCCTAAACCCACCTCTCCTCTCCCCCCTTTCTCTATTTCTGTGGATAGCACTCTCATTCTCCCCGTTTCATCAGCTCGTAACCTTGAGGTCATCTTCGACTCCTCTCTCTCCTTCTCTGCTCACATTCAGCAGATTGCCAAAACCTGTCGTTTCTTTCTCTTTAACATCAGCAAAATCTGTCCCTTCATCTCTGAGCACTCTACCAGAACCCTTGTCCACACTCTCATCACCTCTCGCCTAGATTACTGCAACCTACTTCTCACCGGCCTCCCACTTAGCCATCTCTCTCCTCTTCAATCAGTCCAAAACTCTGCTGCGCGACTCATTTTCCGCCAAAGTCGCTATGCTCACGTTAGCCCTCTCCTCAAGTCACTTCACTGGCTCCCTATCTGTTTCCACATTCAATTCAAACTTCTCTTACTGACCTATAAGTGCATTCACTCTGCTGCTCCCCAGTACCTCTCCACTCTTGTCTCTCCCTACACCCCCCCTCGGGCACTCCACTCTACTGATAGATCTCTCTTGTCTGTCCCCTTCTCCTCTACTGCTAATTCCAGATTCCGTTCCTTTTACCTCGCTGCACCTCATGCCTGGAATAGACTTCCCGAGCCTGTACCTCTAGCCCCGTCTTTGGCGGCCTTTAAGTCCAGACTAAAAGCCCACCTCTTTGACACTGCTTTTGACTCCTAGTCACTACTCACTTGCCATATACCCTACTTCTTTAATTCCCTTACTGTAACGGGTCCGAAAATCAGGAGACGAAAGACAAATTGGTTCCAAAACAAATCAGCTTTTTATTGCTAGCAATTCACACAGCACCAAGTACAATCTCAGAATACTGTGTGTCGGGCGTCATCTGATGCTCGTTCTTATACAGATTACTGGTCATGCGCATAAAACGCATCATACGTCACACACACACATGCGCAGTACAGGCACATGCGCAATACATTAGTAGTTCTGTAGTTCTCACAGAGAAAAGATAAGTCAGTCTCATAGCTTTCATAGAAATTGTTACTTTTGCAAGAAATGTAACTTATTGCAGTGTCCCAGCACATCTACACAATACAGCCCCTCTATGCATGGATCACGAGACTGGGCTGGCAGAGCCAGCTGCCTTAAATCGCTGACTACTACAATTTGTTATCTAGCTGCCGGTTAACAAATACATGCTACTAGTAAAAGTCTAAACTGCACAGGTTCTAGTCTTAGTCTAGGCTTATTATATGTAAGGCACAAAAACAGAGGTAGAGCCCATAAGTATAAGTCCATCAATAGGCACAAAACACAAAGCATGAGGTTGTTTTGGTGGTCAGTAGAATTCATAGTATTCAAATAGTATAGTATCTGGCGTTCCACTCCTTCATTCCCCCCTTTTGATACTTGAACATCCATTCTGGTGGAGAGTATCATCTCCAGAAGCCCTGAAAGGGAAGAGAGAGACAAGAAGCATTAGCAGGGAGGCAAAAAGCGAGCCCTAAGCCCTTGCGCAGCCGTTGGTTGCTTCGCCGGGGTTGAGACGGAGGGCCCCTAGTGGAATCCCCCCCCCTTTGTATCCGGTCTTATGCTGACACAAGGGTACTGGCCCATTAAGTGACTCAGGAGGTGAAAGGTGCACGTCAGCCACAAGGTGCTTCATCATCAGCTTCATCAGACTGGGGAATGGGGGAGTACATCTGGAGAGCCATAAGTTGGGCAGCAGCACGGCGGTCAGCGATGCTTTCCATGGTGGAGCGGAGACACCTGAAAACTAAGGGGAGAGACAAAGGTATTAATAGGCAGGTCAGCAAAAACAGGCCCCCCATGGCGAGGAGACCCTTTAGGCTCCCGGAGGTCGGCAACCAGCTTGTTAGGGAGGAAGTCCAATCCCAAGCGCTGTTCCAGGTTTGGACGGGGACTTGGGCCAATTTGACCATCCGGTCAGTTATCTCACTGATGACTTGGCTTTGGTCATCAATTTGCAAGCAGCAATTACTGAGGTTAAACTTGCCGCACACCCCGCCTTCCTGGGCTAAGAGGTAGTCGAGAGCCAAGCGATTTTGGTAAACTGCAGTAATAAGCTTAGTGTTCTGTCGAGCTAGGACGTTGAGGGCAAAGGCCGAGTCATTGGTAAGGATCTCGAGCACTGCCTGCAAGCGGATAATACGATTCAGCATGTAGATAGGAGTACGGTACCCGTATGTACCATCTTCAGCCCATGTGGCCGGTCCATAGTAATGAATGATACGTTCTGGCGGCCACTCGTTGTCCTTCCAGTCTCCTATCTGGACTTTGGGTTTGGTGCTCGGGAGGGACCGTTTACGTCTGCCAAGGCTATCAGGTCCCTTTTCCATATAAAGGGGGATGCCCAACGTCTCGCCGACTCGCAGGGGCAGGAGGAAGAAGCTAGGTCGGACGGTGCCCAAGAGACAGGTACCGTACCAGCGGGCCGGGAGCTGTTCATAGGCCCTGCGTCCACAAATGTAATAGTAGCCCTCCGGGGCTACCCACTTAAGGGAGGCATTCCCTCCGTGTGTCCACGTTGCGTTCAAGGTGGGTTCAGTCCAGATGGGCTCCGGGGCAGGCAGCTGGTCTGTCTGCCACCAGGTATGTTGACTCCCGTTAAACTGTAGGACCCCCGTGCAAGCGGAATCTCCCATGGGTACAGAATAACGTTTCGATGGCGCTCGACTAGCGCAGAGGGTACCTATGATATTAGTTCTCAGGGCCCATTCGTATGGCTTTGGGCGCTGGGGAAAGGTAATGTTTGTGGTGTTGAGCGCATCCCATGTCTGCTGTCGGATCTCCCTCGCTTCCCAGGGCCATTGCTCACCCATATTGGTGCCTCCACAGACGAAACAGTTGGTAATTCCCAGGGAGAAGGCGACATTTTCGGCCAGGTTGAGGAACATATTCCGAGCTTCTAGGGAGATGGGGAACTTAGTCGCTGCCTCTTCAGCGCGGGCAATTTCGTCGAATACCTCCTGGTACCCAACGACAGTAGTCTGATAATGCGTGGGAGGCTTAATGTCAAGACTCTGATATATGGTAATGTACGTCAGCGGGTCCATTCCTCCTCCGTCAATGCCAAGGCCCCACGTCCCTCTCCATGGCATGTCATGGCCTCGGATGGGCCAGTCAAGGGACACATAGTTACCAGAGCCGCGACGAAATTCGCCCAGGCCGGTGCATCCGGTATATCCGCCTCCCGTGTAAGCGCATACTCGTTCCCAGCCCGAGGCTCGAGTGTCGCCGGCACACGGGAGCCAAACCCAAGGGGAGCAGCATCTCATGTCTGGACTGAAAGGGCAGACATACTTGTGGTCGTTCACATATGCCTCACGCCAACTTTGGCTTCCACACTTACGGGACCAAGGGTGTTTGTCCATGGCGGCGCAAACATCGAAGGTGAGTGTAGCCACAGTTTGGGTACCGCCAGCAAGGATGCGAGTGGAATTGACGTAATACAGAATGCCATCCCCTTCAACTCCCGGGGGCCCGGCCACATACGCAGGGAGTCCCACACTGAGGGTAACATTGTAGTATCTTGGCTTGGTGGGGCTATGACAGACGGTGAGGTTGCCTTGGAGGCACCTGTGGAACTGTTGGAGGCCTGCCGGAGTGATGATGGCACAAGTCGGAAGGAGCCGACAACCGCTATCCGGGGGCTGCGACTGGTGGATGAGGGTGGTGACTAGGTGGTACCCTCCTTCTATGCGATGGCGCACCAGGCGCAAACATTCAGTACAGTTCTGGCTCAAAGGGTAATGGCTCGGGACTGAGCTAAGGAGGAGTAGTAGGCTCAGCATCATATATGCGGTGGAAGGTATCCGAGCCTTTGCAGCAAGAAGATGATAAGGCCCACGATTATGGCTACAATAAACGCGGAGCCAAAGACGCAGTGGGTCCAAAAGCCAGGGTTCTGTTGCTGGGCAGGCATGGATCTACCGGTTCACGTCTTTCTGAGGGTCAGCCGTAGTGGAGCGTCAGGATGTTGATGCGCAGTCCAGCGCTTCGGGGTGCTGCTAGTAGGAGCTGCAGGCTTCAGCCGGGTCCAATGTATCCACACTGGGCTTCCTGCAATTTTAACAGCGGTTGGGGTCGTTAGGAGAACAAGGGAGGGTCCTTTCCATTTGGGTTTCAAACAGTCCGATTCATCCCACTCTTTACCCAGACTTCATCCCCCACCCTAAACTGGTGTGTAGGACTAGTAAGGACTAAGGGACCTACACTTTCAGTGTATTGTTGAATGTCCTGCACTACTTCACGTAAGGCCTTCATCTGTTTCACTAAGGAATTCTCGCCCTGTATCTGCAAGGAGTCGGGAAAAGAGGGTAGTGGTGGTGGCCTAGCGTACATCATCTCGTAAGGAGTAAGGCCAGTAGCCTTGGGGGTGCATCTAAGATGTAGCAAGGCCAGTGGAAGCAGGTCGGGCCATCTGGCTTTAGCTTCTTGGCATAGCTTGGCCAGCTGGTTCTTCAGGGAACGGTTAGCTCTCTCCACTATGCCACTGCTCTGGGGCCTCCAGGCACAGTGCAACTTCCAGTCGAGGCCCAGTCGCGTACTGAGCTGTTGTGTAACTTCGCTGGCGAATGCAGGGCCGTTGTCGGAGTTTATCTGCTTGGGGAGGCCGTATCTTGGCAGGATGTGCTGGATCAATAAGGAGGTGACCTCCTTTGCCATTTCCGTTCTGGTGGGCTGAGCTTCAATCCATCCAGTGTAGGTACACACAGCAACGAGGATAGCTTTATATCCCCGTGCTGGGGGCATGTGCGTGAAGTCAATCTGACAAACGTGGAATGGCCTAGTGCCCCGGAGAACATGTCCTGGCACAGGGCCGGGCCCCGTTCTTGGGTTGTTCCTAGCACAAGTTACGCATTGGCTGGAAGCATTCTTGGTCCACAGGGATAGTTTGTTGATGTAGTAGGTCTTCTCGAGTAGACGTCCTAGAGCTTCCTTGCCCAGGTGTGTGCGGTCGTGGGCCTCCTTGGCTACAGTCCACGCCAGGCCTTCGGGTATCCATATGCGTCCGTCTTGTAGTATCCACCAGCCACTGCGCAACTCCAGGCCCTCTTGCCGGGCCCACTCCGTCTCTTGCGGGGCATAGATAGGGATCTCGGTGGGGAGGTGAACGACGAGTACAGGATCAGAGGAACAGGAAGGGTAAGGGAGTTGACTTGCTCTTTTTGCGGCGGCGTCTGCTCGCTGATTTCCCCGAGCAATAGGGTCCGTTCTTCCAGTGTGGGCCCTGCAGTGCATCACAGCCACCTTCTTCGGTTTCCATACTGCCTCAAGTAATTGGCAGATTTCAGCGGCATTTGCAAGTCCTTTTCCCTCAGCTGTCAGAAATCCCCTCTCCTTGTACAAAGCTCCATGTACCTGGAGAGTGAGGAAAGCGTATTTGGAGTCGGTATAAATGTTAACAACTTGTCCTTCAGCCCACAGGAGGGCTCGGGTGAGGGCGATCAGCTCCGCTTTCTGGGCTGATGTTCCGGGTGTCAGAGCCATAGCCTCAATCACGTGGTCCTCAGACACCACCGCATAGCCTGCTCGTCGAATTCCCTCTATCACCTGGCTGCTTCCATCGGTAAAAAGGGTGATACCCCCTTGCCAGGGTTGGTCCTTCAGGTCAGGTCTGCTCGAGTGCACAGTGGCCATTACCTCTTCACAGTCGTGGAGTGGTGGTTCAGGGGCAGGAAAGAGAGTAGCAGGATTAAGGTTAGTCGTGTCCAGGATCCGTACCTCCGGATTTTCGCACAGGAGGGCTTGGTATTTGACCAATCGGGAGTTGGTCATCAATCTGGGTCCATGGCTCTCGAGTAGGCCGCGGATGGTGTGGGGCGTAGTCACAAAGAGTGTTTGGCCGAAGGTGAGCTTATTGGCCTCGTGTATCAGCAAGCAGGCAGCCGCAATGCTTCGTAGGCAGCCCGGCCATCCTCGTGCCACATTGTCCATGCTCTTGGAGAGGTATGCTACAGGGCGTTGCCAGGTGCCGACCAGTTGGGTGAGGACTCCAAGTGCCAATCCCTGCTTTTCGTCGATGAACAAGTGGAACGGCTTAGTCACATCTGGCAGTCCGAGCGCTGGTGGGGCCGCAAGGGCATCCTTAAGGTCCTGAAGGGCTTTCAGTTCGCTTTTCTCCCACCGGAGATCTTGGCCCTCGAGTTCAGGTCCTTTCAGTTTGGCATACAAACTGTGGGTCAGGATAGCAAAGTTGATGATCCAAATGCAGCAATATCCAGCGGCTCCGAGGAGTGCCCGCAATTCCTTCTTATTTGCAGGAGTGGGTTGGTTGCGGATAGCTTGGGTTCGGGGGGTACCGAGCCTTCGGGTTCCTTCTCGTAGGCGAAAACCCAGGTATTCGACTTCGATCTCACATATCTGGGCCTTCTTGCGGCTGGCCCGGTACCCCTGAGCTTTCAGGGTTTTCAAGAGGTAGAGGGTGGCATCAGCACATTCCGTGAACGTTTCACGGGCCACCAATAAGTCATCCACGTATTGGACGACCGGCCCATACTCGTCCTGATACGTCTTCAGGTCCTGGGCGAGTTGGTCGCCGAAGAGGGTAGGGGAGTTCTTGAATCCCTGGGGAAGTCGGGTCCAGGTAAACTGCTGCTTATTACCAGTCTGTAAGTCCTCCCACGTGAAGGCAAACAATTTCTGGCTGTCGGCAGCAAGGGGGATGGAGAAGAAGGCGTCCTTTAGATCAATGACACTATACCACTTGGTCTGGGCTGGCACTTGAGCAAGGATGGAGTAGGGGTTCGGTACGAGGGCAACTATGTCGGCTACCTGGTTGTTGACTTTCCTCAAGTCTTGGACGGGCCTATACTCCGACGTTCCTGGCTTCTTCACGGGCAACAATGGGGTGTTCCAAGCAGATCTGACAGGTCTAAGGACCCCTTGCTGAAGGAGTTTCTGTAGGTGTTTGTGCATGCTGTGCCGAGCTGCATAAGGAATGTGATATTGTCCTTGGTTGACAACTTGGGCATTTGGTTTGAGTTCGATCCAGATAGGGATGGCGTTGACAGCTAGTCCACCGGGGTTCACTTCTGCCCATACGTTGGGCACCTCTGCCATTAGGTTCCTCCTCTGTTGCGCGAAAGGGGTATCCTGGTGATAGCGGCCGTCGTCAAGGCCTGCAATAAGGGGGGCATATAGTCTCCATTCTTCCCGTACCGGACAGAGGAGCGTCACCGGTCGGTCTTCAAAATGGGCTTCCACTTTGCCTGTTGGTTTAAACTTCAGGGTGGCTTGGAGTTTACACAGTAGGTCGCGGCCAATCAGGGGGACTGGGCACTCGGGGATATGGATGAACTGGTGGGACACCATCGTTCCACCGATCTGGACTTGGCGTTCCCTGAGGAGGGGGGCTGTAAGCGATTTTCCAGAGGCCCCGATGATTGGTATGGTTTCTTTGGTGGCCGGGGCGATGGCCGTGGTAATGACAGAGCGTTGGGCCCCCGTGTCTAGGAGGGCCTTCATCAATTGCGTCCCCACGCGGATCTCCACCAGAGGGTCAGTGGGGACTCTGCCCTCCCGGTCCCTTCATGCCGTATGGTCCCGGGTGGCGTCCAGAGCCATCTCCCATTCCTGTTGTTCGGTCCGTTCCCGGCCACGTCCCCGTCCTCGTTGTCCTTGTCTGGGGCCCCTGGGGCGGTCAGTATCTTCCCCCTCTCTCTTCTGGTCACGCGTTTTCTCCGGGCAGTCCGCCCACCAGTGCCCTTCCTCTCGACAGTTTGCACATTGGTTGCGTCCTAAGGGGGGCTGTGTTCCTCTTCCCCCTCGGCCTCTGCCTCTGCCCCGTGGCCTGGACCCCAGACGTTCTTCCAGCACAGTGGCCAACACATCCGCATTCTCGCGCATCCGCCTGGTCGATTCCTTCCGGGCTTCGGCCTTCTCTTCTTGGTCGCGGTATCCGAACACGCGATCAGCTATGGCCTTCAGTTGGCTGATGCCCATCCCCTCAAATCCTTCGGTTCTCTGGAGTTTTCTCCGTATGTCGGGTGCCGCCTGGCTAACAAAACTCATGACCACTGTAGGGAGGTTTTTAGGGTCCTCGGGATTTATCGGACTATGTCTCCTAAATGCGTCCATAAGGCGCTCGAGGAAGTCCCCCGGGCTTTCATTCTTCTGTTGGACTACATTGTGAATTTTTCCCATATTGGTAATTTTCTGCTTTCCCTTCTTAAGGGCCGCCAGGTATGCCTGTTGGTACCGGCGGATGACGGCCTGTCCCTCCTCGGTCCGGTAGTCCCATGCAGGGACCGCGGTAGGGACTTCCGTGTCTACGATGGCCTGTACGTTAGCATTTCCCGGGTTGGCGTCTCGGATCGCTTGTTCCATATTTTGCTGTAGGAGGCGGCGTTCTTAGGTGGTCAGGATGTGGGCGCTCAACTGCCTGAGGTCGGCCCACGTGGGATTATAACTGTAAATGATGCCTTCTACCAATTCTATCAATTGTTCAGGTTTCTGATCATAAGAAGGTCCGTGCAGCTTCCAGTTATATAGGTCAGCGCTGGAAAAGGGAACGTGGCTGTAGACGGTCGACTGAAAGGGCTGGGCATCTGCCACTGGGTTAGGGGTGTAGGTCGTAGACTGCCGGACCGGGTATAGGTTAGTCACTTCAGTCTTTCTGGGAGCTGGGAGTGTACTTCTCGGACTCGACTGGGGGTACCGAGTAACAGCCTTTACTACTCTGCGACTCTTCCTGGAAGTGGTGGGGTCCGGGGTTATAACGTCTCCAGTGTCCGACTCGGACTCGGAGGCCTCAGCGTCATCCGGGCCATCCGACAAGTCCGCGAGGTCGGGGTATAGGGGAACGTAGGGAGGGGGCGCCACGTCCTCTTCGTAGGCTTCCGTGGCAGCAAGGATTGGGGCCTTTGGGGGTACCTCTTCGGGCTGGCCCTGAACTTTCCCTCGGCCTTTCATGGGTGGTCTAGGTTTGGAAGGCACACTGGTAGCACGGGGCGGGGCCTTCTTGGTGGTAGCACGGGGCGGGGCCTCTGGGGCTGGGGCGTCAACAGCAGGAGCGGTGGGCGTTGTAGGGGCGGTTCCCCTGGCCTTCTGAACGGCAGCGGCTGCCGGGATTTGGAGAGCGAAGGCCGGGATTCGTTTGGCTCCCCGCCCCTTCCTCTGTTTTATTACCATAAGGGCGGCCTTCTCTACCTCATGTTGGGCCCAGTCTGGTGGGTCTCGGACAACATTTAACCACGCCTCAATGTAGGGGATGTCCTCTGGACAACCGGGGTTTCCCTCAACCATAACAATATTCATGACCGCCGCTACCTTTTCGTACTCGAATGACCCTTCCGGGGGCCATCCAGCGATTCCTAGGCCGGGCCACATAAATTGACATCGCTGTATCATCCCGGCCCTACTGCATTTATCGTGGTCGAACACTTCGCTAAAGTGTTCCGTCATTAAGTCTAACGGTGTGGAACCACCCCCGCCCATCCTAACCTGAGTGCCAAAGGATAGGAGACAGACGAAGGGGGGGAGGGATGGTGGAGGAGTAAGGGGTCTCGTTCCACCGGACACAGAAGGGTCAACACTCGGCCTGACCAGGACGTGGTCGCCCAGCCTGGAACTGCAGGCCCAATCACACAACTTCCGCACACAACAAGAAACCCTCCCGTACGGTTTCTTCGCCCAAGCCTAGTGAGGTTCCGGGACCTAGTCCGTATTAGTCACTGGCTAAGAGGGTGATCAATCCTCTTCTTCGGCCCTTTACCGGGCCGGTCACTACGTTGAGTATACTCGCCTGTCCGTCGCCTCAGCAGGCCGCGTCGTCGTACGCGCCTCCCCGGAGAGGAAAAAGAAAAATGAGAAAGCTGTTTTGTCGGAGCCTCACAGTCCCACTTTCAGGCGGCCGGAATAGATCGGCCCTCCCGCCGCTAGGCGGACGCTGAAATCAGCGGTGGCCACTAACCGCCTTTTCGGCCGGGGGAGTCGGTGAGCCGATCCGCCTGCAGTGGGAAGGGGAAAGAATATAATCCGATTTCCCTTTCTACTCCTGCGGTCCCTTCGTGGTCGCCAATGTAACGGGTCCGAAAATCAGGAGACGAAAGACAAATTGGTTCCAAAACAAATCAGCTTTTTATTGCTAGCAATTCACACAGCACCAAGTACAATCTCAGAATACTGTGTGTCGGGCGTCATCTGACGCTCGTTCTTATACAGATTACTGGTCATGCGCATAAAACGCATCATACGTCACACACACACATGCGCAGTACAGGCACATGCGCAATACATTAGTAGTTCTGTAGTTCTCACAGAGAAAAGATACGTCAGTCTCATAGCTTTCATAGAAATTGTTACTTTTGCAAGAAATGTAACTTATTGCAGTGTCCCAGCACATCTACACAATACAGCCCCTCTATGCATGGATCACGAGACTGGGCTGGCAGAGCCAGCTGCCTTAAATCGCTGACTACTACAATTTGTTATCTAGCTGCCGGTTAACAAATACATGCTACTAGTAAAAGTCTAAACTGCACAGGTTCTAGTCTTAGTCTAGGCTTATTATATGTAAGGCACAAAAACAGAGGTAGAGCCCATAAGTATAAGTCCATCAATAGGCACAAAACACGAGGTTGTTTTGGTGGTCAGTAGAATTCATAGTATTCAAATAGTATAGTATCTGGCGTTCCACTCCTTCATTACCTCTTAATTGTTCTGTCTGTTTACCTGTCTTATTTAGATTGTAAGCTCTTTGAGCAAGGACTGTCTTTTTCGTATATGCTGTACAGCGCTGCGTATGCCTTGTAGTGCTATAGAAGTGATAAGTAGTAGTAGTAGTAATAGTAAGTTACTTGCCCAGAGTCACAAGGAGCTGCAATGGGAATCGAACTCAGTTCCCCAGGATCAAAGTCCACTGCACTAACCACTAGGCTACTCCTCCACAGGTTTCCCACTAAGCCATATCTCTTCCATTTAATCTGTTCAAAATTCTGCTGCATGACTTATATTCCACCAGTGTCACTATGCTTGTATTAGCCCTCTAGTCAAGTTAGTTCATTGACTCCCTATCCATTTCCGCATACAGTTCAAACTCCTCTTATTTACTTACAAGTGCATTCACAATGCAGCAAATTAGTAACTCTCCACTCTTATCTCTCCCCATAGGCGGTCGGTGGCCCAACTGTTTGGGGAGGCTAAAGGGGCGGGGTTAGGGGTGGGGTCAGGGGTGGATCTTAAATCCATAATTGTCTGATAACACACAGAAAAAATAAATAAATAAAAAGTCACAATTAATACCTTTTATTAAATTTAGATATTAGCTATGTATCATATGTCAAAGAATAAAGTGGTTGCTCAAAGCATATACTAACCACAATCGCTCAACTGCAAAACACTATGCACAACTTTGTGCAAAAACACACTCAGAACCTTACTGTACCATAAATATTACACTGGGCAGAACCTAATACACCAATATACCACCCATACGGAAAATGCAGACCGTCAACAATATGAAACAAGGGATCATAATATCACAATTCTCATGTACAGCCACAAAACACCCTAATTCATGTTTAATGTGGGATAAAATGCCATAAATAAGTAAATAAATATAAACTTTTAATGTTGAGCACCTGATTCTCAAAGTGGACATATTCCAAACACTATAATGAAAATAAAATGATCTTTTCTACCTTTGTTGTCTGGTGACTTTGTTTTTCTGATCATGCTGGCCAAGTATCCGATTCTTCTGCTATCTGTCCTCTTAACTCCGTTTCCAGGGCTTCCTTTCCATTTATTTCTTTACTTTCTGCCTTTCTTCTTCATTTCTTGCCTTACATCCGTAAGTAAAAGCTGGGTCCTCTGCAGACTTGACTGTCCAGTGGATCCAGCTTCTGCCTATTTTCTCCATCGATGTGCAGGTTTTCTCCCTTTTCCCTCATCTCATCTCCTTCCTCTGTCTTCCCTCCTCTCCATGCATGTCCAGAATTTCTCCCCTTCATTCATGTGCATCTCCTTCCTGTCTTCCTATCTCGCCACCCATGTCCAGCAACCCTCCTCTCTCCCCTGCCCTCCCCTCCATCCACCCATGTCCAGCAACCCTCCTCTCCCCTCTAGCCACCCACCCATGTCCAGCAACTCTACTCTCCCCTCCATCCACCTATGTCCAGCAAATCTCCTCTCCCCTGACCTCCCCTCCATCCATGTCCAGCAACCCTCCTCTCTCCCCTGCCATCCCCTCTATCCACCCATGTCCAGCAACCCTCCTCTCTCCCCTGCAATCCCCTCTATCCACCCATGTCCAGCAACCCTCCTCTCTCCCCTGCCAACCCCTCTATCCACCCATTCCAGCAAACCTTCTCTCCCCTGCCCTCCATGCATATCCAGCAATTGAATTCCCTTCTGTCCCCTGCCCCCCTCCATCCATACCCAGCGCGATTCTCCTCTCCCCTTTCCCTCCCCTTGTTTACTATGTGCCCCGCGCCATCTTTAATTTACCTGCGTCCCAGCGTCGGCCCGCCGCGTCATTTCAAAGCCCGCCCTGCTGCCTGTCTCTATTCTTCCCTCCCTTCATGATGTGATTTGTTCGGCAGAGTCCCGCCTTCTGACACCATTTCCTCAAGGGCGGGACTCTGCGGAACGAATCACATCACGAAGGGAGGGACGAATAGAGACAGGCAGCAGGGCGGGCTTTGAAATGACGCGGCGGGCCAATGCTGGGACGCAGGTAAATTAAAGATGGCGCGGGGCAGATAGTAAACAAGGGGAGGGAAAGGGGAGACTCACGGCGCCGCTCGCCCGCCCAAACCACCCTCCCCCGACACCTAACCCTTTCCTGCTGCGGCTGGGGAGGCTTAGCCTCCCCAAGCCTCTTATACCGGGTGCCTATGTCTCTCCCTACATTCCTCCCTGGGAACTCTGTTCATCGGGTACATTTCTATTATGCATACTCTTCTCCTCCACTGCCAACTCCAGATTCCATTCCTTTTATCTTGCTGCACTCTAAGCCTGGAATAGACTTCCTGAGCCAGTATTTCAAGCTTATTCTCTGGCTTTATTCAAATCTAGGCTAAAAGCCCACCTTTTTGAATCTACTTTTAACTGTTAACTCTAACTCCTATTCACTTGTTCAGTTCCCATGTCTATTTTATCATTCCCACCTAAGTAATTCCCTAATCTGTTATTTGTCCAGTTTGTCTGAATTGATTAGATTGTAAGCTCTGTTGAGCAGGGAATGTCTCTTACATGTTTCGTGTACAGTGCTGCATACGTCTAGTAGCACTATAGAAATGATTATTATTAGTATTAGGTTAAGTGCTGTCAGTGGAGGGGCCAAGAGGAAAAAAGTTATGCCTGAGGGGTAAGTGTTGCCTCTGGGGAAGAGGGTGGAAAGAAAAGTGCTGCCTGTAAGGTGTTGGGGGGGGGGGGGGGGGGAGTGCTGCCTGTAGATGGCCCCAAGAAAAAAGTGCTGTTTTTTTTTTTTTGGTGGGGGGTATATATTTTTCTATCCAGGTAGCATGGTATGGTGCATTACTGGTGAAAAAGGGAGAAACAGCTGGGATTTAGACAAGGAGAAAAAAGGGAAGGTGTTGATATCAGGCCTAGGGAGGGAGAGAGGGAAAGTGCACTCTCCCCTTGCTAATTCATTTGAATGTGAGAGGGGCATAATGAGAGAAAATTCGCATGGTGCTGGCTCATTTCAATTAAAAAAATGTATCTTCACTGTTTTGAAAAGCTGCCTTCATATTCAGTGTTTTAGTCTGGTGTGTGTTTTAATAACCATAATGATATGTATGAGATGTATGAAAATGAATATGCTAATATGCCAAGCCCCTCCCTTTGCCCCCAAACTACGCCCATGGACCTAACCAGTGCTGTCGTACTTCCCTCCTTTCCTCATCCTCTCCCCTCGGCTCACCAGCTTCACACTTCTGTAGACAGCGCAGGAAGAAACCTCCATTCATGTCTCCTCTTGCAGTAAAATACAACCTCAAGGTACACATGGAAGACAAACACTTGCGATGCACTTACAAACACATATGGTGCACACATTTGTTTGTACAGAACAGGTTTCTATTTCAGTGTTTATTTATAGTGAGAAAACAATCCCAACAGCCCTCGCAGTACTCTCCTACCGTTAAGCAAACCATAGATGTGTAGGGGGGCAGCTTGACCATTAACTTTGCTTTTTCTGTGAAATACATTTTCAATACATTTTCTCTCCTTCTGTGCCTTTTCTGAAATGTAAGGCTTGCTAAACTTAGATGAAACACTGTAGCCAGATAGCAGAAACCAGCTGGAACTTGTGCTGCTTATCAGTATATTGCCTTATATGGTATATGCAATGCCAAATAACTGTGAATAGACTAGAGCCCAGTGTTGGAATTAGAGGGTTGTGTGCAAAACCAAAGATAAGTTTCGTTTCCTGGGTTTTGTGTAAGACCCTCTGTCTGTAACTGCGCATGACTACTGATAAGAGTGTATAAGAACGAGTGTCAGGTGACGCTTGGGGCACAGTGTCCTGAGTCTGAACTTAGTACTGTGTCAGCTAGCTAATAAAAGCTGTCTTGCCTTTGGAACCAGTTGCCTCTTGTCTCCTGATTTACTAGCTGAGAATCCTGTTACAGATGGACATCATATGTGTGTATCCACCGACGTGACAGCATATAGAGTTTCAGTTTTGGGGTTCAACTACAACTTTTTTTTACATACAGGATGCAAATACACACACATAGCACATTTATGTGTGGGACATGTACACCACACATAAGCACATTTCTCACATATGTTGCACAACAACTTTTCCAAACTTCTGTTACATGTGAAGCACATGCATATAATACACACACATGGCACATTTAACACACATGTGCAGATACTATTTAAAAAATGTGAGCAGACGGCTCCACCGAGAAGTCACTTTCATGCAATGACAGTTCTAGACCTGCTGGAACATTTGAACATTAAAGGAAGACGCTCCTTTCTGTGCATTGCTCAGAACACTCATTTTAATACCAATGACGTCATTGTAATACATTTGCATGAGATTTGCGGTAGCTGCTACTGCGGATTGTAAAAGCAACACAGAATCCCTTTGTGCATTACACACTAAATAACGTGTGCAATAGACCAGCTACAACCAGTCTAAATCACATGTTGCAAGCACAGTAAGCTTTGAGTATCAGGGCCCCAGTCTCCTAAACCCCTCCCCTATCTTTCATTCATTTCCTTAGTCCCTCATTCCCATCCTCTGTACTCACCCTCTTAGCTCTCATCTACCCTCCAATGCATCTCATCACCCTACCAGTCCCAGCTTCCTGTCCTTCCTTCCATTTCCTCCAAGACCATTCTTCTATCTCTTACCCTATAATCCATGCCCAATAGCCTCTCTTTCACTATCTTTATAACCTCATTTTCACACTGCCATGAGTGGGAAAGTGCGGGGTACAAATGTAACAAAAAAAAAAACAACCCCTTCAGAGACTCATCCCCTTCCTCCCATACCCATCCCCAGTATCCTCATCCCTTTTCAATTCCTCTCATCCTCTCTCCAGTCTTCCAAGTCATTCATATTATGTCTCAACCTTTCCCCACACCATTCCCTTTTCTTGCCCCTCTTCTCTTTTCCCTCATTTCATACCCTCACTCATTTTCCCAACCCATCAATATACCTCCAACTCATATCTAAAATTGCAAAGTATTTTATTTATTTATTTAACAATTTCTAATTTACAATTCTGGGAGTACAAAATCATACATAATCAAATTTCTTCACTTACCAATAAGAACTAACAATCAACCACAATAAAACACTATCCCCTCTCAATTCTCACTCCATCTCTCCTTTGCTCCCCAGCATTCTCCCATTCAGTCACCAAGGGGCTCATTTTCAAAGCACTTAGACTTACAAAATTCCATAGGTTACTATGAAACTTTGTAAGTGCTTTGAAAATACGCCTCCAATTCTCAGTCATCTTCTGCTCTGTTCCCCTTCCCCTCCACCTATACTCCCCTAGCCCCATCAATTTTCTGCTTCATTCCCACACCCCTCCACCCACACTTCCTAGCTCCATCTTCTGTTCCATTCCTCTCTCCTCCACCAACACCCCATAGCCCCATCTATCATTTGCTCCATTCCACTCCCCTCTGCCCATAACTACTGCTCCTTTCCCTCCCCCTCCCACCCACTTTCCGCTCCTTCCCCTCCCCCATTCTCATCCATCTTCTGCTTTCCAGCATCTCCTATTTTTTTCTCTCTCCATGTCTACCATCATTCTCTTTGTGTCCCTATCCTGCTTATTTTCGAAAGAGAAAAACGCCTATAGTGCGACCTAAATCGGGAGATAGACGTTTATCTCACAAAAACAATTAAATCAGTATAATGGAAACAAAACTTTAAGTGCGTCCATTTCGCTCATACACTCAGATACAAATGCCCAAATAAGGGGCGTGCCAGGGCGGTGTTACGAGGTGGGCGTCTACAACGTATAACGGATAGCGAAATGACTTAGGGTGGGCGTGAACATGGGCGTCATTGCTTAGACCCAAAATAAAAGCGACCAGAGCAAGGGGGAAATCGTCTTTAGACCCAATAGCGATTGTGTGCAGTTGGAGAGTGGCGCGATTGGTGTTGGGAGAGCTGAATTGGTGGTTGCAGAGAAAGCTGAGTGTGAGGAGTACCTGTAACGTTCGTCTGTCTGCCCTAGTCAGCAGGTTGTCACCCTCACCTGCCTCTTTTGTGTCTTACCTTTTGACCTTTCCCTACTCCTCCTCCTTGCTCTATCGGTCCCTTCCCCTTCACTTCCCCCTACCCCTCTCTTCACTGTTCCCACATGTAGATTGTATTGCCTGACTTCCCTTTGTCTCTGTGTTCCCTGTACTGTTTGGGGAGTGACTGGCCAGTGGGTGTGTTCGGAGTGAGATTCTGTGTGCTGCTGTTGTTTCAGTACTACTACTAATACTTGCACTGGTGGGGAAATGGATGCACTAAATTCACTGGTGGCTTCCATGTTAGAGGAACAGGCCACACACCACAGGAGCTATTCACGGCCCCGAGTGTTCAGGCCCCGCACCACCTTCCTACAACTCACTGACCAGCAGTGTCTGACAAGGTTCAGGTTTGATAAGGCCACCATTGTGCAGCTTTGTGAGCAGCTGAACCCCTCCTTCAGCCCCAGACCCATAGGAATAACCCCATCCCTGTGCACCTCAAAGTCACTGCCTCTCTCTCTGTCCTGGCCACTGGGAGTTTCAAGTCCGTATTAGCTGCTAACACAGGGCTCACCCAGGCTTCTATTTCACACTGTCTCACCCAGTTCCTGGATGCCTTTCTAACTCACACCTCTCACTACATCACTTTCCCCACCACCCCCTAGGCCCTGCACAACAACATGGCCGCCTTCTATGCTGTTGCTAGATTCCCCTCGGTCATAGGTGTGATTGACTGCACACACGTCCCACTCAAGCCCCCCCAGCCACACGAAGCCACCTACAGAAACAGGAAGGTATTTCATTCCATGAACATGCAAGTTGTGTGTGATGCCCAGGGGGAGATATTAGACGTGTGTGCCAGGTACCCCGGTTCCACCCATGATGCCTACATCCTACAGCACTCGGGCATCTTCCGCAGGTTTGAGCGAGGGGAGTTCACTGGTGGATGGCTACTAGGTAAGTGTAACATGGATGTACCCATACTATATCTCCTCCACTGGCCAACCCTCCGCCCTGCCTTCCTCCATCTCACTACACAACCCACTATCCTAATCCCCCCTCCCCCCCCCCCCCGTACCTGCTCCAAGCAATACACACTCATCTATTTCATTCTGCTTCTCTCCAAAGGTGACCGAGGCTACCCGCAGAGGACATGGCTCATGACCCCCGTGGTGCATCCAAAACCAGGGGCAGAAGAAACCTACAACAGGAGGCATCGCAGCACCCGGGGGATTATTGAACGGACCTTTGGCTTCTTGAAAAAACGGTTCCGCTGTCTGGACCGGTCTGGAGGAGAGCTGCTCTACAGTCCAGAAAAGGTGGCCAAGATCTTTGTGGCGTGCTGCATGCTGCACAATTTGGCCCAGCGCAGAGGACAGGCCCTCCCAGAGGAGCCATGGCCACCAGAGGAGGCCCCAGATGAGCAGGAAGAGGAGCCCCCTCCACCCCCAGCCCACAGAGCAGAGCTCACTGCTTACCAGCTTGGCGTCAGAGCCAGACAAAGACTCATTGAAACAAGTTTTGTGTGAAAGTAAGTGCACATTTATTTGTAATACATAAGTGTTACCATCACATCACATCACATCACACCCACCACCACCACCACCACCACCCACCAACCCTCACCCTCCAGCATGTGCCATCACTTTCCACGGCCCCTCCCCCGTTCCCTCTTAGCCCTCCCACAGACTTCCTTTGCAGCTGGTGCTGCTGGGGAAGTCTGTTCAGACTCCTCCGATGGGCTACTCCCACTGTCCTCCTCCGTATCCACACAGCAGCCTGCGGCTTCGGCTGCGCTGTGGAAATCCAGTCACCTTGTTGGCTGTAGCCTGGCCACAGGACCCAGAATGGGAGCTGGTTTGGTGGGTGCTGCACTAGTGGCTGCGGAGGCGCTCGATCTCACGGCCCACCTCTTAGCTGGTGGTGGTTGCTGCCCACTGGAGGAGGAAGTGGATGGCAGGTCTTGCTGCACCACCACCGGTGGAGTAGGTGCTGTGACCTGAGGGCGCAGGCCTTCAATGCTGTGCTGCAGCTGTTCCAGTTGCTGGAGCACCTCATGGTGGGCTTGGCGCTGCGCCTGGAGCAGTTCCTGGTGGGCTTGGCGCTGCACCTGCAGTGCTTCCCGCTGCAGCTCTAATTTTTGTTGCCGGTACTCCTCCAAGCCCACATTGTGCCGCAGCAAATCAGTGGTCAGCTGCAGGAGTTGCCTCCTTTGGCTGCAGGGCCTCTGGCGAGGAGCTGGCCCCCTATATGCATCCTCCGCATCAGAAAACTCAACTGGTGGTGGAGGTGCCGCCTCTGCCGGTGGTGCTGGTGGAGGTTGGGCCTCTAGTGCTGGTTCTGCTGCTGCAGGTGGTGGAGATAGAGGCTGCACTGGTGCAGGTGGTGGTGTTAGAGGCTGGACTGCTGCTGCAGGTGGTGGTGGTAGAGGGTGCTCTGGTGCAGGTGGTGGAGGTAGAGGCTGCAATGGTGCAGGTGGTGATGGTGGTGGTAGAGGCTGGACTGCTGCTGCAGGCGGTGGAGGTTGAGGCTGTCCTGCTGGTGATTGGAGGCCACTAGGGCCAGCCTCATCAGAATCATCACCTGTATAGCACAAGGGTGAGGAAGTGTGTTGGTGAAAATAACCCACTTTTGACTTTCAGCATTCATCTACATAGCCCCACACTTCATGACACTGCAAAGAGATGGTGAGGAGGATTGGGTTTGAGACCCATTTGAACGACAGCCCCACAGGCAGCTGGGTACAGCTGGTGGACGGACAGCCAAGACAAGGACACCGCTCACAACTTTGTGGACCCGGACAAGCTGTTTGTTGTATATTAGTTAAAGTGAAGGACATTTGAGCGTGCCTTGTGTTACTACTGACTTGGTACACTGCCTAAAACTGCTTTATGACCCCGATTACAGGCTCCTTAAGTTGCATGCATGTGGCCCACACTAACTAGAGCACAAAGGTGACAGAAGGAAATAGGCACAGTTTGGTGATGATGGGAAAATAGGAGGGAGTAGGGAAGGAAGAGGGCCAAAGTTGTGCCACAGAGTAGAATAGTAACCTACACACACCCATAGGATAGGAGCCAAGTGTAAAGTATTATTGGGGACGCTAAGCCCAGTGCAATTAAGCCCTCCTTGGACACCTACATGATATTTCCTCAATATTGGGGGTGCTCAAACACCCACCGAGTCTGCTCTTATGACACACATTAATACTACCACTACTCAGACACCTTACACTGTAATGAAGCTGCACACACAGGATAAGTAAGAGGGAAGCCAATGACTACGGTAGGAATAGAGAGTAAGTGTACAGAGCAAGTGAGTAGGGGGTAGGAGGTGAGACACCATCATAAAGGTGGGTGTTTATTCCACATACTCCTCCCCCACCTCCCTCCTCCCCCTGGCCCCAACTTGTATAGCACAGTGTAGTGCAGCACAACAGATATCCCAACATCATAATAGACAACCTACCTGAGGCATCAGGCTGGGCCGAGGTGTCAAGGGACCCGATCCCGTGGATGCCCTCCTGGGGTAGCAAGGCGTGGACCATCAGCTCCATGGGGGTGAGGTTGGCTGTGTCATGTGCTGCGGGATTGGCCCCAGCCTTCCTTCTCACATCCCTCCTCAGCTTGCGCCATTTGCGCTTACAGTCCTCCACGTCCCTTGCAGAGTGGAAGACCGCATTCACCCTGTCATGGACCGCCTCCCATTCCCGCTGCTTGGTGGTCACAGCCAGTCTCTGCCCCGTGGGAGCAAACAGGTTGGTGTGCCGTTGCTGTATCTCCTGCACCAGGAGCTCACTTCGGCATCTGAGAAATTACCCTTCCGGGTTGAGGGCTGGCGTGGCGGCATTGTACCAATGGGGTTTCGAAAATACAGAGTGGGCGTTTATATCGTCGCCAGGAACGCCCATTTTGGACGGGGGATAGGCGTGTCTGATATGGACGCTGTAATTTCAATTATATACATAATTGCTAAACGTGCCCAGCTGAGATAGCGATTTGGAACTCCTGATTTCGATTATGGGTAGATAACTATGGGCATTTTCACCTGCCTTCCCCTTCTTGATTGCCATTTAAAGCGCCATTTTATGCGCTGGCAGTTCTGATTCACGTGAGTTCTCACGTGTTACCCACATTTATATTAAGGTTTGTGTTTGTCAAGGTATGCTTCGGGACACCTGTGTATTTTGGGGGGTTGTTATTTGTGGTTGCCCTCAGCCCACAACGCTTCCGTATCCATCCTTTGGGCCTCTTCCTGTCTCCCATTCTCTGTGCCTGGTTGTAGCAGGCAGTCTGTGGGAGCTAAGAAATTGCTACAATCACTCCAAATCAGGCACCCCTCCCTCGGTAAGGGTCATTTCACTGAGGCAGATGTCCAGCTAATGTTCCAGAAGATAGAAACAGACGTTCATGGTAAGCTCTTATTTCTCTGCCACCTCTTCTCTTTCTGCTCATTATCAAGGAGTGTGCATTCACTGTATGTAGTCTGCAGTCATGTCTTAGCTTTCTTTTCTGTAGGTTCCTGTGCACTGGTTGGAGGGCATCAGCAGCGTACTGTGTGGTTCTGCCAGGTCCTCAATGCTGTGGGCCAGCTGGTGCAGCTGCTGTATTGGTTCCCGGTAGGTTCAATCCTTTGTTTGTGTGCTGAACCCCAGTCCCCATTTATGAAATGGCCACCCATTCTCACTTTTGATAGAAGAGGGAGGGGGAACTATATAGGCAAATCATGTTTTTAGCACAGTATTGAACACACACAGTCCTACAAACCTCCATAGTTCTAGAACAACAACATTTCTAACATGTAGGCTGTAAACTAGTTTCAAGGTGGCCACAGGTGATGGCCTGGTGATGGAGCCCTGTGTATGTAAACTACTGAGCCCTTAAGACATGGTGAGGGAGAGAGTTTGTGGTTACAGGACCAAACCCAAATTACCTGCAGGTAGCTGCAACCTGATGGCTGCCATGGCCTAGTGGTTAGATCACCAGCCTTGTAATCATCAAGGTTGTAGGTTCAATTCCCACTCCTGCCCCTTGTGATCTAGAGCAAGCCACTTAACTCTCTATTGGCTCAGGTACAAACTTACAGTCCTCCTGGGACAGGGAAAGACCTGGAATGTAGGTCACCTTGACCTCCTACTTAAAAAAGGTGTGAGTGAACACCATATTTATTTGTGGCCTTCTGTAACTCCTGTATTATATTGCAACTGTGATGCAGTAAGCCTCCATCTAATGGTTTTGCCATTGTTTTCCCTTTTCTCCTCAGCACTATATACCATTGCAGATGCATAGAATGTGAAAAGATGAGGCAGCTGTTTGTAGGTCCTTGGTGGCCCCCCCCCCCCCCCACCACCAATTTGATATGCTTGTGGGTAAGGGTGTCTGGTGATCACACTGAGGACACATCATGTATGTGCTACCTAGGGTTATGTGCAAGAGTGTACTTGGCAGATCACAAGTGCTAGACAACAAATTTATTATTAATAACACTCTGTGCTGTGGGGCTGTATGGTAAGGGGGAGGGAGAGAGGCTGGATGGCCATTTGTGTACCTCAACAGTAAATAGCCATCAAGCCTCTGCGCCCCAACCCCCTGCACATAGGGCCATGGAGGTTGGAATGAACAGGTGGGCTTCTGTATGGGCACCATTATCACAGACATGCATCAGCTTTCTCATTCACACTTCACATTTCATGCAATGCATATTGCTGCCTCCTCTCACATCAACAGCACCATGTGGTTATATGTAATGCACAACGCACACACTGTTAGTTAAAATGTGAAAAAAAATCTTTATGTACAGACCGCAACATATTCCCCCCACAACCACCCCTACAAATCCCCCCCACAACACTCCCCCAAAACCCCCACAAAAATTCCCCAACACTCCTACATATGCCCCCCAACCCCCCTCCAACATTTCCTCCCCCCCAACATACAAACACCCCACCCACCCACCCACCCAACAACCCCCCCCCAATATACACACTGTCACCCCCTCCCCCTCCCTCCCCCCTCCCCTAGGACGGGTGGCCACGGCCTCTACTCAAGGCCCTTTGTAGCAGGGTAATGAGCAGCTGCAGCACCACCCTGAGTGGGCCCTGCAGCTGCTCATTACCCTGCTGTATGAGTCTTAGCTCCTGCAGCACCTGGTTCTGGCCATCTACCAGGTGCTGCAGCACCTGGTTCTGGCCATCTACAAGCTGCTGCTGGAGCCGCACAACAGTTGCAGGGCCAAGGGCTGGAGGTGGCCCAGGGGACACAGATGATGGCCCAGGGGATGGAGGTGGCGCAGGCGATGGCGCTGCCTGAGGCGATGGAGGTGCCTCAGGGGATGGAGATGGCCGAGGGGAGGGAGATGCCTCAGACGGAGCTGCAGGTGAGGAAGGGTCCTCGTGAATGTCTTCATCAATGATGAGGACCCCCTCCTCCTCCTCCTCCTGGTGGGCCGCCTCCTGGCCTGGCTGCTCCTCCTCCTCCTCCTCCACCAGGTGCCCCTCCTGGCCTGCCTCCTCCTCCTCCTGCAGGTGGCCCTCCTCGTCTGCCTGCTCCTCCTGCTGGTGATGGAGCCCTGTGTATGTAAACAGAGTATGGATGAGATGAGCACATGCAACATGGCTTGCATAGTGCTGTAGCTGGGTGACCTGAGCCAGGGGATGGGGGAAGGTGTGAGGAGGTGTGGCCTATACCCATGGGGGACTGAGATGCATCAGATGACATGACAGGGAACCCTGGAAGCTGCACTGACAAAAAACACACAGGACATGTTGGCAGATCATACTCATTGGGGACCAGCATGTTTGCATTGTGAGATGCGACGAGGGTTTGGTGACGTGTTTTTATTGTTTTTAAGGGGGGAGGCCAGTGGGAAGGGTGTTTAGCACATTACGTTTATGTGAGGGAGGCCATGACATCCAGTAAAAGTAGGACCTCAGGCAGGTCTACCAGGACACACTATCCACCCACCCCAGAAAGGGGGAGACTAAGGTGAGGCATGTCATCTCATTCATCTGGGGGGGGGGGGGGGGGATGGTCGTTGGAAGTTGCAGCCACAGTCATGGGAGGGCACCTGCAACCTGCATCCTTGATCTGGCACCAATAAATATGTTATTACTTATTAGTTGGCTATTAGCCACATATTGTACAGGACATTTGCATTAATCAATAAATATATTTACAAATCAGTACAGGTGTCCTATTTTTGAATACTTACGGCGAGCCCTGAGGTGCCGTCGCACTGCCCGGATGAGGTCGGGCCTCTCCCGCCTCACACGGCGGAACCTCCTCCATAGGGACTCCAGGTCCCGGTGAACACCGAAGCGTCTGTAAGATATAAGTTTGTAGAGCAGGAGTGAGGGGATGGTCCTTCTTGCCCTCTGCACACACATTCATTTGTTATTCAAATAGCAGAGAGAGGGTCAACACTGTTGGGGGGGGGGGGGATCACCTCCATAGGTCCAGATTCATAGAAGCCACCTTTGTACAATTTTTGGGGGTGCTACCCCCAGTGGAGATCACCCCTCCCTGGATCCATACAAGGCATTTATTCTATATTGGGGGTGCTGAAGCACCCACAGCAGCCACCGAGTTGGCTCCTATGCAGATGATGCCATAGAGGTGGCCATGAGGCCAGAAAGTACCGTTTGTATGCATTATAATTTATGCTTGTAAAACTACTTTATATGTGTTAACATTACCCTGTTATCAAGTATAGTATACGCTTAATTGGTATAATGTTTCCACTATTCCGATGTGTTGTAAGCCACATAGAGCCTGCAAAGAGGGGTGGGAAAATGTGGGGTTCGCAGGCAACAAATAATTAAATAAGGAAATACATTATTGTAGGGATGTGGGAATGGTCGTCCTTTCAAGAACATACATTTTATTAGTGATTGTGTATGTACCCATACTACTCATTATCCATGCATGCACACTCCAGTTACTGGTTACATTGATGACGGAGCTGTTATGTGTGTAGGTACAGGAGGGGGGGTGTGGACCAAACACTTACCTTTCAAGCCTGTCCCTAATGCGGGACCAGGCTCTCATAGCCTGTAGCCTGGGGGGCAGGTGGTGGTGGCTGATAAATAGCCGATGCCAGTGCCTCAGGCATAGCCGCACCAGCAGCAGGCTTTCTTCGTGGCCGAAGTTTGACTCACGTCGGTGCGCCATTTTTTCAGGTGTTGGAAAACATGTGCCTTATATAGACGTCCTTGTGTGACGGACGTCATTTCGTGCACAGCTCCATATATGGATGACCATCCCATATATGGCCCTATCAGCACGTGGACGCCGTCGTAAGCATAGACATCTTTGACGTGCATGCCTGGTTGTTATGCGTGCGGAACTTGCATTATATAGGTAAGTATGAAGCACCCGACCCTTTTCACATATATACAATATGCATATAGCTGCATGCAGTTCCGGACATCCAGAAAGGGCACATATGAGGAATATTCGGTGGAGCAGCATGATCTTTCTGTACTTGACGCGTATAAACGTTCCTCATATTTTACCGTACCTGGATGTCCAGAACAGCATGTACTGTACTTGCGGGGCACCTATGTACATTCTTTTACACACTTTCTGATTTGGGCATTTGCACCTGCGATAATCGAACATGTTAGGGCGCCCAATTTAGTCATGCTTATGCGCTCCTCATTTGGTGGTTTTGCTACAGGAATAATCGATTATTGAAAAACGCCCATACTATTTTCCGATTATACATGTCTGATTTTGGACATTTTCGTAAGGACGTCCTATTGCGTACTTGGACGCCCTTTCGATTATGCCCCTCCACATGTCCTATCCAGCGCCTCCCCTCTGTGTCCCTGTCCCTTTTCTCATATTAAAGTATCTGCCTTCTGTGTCCCCCATCCCTCCCCAACCCCATGCTCCTCCCCAGTCCAGCTTTTCTCTTTCTTTCCCCTTTCTCCTGCATTCCCACCAAGAATCAACATCTCTCCCTCTTCTCTCCCCATGGTACTGCATCTCTCTTTCTCTCTCTCTTCCCCGTCCCTGGATCTAGCATCATTCTCAGTCTCCCCCCCCCCGCCCCCCACCGTAGCATCTGTCTCTTTCTCTCTCTCTCTCTCTCTCTCTCTCTCCCCAGTGGATACAACTTCTCTCCCCTCTTTTCCCCAACTCCTCATCCAAGCTCTAGCTTCCTTCTCCCCCATGATCTGTTATTTCTCTCCCTGTCCCTGTGATCTGGCATCTTTTTTCCCTTTTCTCCTCCCCATCTGTAGGTGTGGCATCTCCCGCTTTTCTTCCACTACCCCCTCCCTCACCAGTGAGGTCCAGTATTTCTTTCCACCCCCCCCCCCCCCATGCTGCAGTCCTTCAATCTTCCAGGCTGCTAGCAGCATCAGCAGTGTAAGCATGCTGCCTTTGGCCTGCCCTGGAAGCATTATCTCTACAGCATCCTGCCTACATGGAAACAGGAAGTTGCAACAGAGAGAAGGTTTCTGAGGCAGGCCAAAGGCATCAGGCTAGGAAGATTGAAGGACTGCAGCACAGGGGAGAGGGATTGATACTGGACCCCATAGGCGCCCGGTATCGGAGGCTTGGGGAGGCTAAGCCTCCCTAGCCGAAGATCAGATCCTGATGACGACGTTCGTCCCAACTGCCCGCCCTCTTTCCCCCAAGATCCGTTTCCTTTTTTTCAAATTTACCTTCAGTACGGCAGCGCAGCGACAGACAGCATCAGTGAAAGTGCTCCCAGTAAAAGTGCTTCACTTCGCTCAGTGCCCCGCCTTCTTCTGACATCATGACGTCAGAAGAAGGCGGGGCACTGAGCGAAGAGAAGCGCTTTTACTGGGAGCACTTTCACTGACGCTGTCTGTCACTGCGCTGCCGGACTGGCGGTAAATTTGAAAGAAAAAAAAGTAAAGGGATCTTGGGGGGAAATAGGGTGGGCAGTTGGGGCAGGGGAGAGAGTGAGATGAAGGAGATGGAAGGCTCAGGGAAAGAGGGGAATTGCTGAATATGGGTGAATGGAGGGGGGCAGGGGAGAGAGGAGCATGGATGGGGTGGCAGGGCTCAGGGAAAGAGGGGAATTGCTGAATATGGGTGAATGGAGGGGGGCAGGGGAGAGAGGAGCATGGATGGGATGGCAGGGCTCAGGGAAAGAGGGGAATTGCTGAATATGGGTGAATGGAGGGGGGCAGGGGAGAGAGGAGCATGGGTGGACATGGATGGGAGGACTGGGCCTAGGGAGAGAGGAGAAATTGCTGGACATAGAGGAAAGGGGAGGGAAGAGGGAGGACGGAGATGAGATGAGGGAAAAGGAAAGAGAAGGAAAAACTGCACATGGATGGAGAAAATAGACAGAAGCTGGATCCACTGGACAGTCAAGTCTGCGGAGGACCCAGCTTTTACTTACAGATGTAGGACAAGAAATGAAGAAGAAAGGCGGAAAGTAAAGAAATAAATGGAAAGGAAGCCCTGGAAATAGAGTTAAGAGGACAGATAGCAGCAGAATCGGATACTGGGCCAGCATGATCAGAAAAACAAGTCACCAGACAACAAAGGTAGAAAGATAATTTTATTTTCATTATAGTGTTTGGAATATGTCCACTTTGAGAATCAGGTGCTCAACATTAAAAGTTTATATTTATTTACTTATTTATGGCATTTTATCCCACATTAAACATGAATTAGGGTGTTTTGTGGCTGTACATGAGAATTGTGATATTATGATCCCTTGTTTCATATTGTTGACGGTCTGCATTTTCCATATGGGTGGTATATTGGTGTATTAGGTTCTGCCCAGTGTAATATTATGGTACAGTAAGGTTCTGAGTGTGTTTTTGCACAAAGTTGTGCATAGTGTTTTGCAGTTGAGCGATTGTGGTTAGTATATGCTTTGAGCAACCACTTTATTCTTTGACATATGATACATATCTAATATCTAAATTTAATAAAAGGTATTAATTGTGACTTTTATTTTTATTTTTTTTCTGTGTGTTATCAGACAATTATGGATTTAAGATCCACCCCTGGCCCCACCCCTAATCCCGCCCCCTTTAGCCTCCCCAAACAGTTGGGCCACCGACCCGCTTATGCCGGACCCTTTGGGGGGGGTGGAAGGAAGGATAAAGAGAGATGCCACCACTTGGGGTGATGCTGAACAGGTACAGAATAAAATTAGGTGGCAAGTCATTTGGGGGAGGGGGACACTACCCCCCCCTCACCTCCTCCTAAACTATGCTCTTGGTTTCCCACTAGCATCTCCTTATAAGATAGTCAATTCAATAAATATTGGGGATAATTGAAGCTCTCATTATTATGTTTCCATGTTTGGTAACCTGTCTGTTAGCATTTCACAGACTATTTCTTCATCTTGGTACTATACTCTTCCTCATTACACATGAAATTTCTATATTCTTTCTATATTTTCCTATTTGACTCTATGCTATTCTTGACAAATAATTCCACCTGTCCACTAGTTTTGGCTGTCCAGTCATTTTGATATGTTTTGTACTCTGGTATTAGTGCCATACTGGTTGTCCTCTTTTCATCAGGTTTTTGAAATGCATGACGTGTTTTTTGTCTATATTTTCATTTAGTCATACATGCTGAAAGTTTTTTTTTTTTTAAATAGACTTCTGGAATTTGCATACAGATCTCTACATCTGTCCTTTTTATTCATATTCACAGTCTGCTTATTAGCAGTTGATTCAGATAGAGATCTCAGCTTTAATCACATCCTCTGTATCAGAATCCCCATATCTGTTTTAACATGTGCAATGCTTTCTCACCTGAGCCATCCGCCGGCGTACTAGCTTGGTCTAGGGAGAAAATAGAAAGGCTAAGCATTCAATGATTGCTGTGCATTCTTTCAGCTGACACTCGGATGAAGTGTACATGTTAATCTTTTATGAATAGCATGTGCTGATGGTACGTGTTGCATAATCAACTGCTGCTCAGACATTGACAATGAAGTGTTTTCCGCCATGCCTTGCATGAGGCTTATATAAGTCATGAACAGCATACATCTCACCAACCTACTGTTAAGTCAGCACAAAATATGCACCAGTTCAACCTGGAAAGGTTATTCACTCTCTTGTCTCATGCTCCCACAAGATCTGATGATTACAACCAGGGGTGTAGCCAGACCTCGAGGTGGGAGGGGGCTCATTTTGGTCACCGCCTCACCGCTGTAAACATCTTGGCTGGCAGGGGTCCCCAACCCCTGCCAGCTGAAGCACTGCTGCCGCAAATAACTTGGCTGGCACGGGTCCCCAACCCCTACCACATTAAGACTGCATCCAGCACTGGGCTCCAGAGCTGCCGTATTGCCTGCCCTGCTCTCTCTTCCCCTCACGTCGAGCACGCTCCTTTTAGTGAAATTGCTCAATTTCACTAAAAGGAGCGTGCCCGACGTGAGGGGAAGAGAGAGCAGGTCAGACATTGCTGCGGTGCTGCTGCAGACCAGAGCTAGATGAAGTCTTCAGCTGGCGTGGGTTGGGGACCCCCGCCAGCCAACCAGGGGCCCAGAGCAAATTTTGGGGGAGGCCCAGGCCCCCACCTAGCTACGCCACTGATTACAACCATAGCTCAGTGGCTCACAGGAGCAGACTGACAGGAATCTGGGTCCCCAGGCAATAAAAGTCATGCCCCCCCTGACATCCCATCTGATAGAAATTACTGGTTCAGCATCTGTTGTAACATTTCTAACTCACTTTAGAAATACCCCTAATGTAGAAATATACAAAGTCATTAAATCATGCCAACAGGGCCATCTGGGGTCTTCATTTTGGAATGATGTGTAAGTTTTGCTTTCTAAATGCTCCTGAGGCTCTGGGACAGTTATTTTCAACCTTTTTTTTTCAGTTGAAACATACCTGATGGTGGATGTGATACACTGCATATGTGACCCTCACGGCCCTTTGATCTGACACAGCATAACAGTTCTTTTGAGTTAAATGTAACATGCTCTGCATCCACAAAAATCCAACTTCTCCCCCCCCCCCCTCCCCCCTACCAACAACAGATGCAGATCACAACTAGGAAATTTCTCCATGGAAGTCACCCTACCAAAAAAAATTTGATTCTCATGTCATCTGAGCAATGGCAACAAAAATCTCTCCACTACCAAGCACATTGTAAAATAATACAAAACCATGCCCCACATCTCTCCCCTTCCCCTCCAGGTCTCACATCTCTCTCCATCTCACCCTCCCCCCCCCTCCATTCCTCCAAATGCAATATCTCTTCCTCTCTTTATCCCTCCCTCCACCCCTGGATACATCTCTTTCTTCCTCCCCTCAGAGCCATCATCTCTCCTGCCCTCCCCTCCCCAGTCTACCACCTTTGCCCTCCTCAATCCCCCATCAGGTCCACTTTCTCTGCCTCCTCCCTCTGCCTCATTGACCACTATCTCTTCCCTTTCCCTCGCTCCACCATCGCCCCTTATGGGTTCCAACTTCTCTGTCTCCTCCTTCTCTAGGGTCCAGCACCTCTTTGTTCATTCCTTCAAATATGGATCCAACAACAGCATCCTGAGGCCAACATATCCCCCTCTTTCCCCTCCATTTCCGAGTTCATGTCCGGCCCTCTCACTCCTGTACTACGGCATCTCCCCTGACTCCGAACCCCACCCCCACCCCATGTACCTCAAAGTGTTCTTTTCTCCCTGCAGGCAGTGCCTGAGGACCCAGGGCAGTAGGAGGCACAGTGCTTCCACCCCCCCCCCCCCCATGCGTTTGACATCCCTTTCTCCCCTCTCTTCCCAGGTCTGGGACTCCCCCTCTCTCTCACCCTCTCCCCTTCCACACACCAGCATCTCCCCCGTCTCTGAACCCACCCACCCCCTGTGTACCTTAAAGAATACCTTTTCTCAATATGGGGCACTGGCAGCTTCATAGGCCATCTGCTGCTGATGCTACAACTTCTCTCTGCCACCCCTTCTAACGTAACTTCCTGCTTCCACAAAGGTGGGCATAGCAGAGAGAAGTTCTGGCATCAGTGGCCAGACAGCTTACGAAGCTGCCAGTGCCCCATATGGAGAAAAGGATTCTTTAAGGTACATGGGGGTGGGTGGGTTCAGAGACAGGGGGGATGCCGGAGTGTGGAAGGGGATAGGGTGAGAGAGAGGGGGAGTCCCAGACCTGGAAAGAGAGGGGAGAAGGGGATATCAAACGAATGGGGGGGGGGGGGGGGGGGGTGGAAGCACTGGGTCCCATACTGCCCTGGGTCCTCAGGCACTGTCCGGTTGCCAAATAGTCAGTCTGCCCCTGGTGGCTCAGCTGTTTGAAGAGGCTAAAGTAGGCCTAGCCTTGGGAAGAGCTACAGTGGATGAGTTAAAAATCCTTGAAGTGGTGGGTTTTTACTTCTTGGCCTGAACCCATAATTGTCTGATATGCATAAAGCAAGTGCAGCAAAATAGTTGTAAGTGATACCTTTTATTAAATTTAAATATTAAAAGTGGAGTAGTGACCTAATCGTCAGAGTAGTGAGCTGAGAACCAGGGGAGCCCAGTTCAAATCTCACTGAAGCTTCTTGTGATCTTAATCCTCAGTTGCCTCAGGTACAAATTTAAGGCTTCTTTTACAAAGCCTCACTAGCAATTCCCACGTGGCAAATGAGAGGAAGCCAACAGGAACTGAATGGGCTTCTTCTCATTTACCGCACAGGAATCAATAGCATGGCTTTCTAGAAGAGGCCCTTAGATTGTGAGCCTTCCAGGGACAGAAAAATACCTACTGTACCTGCATGTATACCACTTAAATAGTTTTTGGTCTTGGAGGCAGTATAAGAAATGTAAAAAAAAAAAACCCCAAAGAATCAAGTGGTAACAAAATGAAACAGAGTAAATTTCAGTAGTTATATATAGAAAGTATTGCCAACTTTTTTAAAGGGGAAAACCCACCACCTGCTGCTGCTTATACTCTGACCCTCCCTTAACAACTGCAGTGAGGGCAGTAGTCAGCACATGCAGGCCACATTGGGGGCAGGGGGAGAGTTACACTCTTTAGCCCCCATTGAACCACAGTGCTTTCCTCAGTCCCCCAACACACAGATGCTTCCCCATATGATATTAAATCCAAACAAATTCTGCATCCCTCCCCCAACTGTTGCAGGAATTGATGCATGAATTTATGATACTTCAGGAGTCAGACAGCACACCAGAATGAGAGAGAAATCTTCTTTATTTGCCAGCAAACAAAGTAGAACATCAGCATTAAGTCTCTTCTTCTCTTTCTCAGCTCTCTGTGTCTTTGTGGCTTCTGTCTCAGCTGCTTCTCTTCTTATGCTGTCTTCTCCTTCTTCTGTCTTCTCCTTCTGTCCTTCTTTTTCTTCTGAGCTCCTTCTGACGTAAACTGCTTCTTCTCCCACTTAAATACAGTTCTATCTAGCCTAGCCTAGCCCCCCTTACTCTCCAATTGGTTAAGGAATAGATTGATTACCTTGCCTCAACCAATCAGCTCTATACAAATATCAGTTACATAGGTTCCAGACATCCTAAACTGACCTATGACCTGGGGGCCCCTCAAGCTAGACATTTGGGCTCCAGAACTCCTGCATGTTATTATGATTGATTTCTCATCTATAGCTTAACCTGGGTTCACTTAGAGGATAATGGATATTCTTACATTTATTATTCTCATATTCCTAGTACTAACTGCTAACTAAACTCTGGCATTCATTAAAGGGGTCAAGGGCCAATCTTACTTAATAGCATACAGCTATAGTTTGTTATTTCTTTCAAGATCCATTCCTACATTTTACCTATAATTAATCAAGGAGAAGAGAGCTGACTAGTCCTGACCTCTTTCACCTATCAGCTCCATACATCAAACCAGCCAGAACTATGGCTAAGTCAAACCATATGTTGATCTTTTCACTGCAGCCCTACTCAGAACGTCAGACAGAGAGTTGAACAGACATTCCACACAGAATTATTAATTTACACAGAATACAGCATATTCTAAAGTAAGCATCCTTATAAGACATATTCTACATACTTATAATGGTCTCTATATCTATATCTAAGCTATCTCCTTATAACAAAATCTACATATCAAGAACTTCTGAAATTATTTCAGCTTTAAACTACTTTTAAACTACAGCATGTCTGGCTCATTCCTTTGTTCATTCATAATAGTTTACAGCTGTGCCAGCATTTAGCAATCCATCAATCACAAGGGACAGAGTTTCATTTCTCACTGACCTTTCTAACCTTTTGCTCGGCCAAGCTAGACATTGAAAATAATCTGAACCATCTGGCATTCCTTCACTTTACTTGCAGAGTAAAAGTTAGAATTAACAAATATGATTTCTTAGAATTATTCTTTGCCCACTGCCTCATTCCCCCCTTTGAGACTAAAATCAGCTTATGCAGAGATAAGTCTCACTACTCAAACTCTGGAGATTATAGTGATCCTAACTAGGAATAGACTTATGAACCACCATTACCCTACTTGTTAAGGTCCGACGGCATACTGCCGAAGCACATGAGGCCAGGAAACAAAACAACAACCCTGCTAGAACTAAGACTATTAGGGAAATGAACAAGGGACGTATCCAGGAGGTCAATGACCACCACCAGGAGGTAAGGTCTAATCCTCCTCGGTAATCCTCCACATTAAGGCTGGCCAACTGTAGGACTTTATCCATGGCATGCCTAACTACATGCGTCCTATTTATGACAATGGTACAGCACTCTGAAGAATTTAGCACTGTGCAGAGGCCACCCTGGGCTGCAAAGAGATAATCAAGGCCCATACGGTTATACCGAGAAACTATACTTAATTCATTAATTTGATCCTGCAATGCATTGACTACCACGTTCAGCTCATGAACTAGAACATGAAGTAGGGATTGAAGTCTCCGGGTGGCCATACCTAGTTCAGTAATACCCGCTACCGGGCCCCCAATTGGAATCCAGGCCGTAGCAGAAAGGGCTACAAGTCTCTTTTTAGTCAGAGGATAAGTAGAGTTAATATACTGGAGGGCTAATTCAATCGCCTCATCCTCTGTGGCAACGGAGGAAGGTAAGGACAAGGCCTCTCGCTTAGAGCGGTGCGGGGATGGTGGTTTGAGAAGAGGAATAACTTTAGGAAAATAATTCAAGGTTACCAATACACCAAAAATCATATGTGGGGGGAAGAATCATGTGGAGGACATTATCACAGAGCCAGTAATGACCAAGGAGAGGGCGACGAAAGTTCCCAATAAATGTAGGCACAGGATGGAGATTAGGATGCCCATAATGCGAGCCCCTATCCCAGGGGGAACGAAGAAGAAATGGAGACTTTGTACACCATAGGTGCCAATCCCCAATTGTAACAGACCGCTCATATGATGCAACCCCTTCATACCCCGGGGACTTATGAAAGTAGAAAATAGGATGGGACACTATAGTCTTCTCAGTAGTATAGTTAGGAGCCAGATAATCACCTTGGTCATAATCTGCAGGTATGGTAGTAGGGCACATAGGAGTACCTGGAGAAACTACCCACACAGGTTCCTCCTTCTCTGGGAGAACATTAGTATAGTTACAGGGAATGGGAAGAACAGTTGAGATGTCTCTTGTTAAACAAAACACTCCAGAAGCTGGATAGGGAGACGTAAAAACTGGCCTTAGAGAAGAATCAGAAGGGGAAGTAGCATTATAAAAGGACCACCAAGTATAATCCTGGCTCCAAGGGCTGAACTCGAAAAGTAGGGAGGTATAAGAGCTGGGAGCTGCACAGGGACAGGAACAGCTGGGACATCTGTGGTATAAGGAGAAAATCGGGAACACACATACAGGGGAAGTAATCTTTGCCTGGCTAATTAGTTCCTGGACAGAGTGTAACCAAAGGTTGGAGCGAGTTGGGGTTTTAGGAACAAGGAGGCAAGGAGTAGAAAACAACAAAAGCATCCAAACTACTAACATTTTCTTTCTTCCTAATCTAAAACAAATACAGCAAACTAATTAAGCAATAATATTTCAACAGTCTGTGCTAATCACAGATTACTCTCATATAATGTTCTCAGTCTTTGAGTTCTTATACCAGTTGGGATAGACCCTCAACTGACAAGGATCAAGCTCTCAAATTCCAAGAAAGCCAGAATCTGGGCAAGAAAGAGTCTCAGTGTGAAGCCGAAGTTCAGCAGCTCCTGCAGTATGCAGTTGACCCTTCTTTTCAGCTAGTAGATTCTTTGGTTCGGGTCAAGCGCATCTTCAATGGCTCCGCTGGATCACTTTCTGCTCTCCACTGTTTAGGCTCCGTCTGATCCGTGCTGGGCTCAGTCTGATCAGCAGACTTAATTCGAGACCAATGGACCCATGGAGTAATCCCTGCGACCTTCACAGCTGTAGGGGTAGAAAGCAAAACAGTAAAAGGTCCTTTCCATCGGGGCCCCAAAGGCTGGAGCCTCCAGTCTTTCACCCAAACTCTATCCCCTGGCAGGAAGGAATGTACCTGAGCCTGGAAGGGGACAGGGTTTATTTCTCTCACATAAGACTGAAGCTCAGAAATTATCTTGCCCAAGAGGGCTACCTGCTCCTGCACCTGGGCAGACCCTAAAATCCCTATGTCTCCCTTAATTCCCTGCAAAATGGCTGGGGGCTTCCCATACACAATTTCAAAGGGAGAGAGGGCTGTTCCTTTAGTTGGAGTGCATCGGAGGCGGAAGAGGGCTAGTGGCAGTGCCTGTGGCCATTTCAGTTGGGTTTCCTGACAAATCTTTGCTAGGCTATTTTTCAAGGTTCTGTTTGCCCGCTCAACCTGCCCTGAACTCTGGGGACGATAAGCACCATGCAATTTCCAGGTAATGCGCAATGCGCGGGACAGGGCCTGAAGTGTGGCTTCAACAAAGGCGGGACCATTATCTGAACCTATGGCAAGGGGCAATCCATACCTGGGGATGACATCCCTAAGGAGGGCTCGAGCTACTTCTGTGGCTTTCTCAGTGACTGTAGGATATGCTTCCACCCACCCAGAAAAGGTACAGACCATGACCAAGAGGTATCGGAGCCTACCGCTCCTGGGCATTTCTGTGAAGTCTATAACTAGAGACTCAAAGGGTGTTAGTCCTCTAGACTGAACTCCTGGTGGAATACGGGGTCCCTGACGGGCATTATTCTGGGCACAGAGAGTACATCGGGCAGAGGCAGTGGCAACCAGACTATCCAATCCTTCCAGCACCACTACTCGACTGAGTAGGCGGGCTAGTGCTGTTTTCCCTAAGTGTGATAGGTCATGAGCTTGAGACACTACAGGCCAAGCTAGGTGGCGTGGCACCAGAACTCTGGTATCAGGGAGATGTAACCAGCCATCAGATCTCCTTACTGCACCTTCCTCTTGAGCCCATTTCTCTTCCGTTTGGGTATACATAGGTGTCCATTCTTGCAGTCGAATTTGGAACAGGGGGGTCACAGTACTTGCTGGGGGTCCTCGAGCAGCTTCCTTGGCCACCCGATCAGCATGGCGGTTCCCTCGGGCCACTGGAGTATCTACCCTTTGGTGTCCCCTGCAATGAATAACAGCTACCTTCTTAGGTGCCCACACAGCCTCTAGCAGCTGAAGTATTTCAGGTCCATACTTAACAGGTTGGCCTGCAGCATTTATGAGTCCCTTTTCCTTATACAAAGCTCCATGAGCGTGTAAAGTTGTGAAGGCATACTTGGAATCAGTATAAATGTTGGTTACCAGTCCTGCTGCTAGCTCCAGAGCTCGTATGAGGGCCACAAGTTCTGCTTTCTGGGCTGAAGTTCCTTGGGGCAGGGCTCTTGCTTCTATCACCTTGTCTTCTGTCACCACAGCATAGCCTGCCAATCGCTTGGAGTTCTCCACGTAACTGCTTCCATCTGTGAAATAAATTACATCTGGGTCCCTCCACGGAACATCTTTAAGATCTGGTCGACTGGAGTACACTTCATCCATGGTTTGGATACAATCATGATCCGGTGGTCCCTCAGATGCTGGCAAAAGAGTGGCGGGATTGAATGTAGCCACCGTTTCCAGGTGTATCCGTGGATTCTCACATAAGCTAGCTTGGTACTTAACCATACGGTTATTTGTAAACCAGTGGTTGCCCTTATATTCCATGAGGGTAAGAACTGCGTGGGGGACTTTAACAACCAGTTCTTGCCCCAAGGTCAGCTTATCAGCTTCCTGGACCAGTAAGGCTGTTGCTGCAATGGCCCTCATGCAGGCTGGCCATCCTTTAGCCACTCCATCCAGCTGTTTAGACAGGTATGCAACAGGCCTCTGCCAGGATCCCATCATCTGGGTCAGCACACCCAGAGCAACCCCCTGTCGCTCATGGACATACAATGAGAAAGGTTTCTCCACATCAGGAAGGCCTAACGCAGGGGCTTGGAGTAGGGCTTTCTTTATGGCAATGAAGGATTGTTGAGCTGTAGGTCCCCATTCAAATGGTTCCTTTTCACCCCCCTTTGTGGCCTGGTAAAGGGGTTTCGCCATCAATGCAAAATTTGGAATCCAAATTCTGCAGAATCCGGCTGCTCCCAGAAATTCCCTAACTTCTCTTCTGGACTTGGGTTGAGGAATTGCAGCAACTGCTTGCTTCCTACTGACATCCAGTCTCCGACTTCCCTGGGAAATACAGAAGCCCAGATACTTCACTTCTGACTGACAAAGTTGGGCCTTTGAGCGTGAGACCTTATAGCCTGCATCCAAGAGTAGCTCCAGCAATTCTCTGGTAGCCTCAAAACACTCTTCCTGAGTCACTGCTGCAATCAGGAGGTCATCTACATACTGGAGTAAAACTCGCCTGGAAGGCTCAGATTTAAAAGTCTTAAGGTCTTGCCCTAGGGCTGTCCCAAAAATGGTGGGGGAGTTCTTGAACCCCTGTGGCAGGCGGGTCCATGTATACTGAAGCTTCCTTCCTGTTACTGGGTTTTCCCATTGAAAGGCAAAAAGCAGTTGACTGGCGGGGGCCACCCGAATACAAAAGAAGGCATCTTTTAAATCAAGTGTCGTGAAATGGGTAGCTCCAGAAGGTATCAATCCTAACAGGACATATGGGTTAGGCACTACAGGGTGTAATGAGATAGTGGATTTGTTGACCACTCGTAAGTCTTGGACTGGCCGGTAGTCCTCAGTCCCTGGCTTCTGAACTGGCAACAGTGGCGTATTCCATGGAGACTGACAAGGACGAATAATTCCATGGGATAACAGACGATTCAGGTGTGCTTGGATCCCTTCCAGAGCCTTTCGGGGAATTGGGTATTGGCGAAGATGGATTGGCCGGGCACTTGGAAGTAAGTCTACATGGACAGGAGGAATATTTCGGGCCAACCCTGGGGGATTATCTTCTGCCCATACCCCACTGACCTGAAAGCTATCTGCCAGGGGTAGGTCAACTTGGCCCTGCGACTGATGCAGCTGCCATTCTTCTTCAAGGGGGCAGCAGAAACTCAATATACCCTTAGGGCTGGATGTCGGGGGCCGAAAGGAGACCGAAGTCTGGCCATCAGAGTCAAAGGAAATTTGGGCCCTAAGCTTGGACAGCAGGTCTCGACCTAACAAAGGGATTGGACAGTCTGACATATACAGGAATTCATGAGTGACTGTGTGTGAGCCTAATTGGCATCTACGGGTTGTCAGAAAGGGCCTCCGGTTCTGCACCCCCGTGGCTCCCACCACTCGGACAGTTTTTCCAGACACAGGCGCTAATCGCTCCGTCACAACAGAATGTTCAGCTCCTGTATCAATCATGAATGGAATTGAGCGGCTCCCTATAGTTAACTTGACCATAGGTTCCTGGGAGCCCAGTTTGTAGGAACCCGGTCTGTCCTATTCGTCCCATTCTGCCATCTCGGCTATCCCGATGATGTCAGATTCAGCAGGCTCATATCTTCCCTCTCGAACTCGGCCTCGGCTTCCTCGATCTCCTGGTCCCCTTCTCAGTCCCTGGCGCCTCTGGGGGCATTCATCTTTCCAGTGCCCTCTTTCCTTACAGTAGGCACACTGATCCCTCTCCAATCTTGGTCTGGGATTCTCCCCCCTTGGCCGGGATTGATTGAAGGAATCTCGGGGCCTGGCTGGTGGTCCGGGGTCCCACTTTGGCTTCCCATTAGCTAGAGGTCGACCTCGATTAAGGGTGGAATTAGTAATGGCTGCCGCTAAAAGGTCGGCCTTCTTCTGCATCTTCCGGTCAGCCTCTCGGCGCACCTCCTGATCTCTATTAATGAAAACCTTGGTTGCGATCTCAATTAGCTGGGTGGTATTCATCCCTGCGAATCCCTCCTGACGCTGCAACTTCTTCCGGATATCTGGCATACTCTGGGCCACCAATGCACTATTCACCATTCTCTGGTTTTCTAGTGCTTCAGGATCAAATGGGGTGTATGTTCTGTAGGCTTCAATTAGTCGCTCTAAAAAGGCCCCAGGGGATTCAGTTGCCCCTTGGAGAATTTCAGAGACCTTTGCCAGATTAATGGGCCTCTTTATGCCTTTCCTCATACCTTCCAGCAAGTCCCGGCAATAGCCAGACAACAGTTCATAGTGCTGCTCATTATTTGAATCCCAAACTGGAGCTGCGCGAGGAAACTGAGCTCTAACCCATCCCTCTGGGTCCTGTGTCTCCCCGGGGACACGCTCTCGCGTGATGGCCTCAGCATTTTGCAAAATCTTCCGCCTCTCCTCAGTTGTGAAGAGGGTCAGGAGAAGTTGTTGACAATCAGTCCAGGTTGGGTTATGGGTGGCCATAATGCTAGCCACTAGGTCCACCACTGCCTGAGGCTTTTCAGTATAAGAGGGGTAATGCGTCTTCCAATTCAGGAGATCGGTGGTTGTGAAGGGTACATACTGATAGGCCTGTGCCTGTATAACCTGACCCTGATTATTAGGATCCGGTCGAGTGGTAGTTACCTGACGGAGTGGCAGAACTCTCGAGGAGGTGGGAATGGAATCTGAGGTAGAGCTAGGAGCTACCCTCCTATCATGCTCAAAAGTGATTGCAGCGGGTCTAACCCATTCAGTGGAGGTGTGTTGAACCCCTGAGGGATGGGGAGGGGTACTCATAGACTGAGAGGTGGTCACAGGTGATTCAGTCCATTGAAAGGGATGCCGGGCCCCTGATGAGTGGGGAGGGGTATTAGAAGGAGAGGCTGGGCTGTCAGGAGTTGAGGAATCAGGGAGTGGAGCCCAAAGCGGGTCTTCGGAGGTTAACAGGGAAGGATGTGGCAGAGGAGGGTAGAGACTGGCTGAAAAGTCCAACCTAGGATGTGACGGGGTTTGCACAGAAGAGGAGCTATCCGGAGAAGCCTGTGCTGGAGAAGCTTGGGCTGGGCGGCGTGGATCTCTAGGGGCGGCACGGAACCCCAACAATGGGCCATAAGGTGGTGGCTCAAGGTCTGAGGGGTCATCAGAGAGTATGGGTTTCTCAGGCAGGGTAGGGGCGGAAGCCACCGATTGGGTGGTAGGCTTCCTAGGGCTCTTTCCCTCTTCTAGTTTAGATTTTCTAATCTTTCTTTGAGCACGGCCTAACATGAATTTTACTGGGGATCCCATATAAGTTTTCAACCAAGAGGGAGGGTCAGTCACAAGGCTATCCCAGGAATCTATATAAGGGAGTTGTTCAGAATATTCTGGTTCTCCTACAATTATGCTGTAGACCTTCCGGATTACTTCAATATCTAAGCTGCCACTAGGGGGCCACCCCACTCCCATAGATGGCCACTCAACTTCACACAAGGTTCTTAAAGTACTTGAGCTTAAAGTCTGTCCATAGTCATTAATTAAAAATCCTTTCTTGAAATTCTTAAGCATACAGTCTAGGGGAGTATCAATTTGTCTAGACGATTTCCCTCCCATAATGCTTACAGTTACAACACACAAAGAGGGGGGGGAATTTTTTTTGAATTTGCGGTAAGGGGTCCGCAGATCCAGAAACAAAATGGTAGACAGACAACAATCGCTTCCTTCCGTTGCTGGCCAATTGAACTCGCGTTAATTGGAAACGCAGCTATAAGAAGTCCGCACTCATTTAGCATTCACGCATCACACATTCATTCAGTACAGAAAATCCCACCCAACAATTTCAGATTTCTCAGATACAGATAAGCTTAAGCGTTTTCGCTTCTAATCTCCACTAGACTAGAAGGTACTAGGGCCTTCGCTGAGAGTTGATCAGACTCTCCTTCCCCCAATTTTTGAGGGGCTGGTTTACAATTTCCTAGCTAGGATTACAATACAGAATACAGAATACATACCCGGTGAATGTTCTCCAGTCAGTTGGGTGCTGGGATTAATGCAGGATTCAGGATCCCACCGCTGCCACCAAGAATTGTTGCAGGAATTGATGCATGAATTTATGATACTTCAGGAGTCAGACAGCACACCAGAATGAGAGAGAAATCTTCTTTATTTGCCAGCAAACAAAGTAGAACATCAGCATTAAGTCTCTTCTTCTCTTTCTCAGCTCTCTGTGTCTTTGTGGCTTCTGTCTCAGCTGCTTCTCTTCTTATGCTGTCTTCTCCTTCTTCTGTCTTCTCCTTCTGTCCTTCTTTTTCTTCTGAGCTCCTTCTGACGTAAACTGCTTCTTCTCCCACTTAAATACAGTTCTATCTAGCCTAGCCTAGCCCCCCTTACTCTCCAATTGGTTAAGGAATAGATTGATTACCTTGCCTCAACCAATCAGCTCTATACAAATATCAGTTACATAGGTTCCAGACATCCTAAACTGACCTATGACCTGGGGGCCCCTCAAGCTAGACATTTGGGCTCCAGAACTCCTGCATGTTATTATGATTGATTTCTCATCTATAGCTTAACCTGGGTTCACTTAGAGGATAATGGATATTCTTACATTTATTATTCTCATATTCCTAGTACTAACTGCTAACTAAACTCTGGCATTCATTAAAGGGGTCAAGGGCCAATCTTACTTAATAGCATACAGCTATAGTTTGTTATTTCTTTCAAGATCCATTCCTACATTTTACCTATAATTAATCAAGGAGAAGAGAGCTGACTAGTCCTGACCTCTTTCACCTATCAGCTCCATACATCAAACCAGCCAGAACTATGGCTAAGTCAAACCATATGTTGATCTTTTCACTGCAGCCCTACTCAGAACGTCAGACAGAGAGTTGAACAGACATTCCACACAGAATTATTAATTTACACAGAATACAGCATATTCTAAAGTAAGCATCCTTATAAGACATATTCTACATACTTATAATGGTCTCTATATCTATATCTAAGCTATCTCCTTATAACAAAATCTACATATCAAGAACTTCTGAAATTATTTCAGCTTTAAACTACTTTTAAACTACAGCATGTCTGGCTCATTCCTTTGTTCATTCATAATAGTTTACAGCTGTGCCAGCATTTAGCAATCCATCAATCACAAGGGACAGAGTTTCATTTCTCACTGACCTTTCTAACCTTTTGCTCGGCCAAGCTAGACATTGAAAATAATCTGAACCATCTGGCATTCCTTCACTTTATTTGCAGAGTAAAAGTTAGAATTAACAAATATGATTTCTTAGAATTATTCTTTGCCCACTGCCTCACAACAATGGGTGCCGAGCTGAGCTAGGACATTCTCCATAAAACTTACCATACAAAAAAAATAACAGTAGCAGCAACTCTGTCAGTACTCAGCAAAACGTAATGCAGGACCTAAAGCAAATCTACCATGTCAGCACTGACTTCCAAAACTCACTGCTATGGCCCCTTGAACATGATGTACACCTTCTAGGAAAACTGAAAAAGGCAGCGTATCAAATGCATGACCCATTATGATAGATTGCTATGTAGAGAATTCATGCATACAGAATCTGGCCTCTGTTACACAGAAAACCCACTAAATTCCTGGTGCAGCAAATGAGAGGAAGCCCATGGGAATTGAATAGGCTTCCTCTCAGTGGCTGTGCGGGCATCGCTAGTGTGGTTTAGTAAAAGAAACCCTAAATACAGAATTAATTAGCGACTACAAAGTGAAAATAGAAATATGTGGACAAAATTAATCTGAAACCAAGAATACACAGGTCTTTATCTGCCATCATCTACTATTTCCTTTTCATCAACAGCAGATGAATCCAGGGACTGGTGGGTTGTATTTGCCTACCAGCAGGCGGAGATCTGAAAGAAGGTAGTGTCCCTGGACATCCATCTCCTTCCCGCTGCAGTATATTTCTATCTCCAACAGGTGGTGGAGAGATTTCTTCCAGCTCCTGGATTTGTAACTTTGAGAGGCTCCTGGGCTTTGCCAGTTGAGCAGGGGGTGTGTGGTTGAAGGTGCCCAGCTTTTCTACAGTGGTTGCTGCTGTGTGCCTGCCAGTTGCCTCCTAGCTTTCCTCACAGACCAAAACAAAAAAAAAGTTTAGTAGAGGCTTGATTTATTCCTCACCTTTGTGAGACGCTACAGGCAGACCCGGGCTCCTCCGGACCGGGTCTTCAGCAGTTGGAGCGCTGTACTCAGCTCCTGGTCCCGGCTCCAGTTCTCATGAATGGGGTGAGTTGATTTTCAGCGCGCCATGGCTTGTTTCGAGCGCTCCCGTTTTACTCATGGCAGCTGAGGCAATAAAGCGCTGCTACTGCTGCAGCAAGAGGAGGTCCGCGCGGGAGTGTGTAGCATGAACTGCCTCGATTCTTCCGCACTGGGGAGTGTGGCGGTCTCGGCTGACAAGGACCTTTCCTTCCCTTCGGAACTCAGCGGTGGCGCCATCTGCAAAGCGCCAGGGGACACACGGCTCGCCCTTTCTTCTGACAGTGAGTGCATGGGGAAGCCTGGGGTAGGCCCTGAGCTTGTTCTGCTGGCAAGGGATTCTCGTTTTGCGGTCCCTTCTTTGGGGCAGATGGTCAGGGAGATTTGTTTTACTTATGCACCGGGCCTTCCTCATGAAGAGAGCTCTTCTGGAGTTCCATAATCTCTCCATGCCTTCTTGTGTTTCTTCGGCCCAAGAGGTCCCTCTCACTTCTGAAGGCTTGGTACCTTCTTCTCCGATGGACATGCCTGACATGCAGGCGGGTTTATTCAGGGTCTGAAGTGGCCTTGATACCTCCTCATGCCCTTTAACATTTTTATTTTGACAGTTCGGAAGAATCTTCTAGGCCCTCTAGATTGGAGAACCTGGGGGTATTTTACCGCAGGAACAAGACGACCTTACAGCGGTGCGTATTTTCCATCACAACAAACTCCCTTCTCTCAGTTCTGATGCCTTACAGGCTCTCAATATTGAAGATGCAGATGTATCCACAGCTTCTTTCTTTAATTCCAAGATGGCCATTACAAGGAAAGCTACTCGGGCATTCCCAGTTCACGAGTCCATCCAAGAGCTTATCACAGCTCAATGGTCGGAGCCGGATGCAGCCTTGAAAGTGGCTACAGCGATGTCTTGCCTTTACCCTGTTGAGGAGAATCATCGGGTTCTGTTTGGACTACCTAAGCTGGACTCGCTGGTTATGGCAGTTACTAAGAAGACTAGTCTCCCGGTGGAAGGGGGGGGGGGGGTTTGCTTTGAAGAATATGCAAGACTGTTGCATGAAGTCTTCTTTGAAATGTTCTTTCAAAGTTTCAGCCCTGGCGCTGCCAGCTGCTATTTGCAGTTTTTATGCGGCTCAAGTGTGTCTCTCTTGGCTTCAGCAAGCAGTCGAGCAACCCTCGGAGGGTTCCGCCTCTCTCTCTGATGTGGCCCCATGGATGGAATCAGCTCTTTAGCCTTCTTGGCTGATGTCCTGTATGATTTGGTAAGGACGTCCGCCAAACAGATGTCCTTGATGGTGATGGCTAGATGTCTGCTGTGGCTTCAGCATTGGTTGGCTGATATGGCCTCGAAGCAGCGTTTGGCCAGGTTGCTGTTCCGGGGGAAACTCTTATTTGGAGAGGACTTGAAGAAAACAGCTAAAGATCTCAGGGATTCCAAAACCCAGTGTCTTCCTGAGGATAAGCCCAAGTCTTCAGCCAGAGGCTCCTCCTCCTCGAGGCCTCGGTTTCGAGAAGCCTGCCGGTACCATCCTGGGTGGGCCAAGAATTCTGCCCAGTGTTTACGTTTTCAGCAGAGGACTTCCTTTCATTCGGACAAACGGTCTTCAGGTACCGGTCAGAGGCAAGGGACCCAGGGACGTCCATCACAATGATGGGGTGCAGGTCCACTCTTCTGTTCCCTGTATAGGGGTCGATTGTCCCTTTTCCTCGAAGAGTGGACCAAGGTAACGTCAGATCAATGGGTTCTAGAGTTGATCAGAGATGGGTACAGGTTAGAATTTGCAGCTCCCGTTGGAGACACCTTTTTGGAATCCCGCTGCGCCACTGCCATCAAACAGGCAGCTATCAGAGACACGTTGCAGTCTCTTTTGGATCTCGGTGCAGTGGTTCCTGTTCCTCAGGCCGAACGTTGTTCTGGTCGGTGCTTGATCTATTTTGTAGTTCCTCGAAAAGGTGGAACTATCAGGCCGGTGCTCGACTTGTGCAAAGTCAATGAAGCCGTAAAAAGTGCAGCATTTCCACATGGAAACTTTACGGTCTGTCATAGATGCAGTTAAACCAGGGGAATTCCTCATGTCTCTGGACCTCAAGGAGGCATATTTGCATATCCCAATTTGGTCTCCTCATCAGCGATTTCTGCTTTTTGCGATTCTTGACCGGCATTTTCAATTCCGCGCCTTGCCGTTTGGTCTGGCCACGGCACCTCACACTTTTTCCAAAGTGATGGTGGTGATGGATGCTTTTCTGAGGAGAGAGGGGATCAGAGTTCATCCCTATCTAGACAATTGGCTCATCAGGGCAGATTCAGACAAGGAGAGTCGCCTAGCGACTGCCTGGGTCATAGAACTCCTGCAGTCTCTGGGTTGGGTGGTCAATTTTACCAAAAGTCATCTGACCCCCCCCTCACAGTCTCTCAAATATTTGGGAGTTCGCTTCGACACAGCTTTGGGCTCTGTCTTTCCTCCTGACAGCAGGCACCTCAAGCTCCGGTCAGGTACGCCTTCTCTTGCGCTTACCTCGGACTTGGGATTATGTGCAGCAGTTTGGGTTAATGACAGCCACCCTGGAAGTGGTTCCCTGGGTGAGGGCACATATGCGGCCCCTACAACTTTCCCTGCTAAATCGCTGGAACCCAATCTCTCTGGAGAAATAACAGCGGCTGCCTTGGCTCCCTGCAGCAAAGTGCAGCATGGCTTGGTAGCTCTCTAATGACAATTTGCGCCAATGGCTGCTGGTGATCATGGATTCCAGCCTGACAGGTTGGGGGGGGGGGGCTCATTGCCTCAATCACTATGTGCAAGGTCAGTGGATGACTCTGGAAGCAGGGTGGTCCATCAATCATTTGGAACTGAGAGCAATTTTCCAAGCCTTTCTTGTCTTCTGCAGGATTCTGGATTGACAGGCGTTCCAAGTTCTCTCCGACAATATAAGGGCAGTAGCATACATCAACTGTCAAGGAGGCACTCAGAGCAGAACACTAGACGCAGAGGCGGCCAACATTCTCAACTGGGCAGAGCGCCACCTGTTGCTGTTGTCAACGGCCCACATTGCCGGGCAAAGCAATGTGCAGGCCGATTTCTTAATCAGGCATTGTCTCAACCCGGCGGAGGCCTTTCTTCAGATTTGTTGCAAGTGGGGGGACTCCGAACATCGATCTCATGGCGTCTGGATCAAATGCCACAGTGGAATGCTTTTTCAGCAGAAGGAGAGATCCCAGGTCCGCAGGGATGTCTCAACCGTGGCTGTCACTGGATTTATCTTCACCACGGGTTGGTGATTCTAGTGGCTCTGGAATGGCTGCATCGACCGTGGTATGCAGATCTCAAGCGGTTGTTGGTGGCAGCTCCGTTTTGCCTATCTCTTTTTCCAGATCTGCTGCATCAGGGTCTGGTGAGTATGGAAGATCCCTCCCGCTCTGGTCTTATGGCCTGGCTATTGAGAGGGCAAGGTTGAGGAAGAAGGGCTACTCTAACAGTGTTATTGCTACATTGCTGCAGGCTTGCAAGCAGTCAACTTCGGTGGCCTATGCCCGAATGTGGCGTACCTTTGAGTCGTGGTATGCTGTAAGGGATTTGTCACCGTTGCGAGTTTCCGTGTCGCAGATGTTGGATTTTTTGCAGGAAGGATTGCAGAAGGGGCTGACCTACAATTCAGGTGGCGGCTTTGGCCTGTTCTGAGGGCGCGTGGTCAGATTTTCCCTGGCTGCTCATCCGGATGTCATCCGGTTTTTGCGGGGGGCCTTACATCTTCACCGTCCTTTGCATAGTCTGTGCCCATCTTGGAACCTGGGGGTGGTTCTGAGGGCTCTGCAGAGAGCTCCTTTTGAGCCACTCAAACGAGCCTCGGAGAAGGATCTTACACTCAAAGTGGTTTTTTTGGTAGCCATGGCTTCCGCGTGGAGGAGCTTCAGGCTCTTTCCTGTCGGGATCTGTTTTTATAGTTCTCAGAATCCGGGGTTACGGTACGGACTGTACTCTCCTTCCTTCCTAAGGTTGTTTCGGCCTTTTATATAAATCATCCACTTTTCCTGCCCTCCTTTCGGAAGGAAGATTTTCCAGATTCTTTCGGGCAGTTGCGTCTTTTGGATGTCCACAGAGTTCTGCTACAGAATTTGCAGATGTCGAATGATTTCCAGTGCTTGGACCATCTCTTCATTTTGTTGTCGGGACTGAGGCACAGATTTCCTTTGTCTAAAGCCACCATAGCTCGCTGGCTTAAGGAGGCCATTTTTTCTGCTTACCTAGTGTCAGGTAGGTCTCCGCCAGAGGCGGCACAGGCTTCCTCATGGGCTGAAACAGGTGTCATTTCACGTCAGGAGATCTGTCGGGCAGCTACTTGGGCATTCCATCTCTCCTTTGCTCAACATTATAATCTGGACGGGGCAGCGCGAGAGGATGTACAGTTTGGGGCGCAGGTTCTCTCCTGAGGAGCTGTGTTTTCCCACCCAGTTTAGGGAGTGCTTTGGTACATCCCACCAGTTCCTGGATTCATCTGCTATTGATGATAAGGAAGGAAAAATTAGGACTTGCGTGGTAATTTTCTTTCCTTTAGTCACAGCAGATGAATCCAGGATCCCTGCCTGTCTGATTTTTTTGTTTTTCCTAGTATTTCATTAAAAAAATAACAAAATATAAGAACAAGAGAGTAGATTTTATAATGACAAGTTATGTAGCAGGAGGTTGATATGGTCCCTCAATTGTTCATTTCTCTTGCTCCGGTTCAGGGAGCAGTTGTTGGCTGTGAGGAAAGTCTGTGTTGTGTTTCTTCGTTCTGCTTTGGAATTATCGTATACTGGACATCCAGGAACACTACAGTGTTCTCTATCTCCACCTGCTGGTAGGCGGATACAACCCACCAGTTCCTGGATTCATCAGCTGTGACTAAAGGAATGAAAATTACCAGGCAAGTCCTAATTTTTCCATATAGATAGATATAGAGATATGTATAAATTATATATATATATATATATATATATATATATATATATATATATATATATATATATATATATATATATATATATATATATATATATACACAGTGCACTCCATTTAAGTGCACGTCAGATAAGAGCATGCTCTGTTTAACTGCATGCCATACTTCGGTCCCGTTTTTGGCACCATCAATTTCTAGGGGGACAAACTTCATTTTAGCGCACCACTGATAAGTGCAAGATTCGCTTATGCATGGTTCAAGACCGCTCCTCTGCAGGAAAGACTCCGCATAAGCATGTGCATGGAATATAGAAGCCGATTGGCACGTGACAACCGAGATTTCAAATTTACCACCTCTTTAACTGCCCCAGGCAGATAAGGGGAGAGAATGTTGATGGAGCATGCACCGGGGTCATCGTCGTTGCAGTGACGGCGGAACTGTAAGACTTGAATACTGGCTGAACAAATAGAAGTTCTTAAAAAATTAGAAAACAAAGAAAGTCAAGCATCTATTTTCACGTGTCTTGAAGCAGAAAGACCAGCTTCTGGAAGACTGGCAAAACAATAGAAATCCACAACGGAAACGAAAACGTGCGGGAAAAGCTGAGGAGGTAGAATATGCTTTTCTTCGGTGGTTTTCTCAAATCAGGAGCAGACAGTTTCCTGTCAGTGGTCCACTGCTTATGGAGAAAGCTAACCAGGTAGCAGAAAGTCTTGGACTGAATTCAAAGCCACTATTGGATGGTTAGAAAGATGGAAGGAAAGGAACAGCATAAAATTCAAGAAAACAGCAAGGTGAGAAACAAGATGCTGATGACTTTGGTGCAGAAAATTGGGTTGTTTCAGTTCTTCCTACCATCTTGAACGAGTTTGCACCTTGTGACATTTTCAATGCTGACGAAAATGATCTCTACTGGCGAGCGATTCTTGATGGAACACTTGCATTCAAACATGCCAAAACTACTGGAGGTAAAACATTGAAGGACCGACTGACAATCCTCCTTTGCTGCAATATGGATGGGAGTGAGAAGTTGGAACCCCTCATCATTGGAAAGAGCAAACAGCCCCATTGCTTCAAGAAAGTTAAACGACTTCCTGTGTCATATGAGGCTAATGCAAATTCGTGAATGACTGGGGAAATTTGGAAGCAGTGGCTAAAGAAGTTAAACACTAGAATGTGGGTACAAAAGCGTCAGATTTTGCTGCTTTGTGATAACTGTGCTGCACACAGGGATGATGTCAGACTGTAACGTCAAGGTGGTCTTCCTCCCACCAAATACTACCTCTCTGATCCAACCTATGGATCAGGGCATAATAGCCAATTTCAAACAACATTATCGGGCTCTTGTGCTACGTCATCTGATGAGCGTTATGGATGACCAGACTGTGAAGGATAAATGTGCTGTTGAACTGGCTCGTAATCTATCACTGTTCGATTCCCTACATATGCAGAAAGAAGCCTGGAATCATGTTACACAGGCAACCATTGTGAACTGCTACAAGCGGGCAAGCTTTGTTAAGGATGTGGAGAGGGATGAAGTGGGTGCAGCTGTTGCAAACGCATCAGATGAAGAGGTTATTGACATCCCAGCTGGTTTTACTAAAGAGGAGTTCCATTGCTACGTAGCTGTTGATTACGATCTACAAACAGCTAAAGACAGCACTGATGTTGAGATATGCTCCTACATGCAGGCAACAACGGCTGATGATGGAACAGATGAAGAAATGAGCAGTGAGGCACATGCTGATGAAATTCAACAACCTCCTCCTGTCATTTTTGCAAGAGCACTGGAGAGTCTCAACACCGTGCGGGCCTATCTGGAGGCCACTGGATGTCAGTGCTATGACAGTTTTTACCGTCTGGCAGATGTAGTCTATGGAACTCACAGACCCAAGAGTATACAGAGGACTATAACTGATTACTTCAAGCCAGCCTAATGTCAGTTAACTGAGACTGTATACAGTACAGTACATATGTTTATCAGATGTCAAGCTTCTTTGGGTCACAACGGTTGCACTTAAGCGGATTGCACTCCCCCCCTGCCCCCCCATGTCCAGCAACCCTCCTCTCCCCCTGGCTTCAAGCGACCCTGTTCTCCCCCTGCCCCCCTCCGCCAACCCATGTCCAGCGACCCTACTCTCTCACCTGCCCCTCCTTCATCCACCCAGGTTGTGTTTAACGAAATCTTCGGGGCAGGCAGAAAAGATCCACGTTCCTGCCTGCCTGCTGCTGGTGCTGGCACTGCTGACGCTCCCCCGATGCCGGATCGCTGTTCAAAATGGCCGCCGATACTTACAAGGGCGGCCTCCAAGACTTCAACGGAAGTCTTGGCGGCCATTTTCAACAGAGTCGCTGGGCATGGGTGGCTGCAGGGGGGGCAGGGGAGAGCAGGGACACTGGGCATGGGTGGCTGCAGGAGGGGCAGGGGGAGAGGAGGGTCGCCGCTGGACATGGGTGGCTGCAAGGGGGCAGGGGAGAGGAGGGTCACTGGACATGGGTGGCTGCAGGGGGGCAGGGGGGAGGGGAGGGTCGGTGGACATGGGTGGCTGTAGGGGGGGTGAGGGGGGTCCTAAGACCAGAAAGGTGTGGGGGGGTGAGGGGGGTCCTAAGACCAGAAAGGTGGGTGGTGGAAGGGGGAGGCCCCAGACCATAAAGGGAGGGGGACGGGGTGCACACTCACTCTCCATCTATCACATACACTGTCTCTGACACACGCTCTGTCTATCACACTCTACATCTCTCACACACACTCTCTCTCTCAAACATACACTCCAAGGAAAACCTTGTTAGCGCCCGTTTCATTTCTGACAGAAACGGGCCTTTTTTTACTAGTACTGTATATTCCTTCCTATGTTAGGCCTATTACTAAGGGCTAACTACTGCTACTGAGGCCTGTACTTTGCTCACTTTGGTTCTCACAACTTGGCCTAAGAAGTTAGCATCTTTGCATCATACAGTGCTTTTCTCAGGAGCTGAGATCATGCCTTTTATATAAGGTAACCTTGGCAGTTGCTGATAGGCTGGGGACATAGTGTGAGCCTAAGATGTCCTGAATGTTTCATTTGGGGAGATAGACAGAGAGAGGACACAAGGGTATTGTTCTGGCTGTGCACGAAGAACAGATAACCGATTAGCCAATGGCCACTAAGGGTGCATGTGCACACAACGTCAGGAGAGACTGATATACCCATATATGGCAGAGGCTACTTTCTGATTCTAGTTTAGGGGAAATCACATGGTTTAGGGGAAAGCAAAACTTATGACAGTATATATGTGATGGCAGAGAGAGGTGTTAGCTAAGCAGTCCTTGTCTTTCAGGATGCGCATTGCTGACAACCTGCTCCAAGGGAGAGGACTATATTTTGTATTTTTGGCTTTGTGAGATACTAATAAAGGTAATTTACTGGCTGTGCCTAACTGAGTCTAAGTTCTCTTTCTTATCTGTGCTTTCCCTCCCTGTGAGGGCGAAGGGACGGAAAACACATCTTGGTGCTTTCCGAACAGGGACATGATTGCCCTTTGCCCTTGGTTTGCCCCCCACTAACCTAATCAAAAAAAAGTCTGACCTATTTCTGCAGCTGGCTGTGGAAAGATTTGCTGGCTCAGAAAGATAAGAAGAATTACTCCGGAGATTGATATGATATGAACAACCTGCAGGGTTGAAGAATCTCACTGCAAAAGGCTAGGTGGCTGCGGTCACTAGCATAAGTGCAGGTGAGCTGGGTGGACGTGTCGACTGCATAAGTGATGCATGTCTGGAATTTTTGAAGACGTCTGTAAGTATTCTTATTTTTATGTTGATTTTGATAGGTGATGTTAATTTTTAGTTCTCAACTGCTTTCATAGACAGCAGGACCGAAATAGTATATTTAAAATAGTGTGTATCAGTGATTCTTTATGATTTGTGGACCTGGGAGCATGATAAAGAAGTCAGTATCTGGAAGTTTGCGTATGTACTGTTTTTCCTTTAATGGCTCAGGCTATTAAAATGTCATGCCACAAATTGTTAAAGTCTAAGGAGGAGTGAGCTGGTTAACAGCCTGTCACGGAATTGGTTACTGTTTGCTTTAGAATGCAGTGAGAAAAAAAGTGCTGGATTTATTGTGCAGGCAGTGAGACTGTTTTCTCTGGGTTTCTTGTGACATCATTTTAGTAAGAGAAAGAGGGATTTTTTTTTTTTAAACTTGCAAGCACTCTGTGTTACTTGATTCACTGAGAACTGTTTTGCGTCCCATTACGTTTGATTAAAGGGAGCTGTATTTCTTCCTTCCTGGCAGGGGTTCTTGGCAGAGGTTGTGCTGTTCTTTAAAGCAGCGTTTTTTTCTCCTTTCTGTTGCTGTCCGTCATCACTGTGTTGTGTGGGCGTGAGTGCAAACTGGCCAGTTTTCTAAATGAGCATGTATGCAGAGTTTTTTTTTCTTTCTTCAGGGAGAATTCAGCTGCCTTTATATTTTAAGAACTTTATTATACAGACATCTTTTCTTTTCAATACACTGGTTTTTCCTGCTTTTTGCTACTTTATTTTAGCTGTGCAGCTTCATATGTCCTTTAATTATGTCCTGTTTATTGTTTATTCCGGCTGTCCCTGTTCTGGTTGATTTCATTGCATTTATATCCAACTGCTTTCTGTTTCAAGGGCCCTGATCCAGATAACAGAGGATTATTTAAAATTGAAGAAAAGGCTAGACGAATTTCCTATTTAATATAAAAAGTTTATTTACAATTCTACTGGATACCTTCAATGGAGGTATTCAGGAAGCATATCTAGACAAAGCAGTCAGAATGCTTACTACTTCTTTGTTCTACCCTCCTTATATACTGTTTTATGAATAATCTTCTCCTGACATTACGTGCAGGCTATATGCAGGCTGTACCATACCATAAATCCTTAATTTAAAGCAGAACATATGCTGCATCTGTGTTCCCTTATCGTTCCCCCAGACTTTCTGGAGCCGTGCCTTTGGCTGATGTGTTGCCACATTCTTTTCTCATGTCCCAGGAGATTTTAGTGTTGAAACAGCTTGTTGTAATCATGGAGCCTTCCACTCCCCATCTTTCATGCTTTTATTCAACAAATCCTCCCTTGAGGACTGATTGTTTCAGGCCTCACACATCTGTTTCAGCTCCAGTCTGTTTCTTTTTACCTCCCTTCTAAATCTCCTCCCCCTTGTTATTTATGATATGCTGTGCCTGCAAGCTCTGCCTTTTCATCATCTTTATCATACGTCTTTCAATATTTTCTTCTGACATATTAAAGTTCTGTTCATTCTTGATTTCAGTTACCATTGTCATTTTAAAAGCATCCTGGCACATCTTTGCAAACATGCTAATACACATGTTACACAGCATTAAACAGATTCAATTGTACTATAACTTATAGTCACACCATAGATACCTGTCATTCTTACTTTTCATATAAGAACAATTATAAGGATAATGCCCAATTGCATTAGTTAATGTGGCATTAAAAATTACACAAATTAAAAGCATATTCCAAGGTGTTAACATCATTATACATACCATTAAGTTAAAGTCTTATTGCAGCTTGTTTTATTGCCACACTTTTCTTTGGTGGCTGTGACATTTACAATCACTGTACTTCTTCCTATAGACCAATTACCTGTTACAACATTGTGCGTGTAATTGCACTTTATCGGGGGAATGTTTCCAGTTGTCATACTATTTAATCAGACACCAAAATGATGTCGTCCGTAAGCAAGGCTTGCTTATAAATAGTCTCATTTGTCCAATGAAGGTTTCCACCATCCCTTACACAGGTATTATTGGGATAACGGTGCCCACCCAACTTTATCATTGTAGTCCCATATATCATAGCTGGCAAGGACAAGGATGTGGGCACATATGATACAATCAGTCAAATTCAACATCTTGGCCGCTGTAACAAGTCTATTCTCATATGTGTTCATTGTCCATTAACAAACAACAACAAAACAACAACATCCCAATACCATCATGTTTAGGGACATGATGTTTGTTTATTCTTTGTCTATTTCAATATTATTAGTTCGTTGAATATCTGATAAATGTATCCAAGAAGTATGACCTTCCAGACGGGCAGCGGTCTGAGTAAGGGCCGTGATAGCAAAAGGCCCTACATACACAGGATCCTTCCACGTTTTATGTGTAAAGTTCTTTCGTAGTACTAGATCACCTACTTTAAAAGCACAAACATCATTAGTAGTCCCTGCCTGTGATGCTACATTTGTTCGGATCATATCACTTGTCAGGTTCAACATCGGTTGTAGCTTTTGCCAGTACTGAGCTGTGCTATCAGTACTTGCTGTCTGCATCGGGAAGAAATGACGTCCTGTCTGAATTTGGAATGGGGTCAATTTTGTACGCCCATTAGGTTGGGCCCTTATTGTCATTAATGCTAATGGCAATACATCAAGCCATGTATATAATTTTCCCACCATTTCTTTATTGAGAGATTTTAATAAGACTCTCAATTTTGTTTTTAAAATACCATTGTAGCGCTCCACCAAACCATTGGAGGTGGGGCGATACACTGATACTTTCCTGTGTGTTAAACCCATAATCGTTTCCATTTCTTTCAAAATACTGTTATTGAAATGTGTCCCGTTATCAGAAATTATTCTAGACGGACACCCATGTCTCGGCATAATATGAGTTACCAGGCATTGTACCACCTCATGTGCTGTTTCCCTTTTACATGGAAATGCTTCTATCCACCTTGAGAAAGCATCCACCCAAACTAACAAATACCTTTTTCCCTGCACTGGAACAATCATATCAGTGAAATCAATGTACCATTCTTTAGCTGGGCCTTCTGGTATTGGAAGTGTCCCAGGCAATATTTTAGGACCTCTTTTAGGTATGTTAATATTACATACCATGCAATTCTGCACAACCTGTTGAATCAAGTTATCAATTTTCAAAGTCCAAAATCTTTGCTCAAATTGTTGTTTCATTGTTTCTTTATTCCAATGCATGGTTGCATGCCACCCAGTCAATACCTTAATTGCCTGGCTCATTGGCATGCAAGGTAATCCTTCTTCCTCATTAAACCATTCACTTCCCAATTGCATACATCCCTTCTTCAACCATTTTTCACTTTCTTGTTCCTCCGGCTGCCACATTTCAATCTTATCTACATTCGTAAGTGGCCCTTCCTGTGTCTGTCTAGTATTATACAAAATCTTTTCACTTTGCTTAACCACCTCCGTTGCTGCTGCATCAGCCATTGCATTACCTAGTGCCTCAAAGGTTGGCCTTTCAGTGTGGGCCGGGGTCCACACAACTGCAGTTTTTCTACCTTCACGTTCCCTTCTTGCCAAAATTTCAAACAGCAATTTCCAATATGTGTAATGTTGTAGATTTTACCTGCACTGGTTATCATCCCCCTACGCTGCCATTTTAATATATGATACTGTAGTGAACTTGCAACGTAACCACTATCAGTATATATGGTGACATTTTGAGTCATATCAGTGTGTTGTAAGGCCGTAATAACAGCCAAAAGTTCAGCATGCTGTGCAGTATGGTCAGGAGGGGTTTTATATTGTACTTGCATTATCTTTCTTAGATTCTCATCTACCTGCACGCAGGCAAAGCCTGCAACAGTCCTTTCACAAGCTCCATCTGTAAACCATATTAACCCATCAGATAAGGGTTCAAAAGTAAGACAGTGAAATGTAGGGATTTCTATAGTATCGATCTCACCCTCTAGATCGACAGGAAAAAGCAGATCTATCTTATTTCTCTGTTCTTTAGTTAATGGTATTATTCTTATATCTTGTCCTAAAAGTACTGCTTGATATTTTCCAAATCTAGTGGCTGTCAATGCCGTCTGGCTAGGGCTCAACAGCGTTTTAATCGTGTGGTTGGTATGTATTACAATAGGAACAAAAGGCATTTGTGCTCTCCATTTGCCTACTGCTGCCACAATAGCTGTCAATAACTTTGGTATTTCTTTCATTCCCTTTTCCACATGATTAAAAGAGCCTGACAAAAAAGCTACTGGTGTATTTACCTCATTATTTTGATTAATCATAGCTGCCCAACTGTTTCCCATGTCTTTTACCCACAGATGCACAGGTGATTGGATATCTATTACTGCTAAAGGTCCTGGGGATAACAAATCCCTCACAATCTTAGCCAATATTATCTTATCCTGCTCTTCCAACACAATTAGTGTATTCTTTGGTGTAGCTGCGGGCAGTTTCAAATGTTTATAAAGTCTCATTACTTTTTGTGTATAATTTGGTATCCATTGTCTGCAATAATTTAACATTCCCAAAACAGCACGTAACTGGGTAACTGTTTGCGGTACCGGGGTCTCATTTAAAATAGATATAACTTCCGGTATAATGACCTTATGTTCTGCTGAAACATTTTGTCCTAAAAAGGTGACAGTAGACTGAGCTACAACACATTTCTCCTTGTTACATTTATATCCTAACTCTCCTAATAACAAAAATAATTTTCTAGTCCATTCTAGGCATTCTGCTTCAGTCTCAGCAGACAGTAGAATATCATCTACATAGACAAACAATGACACCGTGCCAGGCAATTGACTCCTGAAATCCTTTAAATCCATCATTAGTTGTTTTGAGAATACCGATGAACTATCAGTAAAGCCTTGCGGCATCCTAGTCCACCGATATGCCTCATTCTGTACTATAAATGACGTCAAATCCCTAGACTCTGGATGAAGAGGTATTGAAAAGAATGCATTAGACAAGTCAATGACAGTATTGTACGCATATATATTCTGGGTGTGCAAAAGGGTAGCGGGGTTTGCACAAATCGGAAATTGATTTTTTGTAACCTCATTTAGCTCTCTTAAATCATGTACTATCCTTACATTGTTTTCCCCTTTCGGGACCGGAAACAATGGGGTATTGTACGGGGATACTGAAGGTTCAATAATACCACATTTCAATAATTTACCAATGTGTTCCAGGGTTTTGGATACTAATTTCGGTCGTATGGGGTAAGGGTCTTGCTTCGGCCCCTGTGCCCCTTCTATTAATTCTATCTTATGGGGTTTTGCATTTACGGCTAGTCCATATGGTGACTCACTTGTACTCCAAATATGTTGCGGTAATTCTTCCATAACCCTTACTTTATTTTCATTATTCAACTGGTGGACCATGGTGAGCAAACTTGGTATTTCTTTATCTCCAAAATCTAAACACAGTCCTAATTGAGACAACAAGTCTCTACCACACAAATTTACTGGGCAACCTACAGACCCACCTCCAAGCTTTCCTCAGAGGCATAAGTATTGGTGCAAAAGCCGGCGGTGTCCGAAGTCTCCCCGGCGCCGCATGCAACCAGGCACTAAAGTGCTCCGGTGCAAACAGCTTCGTCTCAGCCCCAGTACATGAAAAGTAGGATGATCCCCGGAACCAATCCGTGAGATGGCGCATGTTACTGGCAATTGAAAAGAGTCTGATACTCAGTAGCCCCAGCCCCCCCCCCTGTTCTTGGTAAAAAGAGCTGAGCCGCTCGCATACGCGATTTCTTACCCTGCCATATAAACTTCGCTACCAACCGTGTTACCCACTGGTCATCCTTTTGCGACAGACACAACGGCACCATTTGTAGCACGTAGGTCCACTTAGGCACCAATATCATGTTATATAGTGCAATTCTACCCATGAGGGACAACGGAAGCGAGTGCCAGCCCTGCAGTGTGTGCCGTGTGCATAGGCGTAGACTGGGGGGGGCGAGGGGGGGCAATGCCCCCCCAAACGACGATGAGGCGCCGCCGCGCCATTAGTTTAAAAAAAAAAAAAAACCACATGCACGCACGCGCTCCTCTCCGTCCGCTTGGCTTCCCTGCTCTCTGTCTGCGTCCCGCCTTCCTCTGACGTCAGAGGAAGGCGGGACGCAGACAGAGAGGGCAGGGAAGCCAAGCGGAGTAGCGGACGGAGAGGAGCGTGTCCGTCTACCCCTCTCTCTTCCTCCCTCCCTCCCTCCCTCCGCTGCAGGCAGCAGTCTTTTCCAGCGTTCCTGGCAGCGGTAGCGTTGTACACGCTGCCTTTGGCTCTGCCCCGAAGCCTTCTCTTCAAGTTCCTGTTCCCGCATAGGTGGGAACAGGAACTTGAAGAGAAGACTTCCGGGGCAGACCGAAGGCAGCGTGTACATCGCTACCGCTGCCAGGAACGCTGAAAAAGCTGAAGACTGTTGCCTGCACCGGAGGGAGGGAGGGAGGAAGAGAGGGGGTAAACGGAGTCACCATCTTGGACCTCGCGGGGGGGGGGGGGGAGCAGAGGGAAGATGGATGGGACTGGGGGGGGGGGGGAGCAGACTAGCAGAGGGAAGGAGCAACAGATGGATGGGACTGGGAGGGGTGGGAAGCAGAGGGAAGGAGCAGGAGATGAATGGGACTGGGAGGGGTGGGAAGCAGAGGGAAGGAGCAGGAGATGAATGGGACTGGGAGGGGTGGGAAGCAGAGGGAAGGAGCAGGAGATGAATGGGACTGGGAGGGATGGGACTGGGAGGGGTGGGGAGCAGAGGGAAGGAGCAACAGATGGATGGGACTGGGAGGGGTGGGGAGCAGAGGGAAGGAGCAGGAGATGAATGGGACTGGGAGGGGTGGGAAGCAGAGGGAAGGAGCAGGAGATGGATGGGACTGGGAGGGGTGGGAAGCAGAGGGAAGGAGCAACAGATGGATGGGACTGGGAGGGGTGGGAAGCAGAGGGAAGGAGCAGGAGATGAATGGGACTGGGAGGGGTGGGAAGCAGAGGGAAGGAGCAACAGATGGATGGGACTGGGAGGGGTGGGAAGCAGAGGGAAGGAGCAACAGATGGATGGGACTGGGAGGGGTGGGAAGCAGAGGGAAGGAGCAGGAGATGAATGGGACTGGGAGGGGTGGGAAGCAGAGGGAAGGAGCAGGAGATGAATGGGACTGGGAGGGGTGGGAAGCAGAGGGAAGGAGCAACAGATGGATGGGACTGGGAGGGATAGGACTGGGAGGGGTGGGAAGCAGAGGGAAGGAGCAGGAGATGAATGGGACTGGGAGGGGTGGGAAGCAGAGGGAAGGAGCAACAGATGGATGGGACTGGGAGGGGTGGGAAGCAGAGGGAAGGAGCAGGAGATGAATGGGACTGGGAGGGGTGGGAAGCAGAGGGAAGGAGCAACAGATGGATGGGACTGGGAGGGGTGGGAAGCAGAGGGAAGGAGCAACAGATGGATGGGACTGGGAGGGGTGGGAAGCAGAGGGAAGGAGCAGGAGATGAATGGGACTGGGAGGGGTGGGAAGCAGAGGGAAGGAGCAACAGATGGATGGGACTGGGAGGGATAGGACTGGGAGGGGTGGGAAGCAGAGGGAAGGAGCAGGAGATGAATGGGACTGGGAGGGGTGGGAAGCAGAGGGAAGGAGCAACAGATGGATGGGACTGGGAGGGGTGGGAAGCAGAGGGAAGGAGCAGGAGATGAATGGGACTGGGAAGGGTGGGAAGCAGAGGGAAGGAGCAGGAGATGAATGGGACTGGGAGGGGTGGGAAGCAGAGGGAAGGAGCAGGAGATGAATGGGACTGGGAGGGGTGGGAAGCAGAGGGAAGGAGCAACAGATGGATGGGACTGGGAGGGGTGGGAAGCAGAGGGAAGGAGCAGGAGATGAATGGGACTGGGAAGGGTGGGAAGCAGAGGGAAGGAGCAGGAGATGAATGGGACTGGGAGGGGTGGGAAGCAGAGGGAAGGAGCAGGAGATGAATGGGACTGGGAGGGGTGGGAAGCAGAGGGAAGGAGCAACAGATGGATGGGACTGGGAGGGATAGGACTGGGAGGGGTGGGAAGCAGAGGGAAGGAGCAGGAGATGAATGGGACTGGGAGGGGTGGGAAGCAGAGGGAAGGAGCAACAGATGGATGGGACTGGGAGGGGTGGGAAGCAGAGGGAAGGAGCAGGAGATGAATGGGAATGGGAGGGGTGGGAAGCAGAGGGAAGGAGCAACAGATGGATGGGACTGGGAGGGGTGGGAAGCAGAGGGAAGGAGCAGGAGATGAATGGGACTGGGAGGGGTGGGAAGCAGAGGGAAGGAGCAACAGATGGATGGGACTGGGAGGGGTGGGAAGCAGAGGGAAGGAGCAGGAGATGAATGGGACTGGGAGGGGTGGGAAGCAGAGGGAAGGAGCAACAGATGGATGGGACTGGGAGGGATAGGACTGGGAGGGGTGGGAAGCAGAGGGAAGGAGCAGGAGATGAATGGGACTGGGAGGGGTGGGAAGCAGAGGGAAGGAGCAACAGATGGATGGGACTGGGAGGGGTGGGAAGCAGAGGGAAGGAGCAGGAGATGAATGGGACTGGGAGGGGTGGGAAGCAGAGGGAAGGAGCAACAGATGGATGGGACTGGGAGGGGTGGGAAGCAGAGGGAAGGAGCAACGGATGGGACTGGGAGGGGTGGGAAGCAGAGGGAAGGAGCAGGAGATGAATGGGACTGGGAGGGGTGGGAAGCAGAGGGAAGGAGCAACAGATGGATGGGACTGGGAGGGATAGGACTGGGAGGGGTGGGAAGCAGAGGGAAGGAGCAGGAGATGAATGGGACTGGGAGGGGTGGGAAGCAGAGGGAAGGAGCAACAGATGGATGGGACTGGGAGGGGTGGGAAGCAGAGGGAAGGAGCAGGAGATGAATGGGACTGGGAGGGGTGGGAAGCAGAGGGAAGGAGCAGGAGATGAATGGGACTGGGAGGGGTGGGAAGCAGAGGGAAGGAGCAGGAGATGAATGGGACTGGGAGGGGTGGGAAGCAGAGGGAAGGAGCAACAGATGGATGGGACTGGGAGGGATAGGACTGGGAGGGGTGGGAAGCAGAGGGAAGAAGCAGGAGATGAATGGGACTGGGAGGGGTGGGAAGCAGAGGGAAGGAGCAACAGATGGATGGGACTGGGAGGGGTGGGAAGCAGAGGGAAGGAGCAGGAGATGAATGGGACTGGGAGGGGTGGGAAGCAGAGGGAAGGAGCAACAGATGGATGGGACTGGGAGGGATAGGACTGGGAGGGGTGGGAAGCAGAGGGAAGGAGCAGGAGATGGATGGGACTGGGAGGGGTGGGAAGCAGAGGGAAGGAGCAAGAGATGGATGGGACTGGGAGGGGTGGGAAGCAGAGGGAAGGAGCAGGAGATGACTGGGAGGGGTGGGAAGCAGAGGGAAGGAGCAAGAGATGGATGGGACTGGGAGGGGTGGGAAGCAGAGGGAAGGAGCAGGAGATGGATGGGGGTGGGAAGCAGAGGGAAGGAGCAGGAGATGGATGGGACTGGGAGGGGTGGGAAGCAGAGGGAAGGAGCAAGAGATGGATGGGACTGGGAGGGGTGGGAAGCAGAGGGAAGGAGCAGGAGATGGATGGGACTGCGAGGGGTGGGGAGCAGAAGGAAGGAGCAAGAGATGGATGGGACTGAGAGGGGTGGGGAGCAGAGGGAAGCCTACTGGAAAGAAGACACTGAATAAAACAGAAGACACTGGGACCAAAGCGAATAGAAAAACTAAATGATCAGACAACAAAGGTAGATAAAAGTATTTTATTCATAATTTATTAATTGAAATGTGTCAGCTTTTTGAAATGTGATCTGTGATATTTTGCCTGTAAATTCAATTCCTTCCTCCACATTAGCATATTCATTTGCATATGTATATATGCAAATGATATGCTAATATGCTCCGCCCATTCTTTGCCCCCCCAAATGAAACAGTCAAACTACGCCTATGGCCGTGTGCTATGCCGAAGCGGTTCAACATTCACATTATACAAATCAGATAAATCCGCAGGGATTAGTACTCCCAGATATTTTAAGGGCCCCTTAGACCAGGTAAGGGGGAATTCTCCCTCCCATGTCTCTCTAATCGAGCTCTGCACTGGGAACGCCACTGATTTCTGTAAGTTAAGGGTAAACCCCGAAAAGAAGCTAAATTCTCCAATAATATCCAGGAGGCACGGTAACGACCTGTAAGGGCTTGTCAGAGTCAGCAGAATATCGTCTGCGAATGCCAAGGTTTTACAGATAGGGAGGACATCTCAACTCCCGCAACCCCAGGGTCTCTTTGGATCGTGCGCAATAAAGGTTCCAGATAAAGCAGAAACAGCAACGGGGACAGCGGACATCCCTGCCTTGTTCCCTTCGCTATCGGAAACGTGGCAGAACGGGTTCCATTTACTAATATAGCGGCCTGGGGATGAAAATACAAGGCAGCAATCACGCGTGCAAACCAGCCCCTCAAACCCACGTAGTCTAGAACTCCAAACAGGTAATCCCAGCGTACTTTATCGAACGCCTTCTCGGCATCAAGGCTCACCAAAAGCAAAGGTTCTTGTGACATTTGACTATATGCTACAGCCATGCAAACTTTACGGACGTTAATAGAAGAGTGTCTACCCCTCACAAATCCCACCTGTCCCTCTCCCACCAATGTGGCCATGTGTGGGCTTAGCCTCTCTGCCAACACCCTAGCTAAAATTTTAAGATCAACATTAATGAGAGAAATCGGTCTGTATGATTCCGGACGTTCTGGGTCCTTCCCCGGCTTCGGTATCAAAGTGATCCACGCCTCATTGGAGTTCCGCGGAACCCCTCCTCCCTCCACCGAGGCTTCAAAAAAGGAAACCAAGGCACCACACAATTGTGGCAACATACACTGGTAGTATTCTGTCGTGTACCCATCGGGACCCGGGGCCGTACCCCTTTTTAATGCTTTGACTACTTTCTGAATTTCCTTAGCGCTCAAAGGGGAGTTCAACCGATCTCTCACCTCCGCTGTTAGTTGTGGGATACCCGAATCTTCTAAATAGTCTACCAAATCAGGTCCACTCCGCTCGCCTGGATTACTATAAAGGGATGCATAAAAATCATGTAAAATCTGTACTATCCCCTCAGGCCGGGTTTCACGTGAGCCATCTGGCTTTATCAAAGATGGGATGAACCTATTACCCCCCCCCCCCCCCCCCAATTCCTTACTACTCTTGCCAGTAATTTCCCTGATTTATTGCCGAATCTATGAAAAGTGAATGATCGGTGGAAGTTGGTTTTTAGTACGTTCATGGATAAGAGAATTCAGTGCCGCAAGTGCCGACACCATCTCCTCCCTACTTCTGGGTGAGGGGGCCGCTAAATGTTTACGTTTTGCTACCTGGAATTTATGTTCCAACTGGACAATACCCTGTGCTAACCTCTTTGCCCGGGCACACATATAGGAGATGACCTCCCCCCTCATAACTGCTTTTGATGTTTCCCAATAGAGAAGGGCATCATCCTCATGCTGCGCATTAGTGTCCGCAAACAACTGCCATCTCTGCCTAAGATGCTCTTGAAAGTGTACTTCCCCCACTAGGTATGATGGAAATTTCCACTGGTGTCCTCTAAGTCTACCTGCTCCTAGCTCCATATCCACCCATATCATAGCGTGGTCTGAAATCTCCATTGGCCCCACCTCTGCTTTCACGATCTGTGGGAACAGTGTTCCCTCAGCTAAAATATAGTCTAACCTAGACCACGTGCCGTGTGCCCGGGAGAGGTGAGTATAATCGCGCGCAGTGGGATTGACCAAGCGCCATGGGTCGACTAAGTTCAGTGCCCTACACAGGTGTTGTATGCCCCTACCTCTACCCAATGCTATCCCCGCCGAAGGCGCTGACCGATCTAATTGCCCGTCCATCACCTGGTTGAAATCACCCGCTAAGAGCCAGGGGGCAGTTGTGTATTGAAGACCCAAGTGAATTATGTGCTGAAAAAATGTAGGATCGTGTACATTTGGGCCATAAATATTAAGCAAGAATACTTCTTGTCCCATTATGTTCAAGTGTATAAGAATGTACCTCCCCTGTGCATCCCAGGCTACAACTCGGGCCTTGCATTGTAGGGATTTGTGGATCAGGATTGCCACGCCCCCTCTTCGGCCTTTTGCTGGTGAGAAAAAACATTCCCCCACCCACCTTTGCTTGAGCTTTTGACTTTCCTCCTCAGACAATTTTGTCTCCTGTAAACATGCTATGGAAGCTTTGTGACGTTGCAAGGCATTTAAAATTTTTGTTCTTTTTATTGGCGATCCAATCCCAGCCACATTCCACGATATTAATCTAGCCGAATGCATCTAACCCGGATCCCAGGACTCCCTCTCTGTAGATCTATTCATTTAAAAATGTAGAAGAGGCATAGATCTATTTTAAAATGTAGAACAGGTATCTGAGATAGCCATGTATATATTAATTACTAGCACCATTAAAAATATTAATATCTCATAAGTAGAACAGGACCACTATTTCATAAGTAGAAACTCGAACTCTGAAAAAGACAAGAAAGAAAAACACTTTCACATTAATTTTAGCAGGTCACATGGCTGGTTCTGGTGGGGGATCCCTTCTCTTGTTCCACAGTTCCTTCCCATAATCTTAGACCATAGTATGCAAGCAGCGTGCAGACAGGCTTTATTTTCTTACGCTTTAGTTTCTTTTCTATAAAAATAAGCATATCTTGTTAATTCACATTAAAGCACAATATTAAGTTTCAGCTTAAGTGGGAGTTACTTATTGGAAAGAGGCAATTTTAAAACTTCTTACCCAGTATTTTAGTTTCAGCTCCAGTGGGAGTCACTTATCAGAAAAAGACATAGATACTTTAAATCTTACTTATTGCAGAGAGACATTATTAAATCTTACACATTCAAAAGAACAATAGAAGCTACATTTTAAATCCTTAGAGACTATTTACAACTACTACTACTACTATTTAGCATTTCTATAGCGCTACAAGGTGTACGCAGCGCTGCACAAAAATAGAAGAAAGACAGTCCCTGCTCAAAGAGCTTACAATCTAATAGACAAAAAAATAAATAAAGTAAGCAAATCAAATCAATTAATGTGAACGGGAAGGAAGAGAGGAGGGTAGGTGGAGGCAAGTGGTTACGAATCTTGCATGGAATCTTGTCACTCTTTATGATTCCAGAATCTTGCTGTTTTGGGGGGTTCTACATGGAATGTTGCTACTCTTTGAGATTCTGCATGGAATCTTGTCACTCTTTAGGATTCCAGAATCTTGCTATTCTTTGGGGTTCTAGATGGAATGTTGATACTCCTTGAGATTACTACTACTACGTATTTTTATAGCGCTACAAGACGTATGCAGCGCTGCACAAACATAGAAGAAAGACAGTCCCTGCTCAAAGAGCTTACAATCTAATAGACAAAAAATAAATAAAGTAAGCAAATCAAATCAATTAATGTGAACGGGAAGGAAGAGAGGAGGGTAGGTGGAGGCGAGTGGTTACAAGTGGTTACGAGTCAAAAGCAATGTTAAAGAGGTGGGCTTTCAGTCTAGATTTAAAGGTGGCCAAGGATGGGGCAAGACGTAGGGGCTCAGGAAGTTTATTCCAGGCGTAGGGTGCAGCGAGACAGAAGGCGCGAAGTCTGGAGTTGGCAGTAGTGGAAAAGGGAACAGATAAGAAGGATTTATCCATGGAGCGGAGTGCACGGGAAGGGGTGTAGGGAAGGATGAGTGTGGAGAGATACTGGGGAGCAGCAGAGTGAGTACATTTATAGGTTAGTAGAAGAAGTTTGAACAGGATACGAAAACGGATAGGGAGCCAGTGAAGCGACTTGAGGAGAGGGGTAGTATGAGTAAAGCCCAGGCTTCCATTCCCTTCCATCTTTAATCTATTCTCCATGACCATATTTCTACCCTCTGTAATCACTATCCTCTTATCCATTTTCTTTCCACCATTCCCAGCACCTTCCTCCCTCCACCTTTCTAACCCAGCATCTGCTCTCTCTTTCTTCCATCCCCACCTTTGTAGCCTGATATATCCTGTCCGTTCTTTCTTCCCTCCTGTCCTGTTCCCCATGGTCCAGCATAGCTCCTTCTCTCTTCCCTGAATCCCACTGTCTGGCATCTCTCCATCATTTTCATCTGTTCCTGGATCCATCTTTTTCTCTCCCCCTCTCCACCTGTGCATCTCTTCCTGTCTCTCATCCAATCCCATGTTCTACATCTCTCTATCCCCCTCCCTTGTACCCCAGAGCCAACTTCTCTCTTCTCCTCGCTCCCTCCCTCCCTCGTTCCCACTGTCCACTATTTCTCTCTCTCCCCCCCCCCCTTTGTGCCCCAGGTCCAACATTTCTCTCATCCACCCCCCCCATGCATCATCTCTCCCTTCCTCCCTTCCACTGTCATGCCCAACATTTCTCCCTATTTCCCCATGCACCACCTCTCCCTCTCCTTCACCCCTATGTGCAACATTTCAATTTCTCTTACCCCTCTCAGTCCATCCAACACTTTTCTCCCGTCCCTCTTGTGCCCCCCCCCCCCGGTTCCAGCACTTTTCTCCCTTCCCTCTAGTGCCCTCCCTGGTCCAGCACTTTTCTCCCTTCCCCGCCTCCAATGACCCCCCCCCCCCAACCGCCGGTCCAGCACTTTTCTCCCTTCCCCACCTCCAGTCCCCGGTCTTGCACCTCTGTACTTTTTTTTCTCCTAATTTACAGCATTGGAATTACCTGGCAGCGATTCACTCTCACAGGTTGTCCCGTCGTCCTTTCCTAAACAGGAAGTTGCATCAGTGAGGGCGTGACGGGGCAGAGCGAACGTCGGAGGCAGAGCCGGCCTGTGTGTTTGTGAATCGCTACTGTAAGTTGGAAGCACCGTGCCGCGACAGAAACAAGGAGGAAAAAAAGAAAAGTGACGCATCTGTGGGACGGGGTGGGACAGGGAGTGTTATATAGCAAAACTTTTTCTATATTCCTGTCCAACCTATTCTAAAAATCAACCACCTGGTTTCCCTGCCATCTGCAGAGTGGGTCATGCTGTGGAGAAGTCCAGTCCAGGTTGGACGCGTCTCCTCATGTTTCTAGGAATTAAATTGCAGGAAGAGCTAACGGAATGTCAGTTTCTGGTCCAGCAGGACTTGCAGTTATAAGTTCCTGTTTATCTGGTGGCAAATTTCTCTTGTTATTGTTATCTATCTGCATAGAGGAATCCTGTGCAGAAGGAATGGATCCTCAGAAGCTTAGCTGAAATTGGGTGGCGGAGCAGTTGGGGGGAAGAGGGGGTGGTGGTTGGGAGGCGAGGATAGGGGAGGGCAGACTTATACGGTCTGTACCAGAGCCGGTGATGGGAGGCGGGGTGGTTGGGAGGCAGGAAATACTGCTGGGCAGACTTATATGGTCTGTGCCCTGAAAAGGACAGGTACAAATTCAAGGTAAGGTATACACTTATAGGTTTTTCGTTGGGCAGACTGGATGGACCATGCAGGTCTTTTTCTGCCGTCATCTACTATGTTACTATGTTACTATGTTATATCTGCAAGGCTCTTGCAGTAATGACGCCAGTGGGTTTGTTCTCCCAATATGTAATATTCTCACCATGAGATTTTAAAATGTCACATGCTTGCTGGCGGTTTTCAGCAGCTACATACTGAGGAGCTGATTCTCTTATTAGAGGTTCCCTTCTATGGGAGCTTAGATCAGAATGCAGCCCAGGTGGTGCATCTGTGTGTTGAGGAGCTGAATCATGAGCATTTAAATTAGACTGCAGAACAGGTTGTGTTCCTATGCACTGGGGTTTTGGATGCTGGGAGGGGGCCTGGGAACTAATGGTTCTAGTTGAACCTCTTGCTAGGGGTGTGGACTGTGATACTGTTACCATGGCTGAGACAGGCATGGCTGTAGCTGTGTTTTGGTCTGGAGGGGCACATGGGAGACCCGTAATGGCTGAAACCTGCAAATGTGAATCCTGTACCTGATCAATATTCTCATCTATAGGGGACGTCTGCAGATTTAGCTCTCTGATTAGTTGTTTTAGGCCTGGGACCTGGTTTGCCTGCACTTCTAAAGCTAAAATTCGGGCTTTCATTTTAGTCTCCTGTGCTGCCTGCCGTTGCACCTGTATTCTAAGGGCGTCTAATTGATCATTTAAGCAACTAGCCATTGTGATTAGAAAATCCTTTTCTGTATCTAAATGCATGCATTCTCTCTCTTTGGTTAGTAACCTCTCATTCAATTCTGCATGTTCTTTTAAGGCTTTCTTATATATGGTCCACATTAACCAGAGACAGGCAGAATTCCTCTTGCTCCCTGACTTAATTGAATATAAATCAAATTTTGTTTCACTATCAGAAGGGGTAGAAATATCATCAGTTACATTATGGGTCCAAGGATTGGGGCCAGAGGGTTCTATGCATTGCTTAAGCAAATTGGGGTTATCTATGTCCTCCTCAAAAGAAACTGCAAAACTGGTTTTTATTTTATGCCAGAGCATGCCTAAAATTTTTATTATCCAGTACATGAGTGCAATTAGTGCATAAGTACCTAAATAAGACCAAACATCCATCCAGCACAGCATTCTGAATACCTGAAAACCTTATCAATTTATCAATCGGAAATTTAATTAATGAAACCTGATACTCAATTCACTATAAAGCAGCAAAATAGAAGAATATAATTTAAGAACACCACTACTTTGTGCATAATAACTCTGCGTGCAATTCTCCACCATTAAATATATGTTACAAGAAATTATTTATTTTGGGGGAAAGAGCTCTAGAGCACTCGCTACTGTTTATAATTTAAGAGCAGGCGCTGTATTTATAAGTTTTAGGATATCAATTTCTCCACCAATCACCAAAGGTGATAATTGCAATAAATTAAGTATATATCTCTGAAATGCAGTATTCTGTACTGCAAGATTTGAAAGCATGTACTCAGAGCACAAAGAGACTATACTGTTAGCTTCAGGAAAGGTTTATTTTAAAATACAATTTCACACGAGAGGTAGGTTTTTAAAAGGATCTTAGAACAGAGAATTTGTGCATAAAATAGAACAAAGTAACAGGTAGGTTAACTTACAGTCCTTGTTACAAGCATACTGTGGTCCAGCTGATTGATGAGCACATGGTCAGGAGCAAGGAGCAGGGCTTCTGCAGTGAATGGATCTGAGTTGCTTGCAGCTGAAGAGAGAATCTGAATCTTGGGGAAACAGCTTTTGCTTTTATATCTTGCAAGCTGCAGGAGGATATGATCACAGAGTCCCAGCACCTGTTTCCTGGTTTGCACTTGATAACTTGCAAGGCATTATGGTTATTGTAGTCTGTTCACATGATCTGCAGATGTCCTGGCATCCATTTGTCTGATCGTTGATGGGAGGGGCAGGTATACCTCTGATGACAGGCAAATGCTTTGTTTATGGTTTTCCTCTGAGTTCTTTGTTGTCAATGGGGTCTCTAGACTTTCTGTCTCTTGGGTCTTTGGTTTTCGGAGATGTTTGGATGGAGTATTCAGGTACCCACCTTAGTCAAGCTTTTGTTAGGTGGGAGGGCAGAGGAAGCTATATATCTCTCTTTTATCTTTGTTAAGTGTTTGTAATTGACTAGCCCTGCTACCAGAAATTCCCAGGGACAAGGGGAAAGAAGATATTGAAATGCAGTTTCAATACATCTTTTAAAAGCTGCATTTTATATTGGTAAAATCAATAACTCTGATAATCATAACACATAGCAGTGCATAAAAAAACTGCTTTACAAGTTATCCATAGCAAATAATATGCTCAAAATGGCAGACGTTTATATAGAACGCCTTCAGAGAAACTCCACCCATAAGTGACATCACTCACTAGCATCATTCCTAGCCTACTCAATCTTAAAGCAACCACAACCTAGCAAGCAAAAAACATAAGAATGCCAAAATACCCATATTCTACTTATTTCCAAAAATTCATAAAACTCTTATTTCCCCTCCGGGCAGACCTATTGTTTCTGCCAGGGATTCTTTATTGGAAAGAGTATGTACTGTAAGTATGTTGATGGGTTCCTGGTACCATTAGTTCCAGACATTGTGTTCCATATTAAAGATACTACCCATTTTTTGAAAAAAATTAGATGCCTTCTCATCGGTTAATAGTTGTGGGTTATTAGTGATGCTGGATGTTCAATCCCTATATACTACTATACCACAACAAGAAGCTTTGATGATTTTACAACAGATCTTGGAAAAGCGTCCTAAACCGGTTACAGTCCCATCTGAATTTATCCTGAAGTTATTGAGGTTGGCACTCTGCAACAATTATTTTTTGTTTAATGGTGAATTATTTTTACAGTTGTCGGGTATAGCCATGGGAGCGGCTTTTGCTCCCTCGGTGGCCAATTTATTCATGGCCAATTTGGAAGAAAGATCAATTTATCATCTCCCCCGTTTTCAACATGCTAAATGTTGGTGGTGATTTATAGACGATGTTTTCATGATTTGAGATTCATCTGAAGAAGAATTGGAGCAGTTTGTTCAGGATTTAAATCTATGCCACTCAACCATCAAGTTCCAACATACGGTACATCCTTTGGAAATTAATTTTTTGGATGTTTAGGTAATTCATAATGGAGGTCAGTTTGAGACTGATGTTTATGTAAAATCGACTGACCGTAACTCCCTATTACGGTACGATAGTATGCATCCAGCCCACATTAGAAACAATCTGACCTTTGCACAATTTCTTAGGTATAGAAGGATATGTGACACTCCTCAGAAATATAGAAATTCTGCAAACCATTTGAAAGAGAAATTATATGAAAGAGGCTATCTGACTAAAACTGTTAAACAGGCATACAAGAGAGCCCTATATAATCACCGAGAATATTTGTTGGATACAAAAGTTCAGGATCAAGAAGAGGAGCAACAGTAGATTGCCTGTATCATGCAATATACTGCCTTATCTCCAAGAATTGCTAAAGTAATTGATAAAAACTGGAGAATATTGTCTGCCCATGAAATATTTTCTGGACAGAAATGCATGGTATCCTATTCTAGACGAGCTAATCTAGCTGACATGTTATGTCACTTGGATATAAGTATTAAAAAATCAACCGGTCAGGGCAGACATTCAAAATGTGGGAAGTGCATTATGTGTGATATGATGGAAGAGACAGAAAAGTTTTGGGACCCTATAAATAAAAAATGGATTTTTCTACGATATAATACCTCATGTATATCTAAAGCAGTAATATACGTACATGATTACATGTCCTTGTGGCTTACGTTATATTGGCCAAACGAAGAGAATGTTCAAAGTGAGACTTTCTGAACACAAACATGCCATAACATCTGGAAAGACCCATATGCCTCTAGCTAAGCACTGTACAGAAAAAAATCATGCTTTTGCAGAGTTGCGATGTGTGGTTATAGAACATTTGCAACCTAATGGTAGAAGAGGAGATATATCTAGGGTCCTACATCAAAAAGAACAGAAATGGATCTATTATCTACAAACTGTATCAACCAAAGGTTTAAATGGACCTTTGGAATGGGAGGCATTTTATTGAATGACATTATACATTATATATTATGAAATGTTTTTTCCCTCTGCTAGAGAAATAAATGTTTTTTGCTTGCTAGGTTGTGCTTGCTTTAAGATTGAGTAGGCTAGGAATGATGCTAGTGAGTGATGTCACTTATGGGTGGAGTTTCTCTGAAGGCGTTCTATATAAACGTCTGCCATTTTGAGCACATTGTTTGCTATGTATAACTTGTAAAGCAGTTTTTTATGCACTGCTATGTATTTCTCCTGATGAAGATAGCGAAACAGAAGGAGTTCCTACTGTCGAGAAACAAGGAAATTGGATATTTTGCCAGAAGGATAATATAAATTGGACACTAATAATTTTGGAGAAATCTCACAGATTGTGAAAATTTCAAGAGATTATACCTTCGTCGGAACAAATTTGGATGTTTTGAGCTAAGTAAAGTTCACTTCCTGTTAGAAATAGGAATCCATTCAGTAGTAAGGATGGAAGTTTGAGCAATTTTGGGAATGGTATGAGACTCTTTGTTCTATATTGAGGTGTCTTTACTTCAAGGAAGGCTTTTCCTTTTGAATGAAGATTTCAGTCCAGTGAGTGATTACTAATTAGTGTTTGGCTAGGTGATTTATATTCATAGCCTGATTTAGTGTCGTGGGTATTTAGATCTGTATCTTGTTAAATTTTGTTATCCTCCCTTCCGTTTTTTAAACACAGATTTTTCTCCCATTTCTTTATAAATTTTTAAATATTTTGGGAGTTTTTCTCTGTGGTTTTTTTCGGAAGGTTGTGGAAGCCTGTGATGGTAATATTTATAGTGGAGCATAAAAATCAGGCTCCTTGATATACTGAGGATATTTTTTAAATTTGGATATACTTTATTTTTCAGATCTGAATCCCCACTGTGACACTATATTTGAGTGATGTGTTTGATAGTTTCTTTGTTATAGCTACACACTCGTTGCAGATTATTTGTGAGAATGTATTATTTTAGCTACCAGAGGGAGCTACCATGATAGAGATTTACATTTGTGTTTTGCATTGTAGGGGGTTTGATTGTGAGGCACGTGGATGAAAATTCCCATTCATTCTTGGGTAATTCTATGTGAACGGTTACAGAAATGTTAATTCAATGTGAAAGGTTACAGAGATGTTTACATTGTAAAAGTTTTTAGCTGTTCATGTGCAATTTGAATGTACTTTTTACCAGTACATATTGTTGGAAAGTCACATGGCAGAATATCTAGAAAGAACACTGTACGTTATTTAGATGGTCAGAGAATGTGAATGAAGGTGTAGATGTAAGTTGAAATGTTTGAACAGGGAAATGTATATGGTATACTCTTTTGTATTTATTATTCCAAATTCACTTCAACTAGACTTGTATAAAGTATCAAACCTGAGAAAGAACTGGTCAGACATTAAATAGACTTGTTAGGAACTCTGACCTTTATGATCTCATGCCTATAAACACCAATTTCTTTTTTTGTTACATTTGTACCCCGCGCTTTCCCACTTATGGCAGGCTCAATGCGGCTTACATGGGGCAGTGGAGGGTTAAGTGACTTGCCCAGAGTCACAAGGAGCTGCCTGTGCCAGGAACCGAACTCAGTTCCCCAGGACCAAAGTCCACCACCCTAACCACTAGGCCACTCCTCCACTCCACCCTTATTGCTCTGCTCTGTTTACTTGTTTAATTATTTCCTTCCAAGCGCCTTTATTTACTGTACGTTGGCCTCCTTTTGAAGCATGCTGCAACACTAATCTGAAAACAGTGACACCTACAGCTGCATTACTGGAAGGAAAATTTTTGGACTCATTTATGTGATTTAAGACCTGCTCCATTTACTGGATGAACTGTTGAACTCTACCCCAGTGATTACACTGTTGCTCTAATTGCAGGATTTTTTGTTTTTATGTAATTTATGTTACCTTTTCAGTTATAATGCTTTATGTGTACTGTCCCCCTTTATATGTCAGTCTTTTCCAGATAGACAAAGAAATCATCTTCCTGGATCTGGCACTCAACAGGAGAGATGGTAACAATTGTAACAATAATATTTACAGCATACGGGTTATTACAATATTTTAGTTTTTAATGTCTGCTCTGTGCTAAGTACAATTTTCAGGGAGTATGTCTGGCAGTATGTAGAAATCACTGGCAACATATCTGAAGAAAACGTTAACTCACAAAGAAGTTTCTCTGTCTAATGTCTGTCTAAGATCAGTTTAAGGATCCTGCACAAAAAAACTTGGACAGATCCTATTTACCTTGGACTTTTCTGAATTGAATTGAGCCTTGTCTGCCGCTGCTGTAAAGCTGCAAAATCATACTTCCTGATTCAGATATCTGAAGTCTGCTACAAAACTTGACTCAGCCATATTTCATATTGGATGATTGGGGACTTATGGCTCTAGAGTTTTCATTTACTTCATTTTAGTCATTATTCTCACTGCCTTGTTAGCAGCAGTTTTGTTGATAAAAAGAGGATTTACATTCTGTATTACTCCACTATTTGTGAAAGAACTGTTATAACTACACCACTCCGCCAATCTACCCAGCTCTGAAAATCACCCTTCTCTATCTGATTAGACCTCTTTACCTATCCTTAATCTCTTTGCACTACCAATTGTACCTGATATCCTGGAATGGCTATGCCATAACAGGTCTTTGTAAGCCACATTGAACCTGCAAATAGGTGGGAAAATGTGGGATATAAAAGCAACAAATAAATAATAATAATAATAACATTTTAACCCTTTCATATCTGTTTTGAGTTGGGACCCTAGTCCTGATGATAACACTGCCTGAATTCCTTATCTCAGGTTTTCTATATTGTGTGAACCTTTACTTGACAGTTGGACCACAGGCCCAAGGACTCTTATTTTAGAAACAATTGACCTCTATGGGATTAGTCTACTTAAACTTGAACGGAGAACTTCACTCAAGCTTGACGCCGAGTACCTGCTGCTTAAGTACTACACAAACTTTAGACTGTTCTTGTCTAATCTGGACACTTTTGCATTTGGACTCTTGCCCCAACATCATCTTTCCTTGAAGGACATTCTTCCTGGAACCATCTATCTGGTCTTCGCCCTTCACCTACTGTTTTGTCTGGAGAAGGATTTGTTTATTTTGGACTTTACATTTTGGATTTTTGCCATAATGATGAATTTATTTTTATTCTTACAACTCTTTGTTTTTCTCCTATTCTTGTTGCTCACTCTCCACCCTCTGTTTCTCTTTTTACCATTAACACTACTCTTAATATTTCTGCAGCTTCTGTTGCCTGGTCTTCTAATGCTTGGTTTCATCTGAGGTCTGCTGCTATGCAAGTTAACTATTCCTGTTAATTCTTCTCGTGCTGTTTTTATATTTTCTTACATTGTTCCACTTACTTATACCCATATATTATTGTGAATGCTTCTGTTACCTGTACCTATGTACGCTTGATTTTTGTTTATTCTCTAGCATTTAACTTGATTCCGTTTCTTTACTCCTGGTTTGCAGGCTGCTACTACTACTGAGTGGTTTCAAGAAAGTTTGATATTACATGTTGCAATTTATTAATTTAGTGTATATCTGCTCATCCTGTTGATGATTGTTTTTCAGGTTTCTGTCCTTGTGTAAGACATATGCCACCATAGATTTAATTGTTAATGGCCCACTTTTACTCATGATACCATACCATTGCTTTATGTTTCCTTTAGACATATCATTCTCTCCTGCACCCCATTTTTGTCCTTTCAAATTCTATTTTTCTTTTTAATTAGTTTTTTAGCACAATCATCCCTTGTGACCTTTTCTCTCTACAACACTGGTTCTGAAGAACCACCTCTTTGTGTGCTCCGAGTGTGTGAAAGGCTTCATGCTCCTCGCTATTCAGCCTTTCAAGAGGGAAATGTACATTCCTTCCTATGTTAGGCCTATTACTAAGGGCTAAATACTGCTATTGAGCCCTGTACTTTGCTCACTTTGGTTCTCACAACTTGGCCTAAGAAGTTAGCATCTTTGCAACATACAGTGCTTTCCTCAGGAGCTGAGATCATGCCTTTCATATAAGGTAACCTTGGCAGTTGCTGACAGGCTGGGGACATAGTGTGAACCTAAGATGTCCAGAATGTTTCATTTGGGGAGACAGACAGAGAGGACACAAGGGTATTGTTCTGGCTGTGCACGAAGAACAGATAACCGATTAGCCAATGGCCACTAAGGGTGCATGTGCACACAATGTCAGGAGAGACTGATATACCCATATATGGCAGAGGCTACTTTCTGATTCTAGTTTAGGGGAAAGCAAAACTTATGACAGTATATATGTGATGGCAGAGAGAGGTGTTAGCTGAGCAGTCCTTGTCTTTCAGGATGCACATTGTTGACTGACAACCTGCTCCAAGGGGGAGGGCTATATTTTATATTTTTAGCTCTGTGAGATACTAATAAAGGTAATTTACTGGCTGTGCCTGAGTCTAAGTTCTCTTTCTTATCTGTGCTTTCCCTCCCTGTGAAGGCGAAGGGATGGAAAACACTATCTATCTATCTATCTATCTATCTATCTATCTATCTATCTATCTATCTATCTATCTATCTATCTATATACAGTGGGGGAAATAAGTATTTGATCCCTTGCTGATTTTGTAAGTTTGCCCACTGACAAAGACATGAGCAGCCCATAATTGAAGGGTAGGTTATTGGTAACAGTGAGAGATAGCACATCACAAATTAAATCCGGAAAATCACATTGTGGAAAGTATATGAATTTATTTGCATTCTGCAGAGGGAAATAAGTATTTGATCCCCCACCAACCAGTAAGAGATCTGGCCCCTACAGACCAGGTAGATGCTCCAAATCAACTCGTTACCTGCATGACAGACAGCTGTCGGCAATGGTCACCTGTATGAAAGACACCTGTCCACAGACTCAGTGAATCAGTCAGACTCTAACCTCTACAAAATGGCCAAGAGCAAGGAGCTGTCTAAGGATGTCAGGGACAAGATCATACACCTGCACAAGGCTGGAATGGGCTACAAAACCATCAGTAAGACGCTGGGCGAGAAGGAGACAACTGTTGGTGCCATAGTAAGAAAATGGAAGAAGTACAAAATGACTGTCAATCGACAAAGATCTGGGGCTCCACGCAAAATCTCACCTCGTGGGGTATCCTTGATCATGAGGAAGGTTAGAAATCAGCCTACAACTACAAGGGGGGAACTTGTCAATGATCTCAAGGCAGCTGGGACCACTGTCACCACGAAAACCATTGGTAACACATTACGACATAACGGATTGCAATCCTGCAGTGCCCGCAAGGTCCCCCTGCTCCGGAAGGCACATGTGACGGCCCGTCTGAAGTTTGCCAGTGAACACCTGGATGATGCCGAGAGTGATTGGGAGAAGGTGCTGTGGTCAGATGAGACAAAAATTGAGCTCTTTGGCATGAACTCAACTCGCCGTGTTTGGAGGAAGAGAAATGCTGCCTATGACCCAAAGAACACCGTCCCCACTGTCAAGCATGGAGGTGGAAATGTTATGTTTTGGGGGTGTTTCTCTGCTAAGGGCACAGGACTACTTCACCGCATCAATGGGAGAATGGATGGGGCCATGTACCGTACAATTCTGAGTGACAACCTCCTTCCCTCCGCCAGGGCCTTAAAAATGGGTCGTGGCTGGGTCTTCCAGCACGACAATGACCCAAAACATACAGCCAAGGCAACAAAGGAGTGGCTCAGGAAGAAGCACATTAGGGTCATGGAGTGGCCTAGCCAGTCACCAGACCTTAATCCCATTGAAAACTTATGGAGGGAGCTGAAGCTGCGAGTTGCCAAGCGACAGCCCAGAACTCTTAATGATTTAGAGATGATCTGCAAAGAGGAGTGGACCAAAATTCCTCCTGACATGTGTGCAAACCTCATCATCAACTACAGAAGACGTCTGACCGCTGTGCTTGCCAACAAGGGTTTTGCCACCAAGTATTAGGTCTTGTTTGCCAGAGGGATTAAATACTTATTTCCCTCTGCAGAATGCAAATAAATTCATATACTTTCCACAATGTGATTTTCCGGATTTAATTTGTGATGTGCTATCTCTCACTGTTACCAATAACCTACCCTTCAATTATGGGCTGCTCATGTCTTTGTCAGTGGGCAAACTTACAAAATCAGCAAGGGATCAAATACTTATTTCCCCCACTGTATATATATATATTTTACTATATATACATTCCAAACATTGACACATTCCAGTTATTACATTGAAGAATAAAAATTTGTACCTTTGTTATTTTATTTTTATAATTGAGTAAAACCTAGGCCCTAGTTTTTTCTTTCCTCTCTTCTTTTAACTCTGTTGGCAAGATCTTCTGTCCATTTGCCATTTCTTCTCTCTCCTGTCTTTATTTCCTCCCCACATCCATCTCTAATATCGATCTCTTCCTTTCAGTTTTATTCCATTTATTTTTCTGGTTCTCTATCCAGATTTCACTCCTCACCATTAAGTCCTCAATGTCCCTCTTTTTACTGCATCTACTGCTTTCCAACTCTTTTCCCCTGCCCAATTAAATTGCTCTGAGTATTGAGTGGGGGGGGGGCGGGGGTATGTGTACTGCCATCTAGGAGCAGCACTTTTTTTGTTTGGAGGTGCCCAAGCTCCTCCCCAAACCCTTCCATACCATCTTAGTCCCCCTCTTATGGCATCCAACATATCTCTGTCCTTCTCAATACCCCCCCCCCCATGGTGTCAATCATTTCTCTCCTTCCCTTCTCAACCTGTCATGGTTTTCAGCATCTCTCTCCCACCTCCATGGTCTGATCTCTGTACTTTCCTCCCTCCCAACCCCCCTTCATGTTCTACATCTCTACCCCCATGGTCTCTATCATCCCTCTCCTTTCCTCCCCCTTCTCTCTTCAGCACCTCTTCTCCTTCTCTCACCCTTCAGCATCTTTCTCCTTCTACTCCCCCTGTCTGTGGTGTCCAGGATCCCACCTGCTCTGTGGTCCCCAGCATCTTCCCTCCCCTTCAACACTCCATAGTCTCCAGCTCTCGACTCCCCTCCTCTCTTCAACATCTCTGTTCGTCCCTCCCTCTTCAGCATTTGTATCCTTCACTTCTTCACTCCCCTGCCTGTGATGTCCAAATTCTACCCCCCTATGGTCTCCAACATCTCTCTCTTTCTCTCTCCCCCCCCCACCTCTGGTGTACATCATTCCACCATGCTCCATGGTCTCCAGCATCTCACCTTCCTTCCTTCTCAACCTATGGTCTCCAGTATCTCTCCCCTCCTTTGATCACCCCCTCCAGAATCTGTCTCCTTCCCTCCCCCCTCTGCCTATGTGTCTATTATTCAACTGAACGGGCCCAACGGGCACAAATAGGCATAAAGTAAGCCAGACAGAACAAATAGTCTCTCAAATTCTTCTTAAAGGAAGTCAACTGTGAATCAGTCTTCAATCACAAAGGCAGTTTTTCTTTATTATTTTATTTATAACTTTCAACAAATACAATAAACAAGCAGCTTACAAAATTTATGGAATATAATAACTTTCTAAAAAGAAAATAAGAAAAAAAAACCCTAAAAAATAAACACATGATAAAGAAACAATTATCTAATGAGAGTTATCATAATATAAGAATAAACAAAGGAAAAGAAAATAAGCCTTCTTAGACCACAAATTTAAGGGAAGTGACCTACAAACCAAGAGAGATCCTTAGAAAAAAAAATAAAAAGGTAAAGGCTTAACATGGATTCATAAACCCTGTATCTATTTCATTGTCCAACTTGAACATGAATCTTCTGTTCTGGAGCTCGCTTCCCATCTAGAAAAGACCACAATTGTTCTGAACTAAAAAAAAAAATCCACTATATTTTATTAAGCACTTGCCTCTGTGGTGCATTGCAAGCCACATTGAGCCTGACACTGTTGGGAAACTGTGGGGTACAAATGAGATAATAAATAAATAAATAAAAAATAAACAAAAAAGATGCTCCAATCTCTCTAGTCTCTTGCCTTATAGCAAGAAAAGTTTTTCTTCTAACTTGGGTGGTTTTAGTAACATCAGGATACATCCATATTTTTTGGCCAAAAAACAAAGTTTTAGCGTTCTGAAACTAGAATCTCATCACATTGTTAAGGTATTGCTCGAATACAAAAGATATAATCAAAGTGGTTCTCTCTGCTACATCCAATATCAATTCCTCTAATACAGCTGACAAATTATTTAAATCTAGACCACCCTCTTTAACTTGAACAAGCCTCTGGTATACAATCTCCTGTTTTTTGTTTTTTTTAGGGGTAGTAGAAATGAAGCAAATTTTATTCCAAGGAGGTATAGTTTCAGGGGTAAAATGAAGAACTTCAATTAAATATTTCATGAATAAATCTCCAGGAAGCATACCAGTTGGCGTAGGAATATTCAGAAAATGAAAATTTAACCTTCTATTGTAATTTTCAAGCTGTTCTATTTTCCTATGAAGAAATCATTTATCTTTTGCTATTGTTGTTTTAACGCCTTGTAAATCTTTTATTTCTTCTTTTATGGTTTATCTTTTTTATTGAAGACAAATTATCCTGTACAACAAAAAAAATACAAAGTGATGGTTATACACTCAGATTTGTAAGTCTATATCACAACAGTAATAAAGAACATCAACCATGTCCACAACTTAATACAGTTTTTAATAAATTCCCCTACCTCCCCTAACAATCCCCTACCACCCCTCTCTTCCCCCCTCCCCCCCAATTTACCAAAATTCCCTCCCTCCCTCCCTTTTACAACCCCTCCCCCTCCCCTTTCTTATGCATTGCCTAGGAAACTATTAAAAGTTCAGCAACCTACTCCTGGCTGCTGGGGTCAGTGTATCTAACAATGGGTGCCAAGTATCTAGAAACCGCAGACCAGGTCCAGAGTTAAAGTCATGCACCCCCATCCTTTCGACTCTCAACAGCAGGATCATACGTGTCCGCCACTGGGAATAGGATGGATAATTATAGGATACCCACTCCGACAGGATGACTTGCATGGCAACTACTATGGTTTTGTGCACAAAAGTTGTAAATCCTTTCGGTATTGGTCGGACGAGTACAGGGTGGCCCAGCAACAAACCTGGGTCATATTTCCACCTGGTCTGCCAAATATGAGACACATACTGTATTAACTGCTTCCCATAGCTGACAATGCCCCTGCACCTCCAGAGCATATGCCCCAGAGAGGCTCCAGGCTCTTTACATTTGGGACACTCCCCCCACGGAGAGATCCCCATATGGAAAGCCCTCCTAGGAGGAATGTACAGTCTAAGTGCCACTTTGTACTGAGTTTCCCAGTGCGAAACCATAGAAGTGTGTTTCCTCAAAGTCAAAACATGAGTTTTCAACTGAGATATTGTAAAATCCATCGGAATGTCCTGCTTCCACTGGGATAACAACTTAACATAATCAGGTTCTTGCACTGTGTCTCTAATGTGCCTGTGGTAAAACTTGAGCGGCATAGTAACATAGTAGATGACGGCAGAAAAAGACCTGCATGGTCCATCCAGTCTGCCCAAGACAAACTCATATGTGTATACCTTACCTTGAATTTGTACCTGTCCTTTTCAAGGCACAGACCATATAAGTCTGCCCAGCAGTATTGCCCGCCTCCCAACCACCAGTCCCGCCTCCCATCACCGGCTCTGGTACAGACCGTATAAGTCTGCCCTCCCCTATCCTCGCCTCCCAACCACCACCCCCTCTTCCCCCCACCTGCTCCGCCACCCAATTTCAGCTAAGCTTCTGAGGATCCATTCCTTCTGCACAGGATTCCTCTATGCATATCCCACGCATGTTTGAACTCCATTACCGTTTTCATCTCCACCACCTCCCGCGGGAGGGCATTCCAAGCGTCTACCACCCTCTCCGTGAAAAAATACTTCCTGACATCTTGCCTGAGTCTGCCCCCCTTCAATCTCATTTCATGTCCTCTCGTTCTACCGCCTTCCCATCTCCGGAAAAGATTCGTTTGCGGATTAATACCTTTCAAATATTTGAACGTCTGTATCATATCACCCCTGTTCCTCCTTTCCTCCAGGGTGTACATGTTCAGGTCAGCAAGCCTCTCTTCATACGTCTTGGAACGTAAATCCCATACCATCCTCGTAGCTTTTCTTTGCACCGCTTCCATTTTTTTAACATCCTTCGCAAGATACGGCCTCCAAAACTGAACACAATACTCCAGGTGGGGCCTCACCAACGTCTTATACAGGGGCATTAAAACCTCCTTTCTTCTGCTGGTCACTCCTCTCTCTATACAGCCTAGCAATCTTCTAGCTACGGCCACCGCCTTGTCGCACTGTTTCGTCGCCTTCAGGTCCTCAGATACTATCACCCCAAGATCCCTCTCCCCGTCCGTGTCTATCAGACTCTCCCCGCCTAACACATACGTCTCCCTTGGATTTCTACTCCCTAAGTGCATCACTTTGCATTTCTTCGCATTGAATTTTAATTGCCAAACGTTAGACCATTCTTCTAGCTTCTTGAGATCTTTTTTCATGTTTTCCACTACCTCCGGGGTGTCCACTCTGTTGGAAATCTTGGTGTCATCCGCAAAAAGGCAAACTTTACTTTGTAACCCTTCGGCACTTGCTGTTGTGCTGCTAAGGAAAATGCTGAGGCCAGTTCTTCCTGAATGTCTTCTGCTAAATCCTCCCAGGGCAAGGACTGGATATAGTGCTTTAACTGACTGTAGTGAAACTCGTCTGAAGGGGGCAGACCAAATTCCTCCTGGAGCTCCTGAAATGACTTTATCCGTCCTTCTGGAGAGACTACATGCAATAAGTATTTCATCCCTTTCCGCTTCCACCTTTGGAAAGCGGGATATAAAATGCCTGGTGGAAAAGCAGGGTTTTCACAAATCAATAGAAACGGGGTAGTTTTTGCAGAGAATTGAAGCAATTTACAGACCCATTGCCATACAGCTTTCGCCGACCTCAGAATTCCTGTCTTTTGCAGTATATATGGCGAGGGAGGCCCTGCAGGTAGTTACTAAAATGCGTTTCGGGATACAGATGCATTTCTATGGAAGTGGCTGTATAGTCCTGGGTTCCACGGAACCAGTCATTGATATGTCGCATTCCGCTTGCCACTGTCATATACTTGATATTTAATAGTCCCAGGCCTCCGTACTCCACTGGAACACTTAATGCGTAATATGACAGACGTGGCCTTTTCTTCTTCCATAAAAATTTTTGCACCATTTTTATCAGCTTCTGTTCATCAGATTTTTTTAGAAACAATGGGAGTGACTGAAATGTGTAGAGCCATCTGGGGGCCATAACCATATTGAACAGCGCAATCCTTCCCATCAGAGAAAGTGGCAACGGCCCCCAGGCCTCCAACTGTCTATTAGTGTCTCGCAATAATCTCTGCACATTTTGCACATATAGTTGTGATAAATCCCTAGTGATGGTGATTCCCAAGTATTTCAAGGAGGTCTGTGTCCATTGGATGGGGAAGCTCCCCAGCCAGGTTACTGGTTCTTCTGACAACACTGGTAGGGCTATAGATTTATGTAAATTTAAACGAAACCCAGAGTATCTCCCATACTGCTCAATTAACCGCAGCAAATTTGTTAAAGATTTAGCGGGCTCTCTCAAAATTACTAATAAATCATCTGCATAAGCTAGAATCCTAATATCCTTTCCTGCCAGATTGACCCCCTGGAGGTCTGGGGCTGAGGAGACCCTCCGCAGCAACGGTTCCAAGGACAATATAAATAATAAAGGGGACAAGGGACAACCCTGTCGTGTACCCCAGCTTATTTGGAACTCTGGCTCTCTGACTTCATTTACAAACACTCCAGCCTTAGGTTGACAATAAAGTGCCTGAACTGCATGCGTGAACCACCCCTTTATACCCATGGCAGCCAGGGTCTGGTGCATGAACTCCCACCCCACCTGGTCAAAAGCCTTTTCAGCATCTAGACTCGAGCAGGGTGGAGGCCCCAAGCTGCTGGCTGGCCGCCATAGCCATCAAGGTCTTCCTGATATTATGAACCGACTGACGGCCCCTAACAAACCCAACTTGCTCTTGACTTATCAGGAATGGTAGATATTCTGCCAAACGCTCAGCCATCAGCTTTGCCAATATTTTAGTGTCAACGTTTAGCAAAGAAATTGGTCGGTAAGATTCAACGTTATCCAAAGGCTTCCCTGGCTTGGGTATTAAAGTTATGAGCGCTGAGTTGGCATGCCTTGGAAATTCTTTTTTCCCCACCACCTCCTGATAATATTCCAGCAAGGATGCTAGGGCCTCCCCTGACAGTATTTTATAGTACTCCCCTGAAAATCCATCTGGGCCCGGGGCAGACCAAAGCTTTAACTTTTTAATCACACCTTGCAGTTCTAACATTGTTATCGGTTTGTTCAGGTTCTCCAACTGCTCCCCTGTTAGTCTTGGGAGCCCAATCTGGGTCAGATATTCCTGCATCTTTTGTGCCGAGGGAGACACCCTGGATTTATATAATGTTTTAAAGTACTCTGTAAAGGCCTGCCCGATCTTTCGACTATCTGTTATTAAGTTCCCTTTTGCAACTCTCAATGCAGTCACTGTCCTTGGGGCTCCCGAATTTCTAATCAGCCTACCTAACATTCTTCCTGCCCGGTTACCAAACCTCTGCAACTTATATTTGTAAAACAGGGCGGACTTCATCTCCTTTTCATGTAATAAGCTATTTAACGCTGCCTGGGTAGCTTTTAGATTCTCTAAGTTAACTGGTGTGGGGTGGTGAAGATGTATTCTTTTGGCCTTTTGCAACTGGCGCTCCAAATTCAGGATGCCTGCCGCTTTCTTCCTATTTTTCATACTACAGTAGGCTATAATGGCACCCCGCAGGACCGCCTTCGAGGCCATCCAGAACAACTCAGGCTGATGAACAGCATGCCAGAGATTATCGTCTATATAGTGTTCCCAACTTTGTTGTACGTGTGCCCATAATTGTAAATCTTGATGGAGGCCCACTGGGTATCTCCACCCCCTACCTCCGCAGAGTTAACAAGGTCTAACCACACCATAGCATGATCTGCTACTTCCTCTGGGCCTATAGATGCTGCAGCTACTAGGTGGAATAAGGAGCGAGCAAACAGAATATAGTCAATCCTGGCAAATGTGCCATGGGCCCTCGACCTGTGCGTGTAATCTTTCTCTCCAGGGTGGAGTATCCTCCACGGGTCTACCAGGTCGAGGGTCCTATTAAATGTCTGAAATTCTTTGGCCCGCACTCCTCTGTACTGAGAATCTTTTGCACTGGAGCAATCCTGCCTCGGGTCCAAGACCGCATTAAAGTCTCCCACTACAATCAAATCCCCACTATTACTCTGTAAGCATTTCCCCGCTAAGTTGGTAAGGAAGGCCGGATTATGGTTGTTAGGTCCATAGAGGACCAATAGCAAAATGACTCTACCAGACAACCATATTTTTAGCAATATGTGATCCCCCTGGGCCCCTTTGTCAATTACAGTTGCTTTATATGGGAGCCCCTTTCGAAACAGCACCGCCACCCCTCCTTTATGACTCTGGGATGACGCCGCAAATACCTCCCCCACCCAATATTTTTGCAGCTTAGAGTGTTCTAAGTCTGTGAGGCGTGTTTCCTGCAAACAGGCAATATCAGCTCTGTGTCTCTTAAGTGCTGAAAGAATCTTGGATCTTTTGATTGGGGAGCTGATACCACCTACGTTCCAAGATACAATTCTAGTGGTCATCCCTGGAACCTCCCCGCTCTCATTGACCATACACTCCTGGGATGCTGCAAGTCCCTCCAGCCCCAGATCCACCCTCTGCAGATAAAACTCCAGCAGATCACTTTTTAAGCCTGCGTGATACTGCCCCCTACACTGTCGAAACATACCCCTAGTCCCATAGCAAACAAATATTCCCTCAGAAACCATAAGCCCTTTACCCCAAGCCCCCTCATCCCCCCCCCCTCAAAACTAACCCATTTGCCATATTCCCACACCAAAACCGGGAATTAGCAATGGAGCACCTAACGTGTCAAGAGCCCTCTACTCCTGCCTGCTGAAAACATTTTTATAGCTATTACTGCTACAGAAAGAAAATGAAAACATTTTGAAACCTATTCTCCCATAGGGTTTATCATTGTTCTCAGTCTCCTTCCAGGATACCTTGATCCTGGAGCTTAATTTTTGCATCTTCCAGTGACTTAAACACTTTCCATTGTCCATGCACCAGCACTTTCAGTGCCGCTGGGTATTGTAGAACAAAACGAATTTGTTTCTGGACCAATGCAGTGCATAATGGATGAAATTTACGTTGCCGCTCCTGGACACCTGATGAGTAGTCCTGAAATATCAGGATTTGGCGGCCTTCATGTTTCAAATCTCCTCTGCGGATCTTAAACCCCTGCAGCACTTCCAACTTATGCCTGTAGTTGAGGAGCCGCGCCACCACCACTCTAGGTCTTTCCTGATTTTCCCTGTTATGGCCCACGCGGTGTGCTCGCTCAATTACCAGGGGCCCGAAGCCATTCGACAAGGCCAGCTCCTTTGATAACCACTCCGTGAGCCAGTCAACCAAGTTTTTTTCAGGTACTTTTTCTGAAAGGCCCACGATGCGCACGTTGTTCCTGCGGGAGCGATTTTCAAGATCTTCTAATTTGTCCATGTGCTCCTGGAGCTGCTTTTTAATCTCCCGCAGGTCCGTACTATAGCCTGGTCTCCAAATCCTCCGTTCGGGTCCCTAAACCTTCCAGCTTCGTTTGATAAGAGTCCAGCTTTTGATCCAGAGCGTCCCACTTGGGTTGCCAAGCATTTGCCACCGCAAGCGTTAACTGCTCGAGCTGCGCCGCTGTGAATATTTGGTTCGCCGAGAGCGGATCGTCCGCCATCTTGGATTCCGTTGTTGGCGCTTTACTCTTTTCCTTTTCTTTTTTCCCGGTACGCAACGCCATTCCAGCAGGGGATTGTTTAAGGTTTTTGTCCATATGATATATAGAGCTCAGGTTTCCTTTTTCTACTTGCGATTTGCAGTATTTTGAAGGTTTATAGAGTGAGGGCTCAGGAGCTGAGGCAAAACACATCTGCTCAGCTCATCACGTCACGTGCTCTCCTGCTGAACCTTATTTCTTCTTTTAATTGTTGAGACTGGTTTGCACAATCCAATTTGTTAACATCCATAGCAGATGCCAAGTCTTGTATTTTAATAGAGATTTTACCTCCTTAGTTGATTCTGCCACAGTGCTGCTTAACAATTGAAGGCCTTTCGAGATGTGCTCCAAGGTTACCCCCGTGGAGGGCAGTGGAAAACCACCTAACCCTTCAATGGAACTCACAGACGATTTCCTCTCCAAACTGGCTCCCTCTATGTTGAGGTTCAGAGAACCTTCTGTCTTCTGAGCTCCCGCAGACTCAGCAGGAGCAGTTACTGGACATGGGGGAGGATTGGCATCAGAAGGGGAGAAAGAAATCTCCAGCCCCAGAATGGAACACTCTCTCACATCCTCCAATGTAGTTGGTCCTCCTGGTGTCCTTACAGGGGTAGCAACGGCATACCGCTCAATACGCTGCTGAATCAGCGAGGAGGTCCAAGCTGGAGAGGGAACCACTAGGGCCTGTCCCTTCCTCTTGTATGGGGCATTAAGGAATCTGGACAAAGCCAAGGTAAAATAGCAGCATCGCAGTTCAGACAGAGTGCGAGCTCGTACCACCAAACTCCATGTTGCCATCTTGCCACGCCCCCACCGGCTCTTATTGTACAATAACCTTGTTTGTTCTGTTTTTAGTTTTATTGTATTCTATTAATTTTACCCTTTTGTAAACTGCCTTGATATCCCTGGATCATATGGTGGTATAGCAAATGTTCAAATAATAGCATAAAATAAATAAAACACAGAAACTCAATTATCACCTGCCGAGAGATTCCACTGTTATAGTCTATAGCCCAATGACTCTGCCCTGCTCTTAGGTAGTTCCAAATCCCTGACAAGGTCATTCAGTTCACCTTGTGTTATGAGGTGTGGTTCAAATGAGGAGGATGGCAGGAAATCTGTTTCATGTGACATTGATGATTCAGAACCAGAAGTTTCATCCTCTTCCTTGTCAGACTCAAGTGAGAATGATTCTGGTGCATCAGTAATCATCAGCCCTTCTCCATGGGGTACTGGACATATAGCTGATGGAATGTTTGGATACTGCACAGTCCACTTGTTCTCTTTTAGCAACCTTTTCCAACTGAAGGCACTATGCAGAAATAACAATTGCTGATATGATCTGTTGGCCCTTCTGAAATCACTGGCATTGCAAAAGGCATAGATTTCCTTTTTCTGTTCAACCACAGATGAAGAATTGTTGCAAAAGTGTCGCAGCATATGTATAGAGCCCAGTTCTTGTCCTGATCTCATAAAAGTGGTAATGCATTATACTCTGCTTTTGTGATGCACATATCACTTTGCTACAAATATAGCAGAAGTGATCTGCATTGTTTAAACAAGTATGCATCTCTGGCTTAACGCAAATGTGTCCCTTTTCAAAATTAAACACTGATAAGTGAGAAGGCATGGCATTATATGATCTCTGGAGCTGATATAAGGCAATTTGTTTAGCAGGGTGCATGAGTAGTGAGTAATGGCTGCATCATCTATGACTTCTATGAATAACACAATTCAGACCCAATATCACATTCAGATTGCTTAAAAAGTAACTACTGTCCAAATCCAGTCATAGATTTATTAATAGATGCAGTGAAAGATGTATTTTAGTCATTTCCAGATTAAATTGAGATCTCTCCCCTTTATAACTCAGTTATCCTCCACAGTTCATCAAGGTTCACATATTCTGACCCACTGGCGTATCTTATAAACTACAGCCAATCAACAGTTTTAAGCATTATTACGTTTTGCTATATTTATTTCAGAAGCATTTTGGTTGTAGAACAGTGAAACCCAACCTTCGTATATGATTAATTTATTTGTGACATTTATATCCCATATTATCCCAAACAAGTTTGAGTTCAATGTGGCTTACAATAAACAGTATAAAATACATAAAGAATAATGCATAAGAAAGTAATTTGTTGTAAGAATCCAATTTTACAACAGAATATCATAAACATACTGGGATACCTATGGATGTTTAACATATAGAAAATCTATTATGAATTAGAAATTGTACATTTAGGCCACCTACAATTGGTGACCCTCCCTGCTCATTCTGAAGGCCACACACTTAGTTTAGTTTTCACCAGTGACTATTTATTCTTTATGAGCAATACTTTTACTGACTATTCTTTGGCCCTACTTCCTCTGTCCTGCTCCTCCATCGCTACTAGGGAGCTTGGACCAGTTATGAAACACACTCAAATGCTTCACATCATGGACAAATATGTTTTGAACCGGCTTTTGTCTTTTGAAGATACAGCTCAGGCATGCCGAACAGCTTTAGCACAAAGCAAGGTCAATCATCTCAGTGTAGAAAAGGCCTACAGATCTGCAATTAAAAAGCCAAGAAACTGATGAGTCCAGAGAGTTGTAATGGAGAGAGGTTGAACTCAATGAGTGAGACAAAGTTTTTGAAGAAGAGAGAGAAAAGAACATTTCTCTGGTAAGTGAACATTATTTTGCTCTGTGCTTTGACAACTTAAAGATTGGAGTTTAAAGGAGGAATTGTAGGTTATTGATAGGCAGAATAAAAACAAACAAACCAAAAAAACTTTATAAACTAGTCTCCATACTCTTTCCCCCCTACTTTTAAAACTTGAACTTTGTACCACAGCATTAACAGATAGCCTCTAGCAAGCACAGCAGGGCCTAGTTCAGTGTCTTAGGGGGGTGGGTGGGTGGAGGGAAGAGAAGCATTATTAACTAGTTTCCATAGTGTACAACCCTTTCCCCATAGTTTTATACTAAAACTTTTTCTAGAGGTAGAAACTTAACAGGCAAAGAAAATTAAAAAGGATAGTAGCAAGGCTCAAATTTTGTTCTAAAAGAATTAATTTTCTGTTCTTTGGCTGCTAGAGAGGTAGCACTGCTACTGACCTGAATTAGGTGTTAGTAAGGTGTAAGGAAGTAGAATATTTGCAAAGGTTATTAAGGGCAATCAGATTACTGAGTTAACCTGAACTTTCTGTCACAGCCTACAAGGCATAGCAGGACCTAGTTTAGTCTTCACGCCAGCAGCGAGAGGGGTGCTATGCAGTTTTTTTGCATTGAGTGTCACATGTATGATTATCTTCCAGTTAGTGAGTGGTTATATGTGTGTGCCCAATGCAAAGAGCTCCTAGCTCTCAGAGAATGGGTCCATTCTCTTGAAGCTAAAGTAGCAGACTTGGAGGAGCTGAGAGAGACAGAGAGGTTCATAGAGGAGACCTACAGGGACGTTGTAGAGAGGTCCCACCTCCAGTCAGGCAGCCCCTGTGCTGTCTTGGAGTAGGGAGGTCTCAGGGGAACATCACCCTGGTGAAGTAGGAAGTACTCCTGTAGCCAGGACCTGCCTACCAGGGGATGCACTATACTTTTGCACCAAGGATGTGTCTCCAAGAACTTCTGCCCTGAGGAAAACTGTTGTAGTTGGTGATTCAATCATTAGGCACGTAGTTAGATGGGTAGCTGGTGGATGTGAGGATCGCCTGGTCACTTGCCTGCCTGGTGCGAAGGTGGCAGACCTCATGCATCACCTAGACAGGATCTTAGTTAGTGCTGAGAACCCGGGACCTGCCCACCAGGGGATGCACTATCCTTTTACACTGAGGATGTGTCTCCAAGAAATTCTGCCCAAACGGGATCTGAGATAATGCTGTGGAGAAGCCAGCTGTCTTGCAACATGTGGGTACCAATGACATACGAAAATGTGGAAGGGAGATTCTGGAAGCCAAATTTAGGCTCAAAGGTAGAATGCTGAAGTCCAGATCCTCCAAAGTATCAATGCATGGTTCAGACAATGATGTAGGGATGAGGGATTTAGATTTGTTAGGAACTGGGCGACATTTTGGGAAAGGAAAAGACTGTTCTGAAAGGATGGGCTCCATTTTAACTGGGATGGAACCAGGGTGCTGGCACCAACTTTTAAAAAGGAGATAGAGCAGCTTTTAAAGTAGAATTGGGGGGGGGGGGGGGCGACAGTCACCCAGGAGCGCATGGTTTGGAGTGGAGTATCCTCTAAGGATACTATTGAAACAGGACATTTAGGGAATTCCCAGCAGAGAGATTTCAATAATGCCGAAAGTAAGCCAGGTGTGCTTAATGAGAGAGCAGGTTAAAGGATGTACATTATCCCCTTCAACTTCTAAGCAGCTTGTAGATCCAAGGAAAAAACACAATCTGAAGTGCCTGTATACAAATGTTAGAAGCCTAAAAAATAAGAGGGGGGTTGTGCTATATGTTAAAGAGGGAATTGAATCAAATAAAATAAACATTCCACATCAAACATATAGCAGCATGGATTCATTATGGATAGAAACTCCATGTGTGAAGAGAAGGAATATTCTTGTAGGGCTGTAATACCATCCACCAGGACAGAATGAACAGATGAAGAAATGTTTATAGAGATTAGGAAAGCTGGCAAATTGGGCAATGCTATAATAATTGGTGATTTCAATTACTCCAATATTGACTGGATAAATGTTACATCAGGGCGTGCCAGGGAGATAAAATTCCTAGATATAATAAACAACTGCTTCTTACTACTACTATTATTAATCATTTCAATAGCGCTACTAGACGTATGCAGCACTGTACAAATTATATGCGGATACTTTTTTCTACTGTCCCTAGAGGGCTCACAATCAAGTTTTTGTACCTGAGGGTTAAGTGACTTGTCCAAGGTCACAAGGAGCTGCAGTGGGAATTGAACCCAGGTCTCCAGGATCAAAGCCCACTGCACATAGGCGCCCGGTATAAGAGGCTTGGGGAGGCTAAGCCTCCCCAGCCAGAAGTGGAGCAAGGGCGGGGCGGACCGGACCGCCCCGGGTGCAGCTCCCGCTGCCTTGAACATCTCTCTCCCTCCCTCCCTCCCGTGGACCACGCGATCATTACCGCCACCCCCCCCTCCCCCCGCCACCCCCCCTCCCCCTCCGACTACTGCAGTATCGCTCTCCCCCTCCGCTCCTGTCCTGTCACGTCGTCTTTGAACGTCGAGGATTCCTTCCGGTAGCAGCAGAATCGGCAATGATGTAAGCGCTGCTTTCAGCCTGCCCCGGAAGCACTCTCTGTACAGTTTCCCGCGTAGGAGGGACGCTGTACAGAGAAGGCTTCTGGGGCAGGCTGAAAGCAGCGCTTACATCATTGCCGATTCTGCTGCTAACGGAAGGAATCCTCGACGTTCAAAGACATGACAGGAGCGGAGGGGGAGAGCGATACCGAACTAGTCCGGGGGGGGGGGGGAGCGATGCATCATGCCAGCCAGCTGCCAGACCAACGGGAAAGGGGGTGGAGAGGTGCCACATCTAAGGGGAAGAGGGAGGAAGGAAAGCAATGGCAGGGAATAGGAAAAGGGTGGAGAAAGGAGTGAGAGTGATGGGAGCAAGAAGGGGAGGGAAGAGAAAGGTGGGATGCATGAGGACGCTGGAGGAGAGAGAGAGAAAGTGGAAAAGTGCAGGGGAGAGCCAGGGACATGCAAAAGAGCAGGAGAGAGTCAGAGAGAGATGGGGAGAGAAAGAGGGGACAAGGAAGAGAGCAGGGGAGAGCCAGAGAGAGATGGGGAGCAAAAGAGGGGACATGGAAGAGAGCAGGGGAGAGCCAGAAAGAGATGGGGAGAGAAAGAGGGGACATGGAAGAGAGCATGGGAGAGCCAGAGAGAAGATGCTGGATGGAAGAGGAGAGAGAGAGAGATTAGTGGAAAGATGGGGGGGGGGGAGAGAGAGAGAAGCTGCTGGGGAGAAACTGGGGGAGACCCTAGCTGTCAGACGGAGAAATGCTGAATGAAAGGAGGGAGAAAAAGGGAAAATGCTGGAAGGAGGGGGCAGAAAGAGGGAAGACACTGGACGTAAGGGTAGGGAGGGAAAGAGGAAAGACACTGGAAGGATGGGGATAGAGAGGACATGCTGAATGGAAAAGGGTCGAGAGAGAGAGAACTGTTTAGAAGGAAGGGGAGATAGAGGGAGACAATGGATGGAAGGAGAGGGAGACAATAGACGGAAGGATTGGGAGAGGGTAATGGGTAGAAGGATGGAGAGAGAAAGGGATTACTCTGGATGGAAGGGTAGAAGAGAAAGACATGGATGGATGGAGGGGAGGGAAGAGAGGAGAAATGTTGGACAAGGATGGAGGGAAGGAAAGACAAAGGAAGGAGATGCACACGGATGGAGTGGAAGGGAGAGAGGAGAAATGCTGGACATGGATGGAGGGGAGGAAAGACAGGAAGTTCATGCACATGGATGGAGGGGAGACATGCTGGATTTGGATGGAGGGGAAATTGCTGAATTTAAGGGCTGGATTGGAACACTTTGAGGGCAGACGCTGAAACTGGAGAAAGGATAGGGACAGGGCTACAGATAGTAGTCAGGACGCATAAGGACACAGGAGGATGGTGGACATGTTGAGAGAAAAAATATCAAATGGAAAGAAGACACTGGGACCAAAGAATAGAAAAACTAAATGATCAGACAACAAAGGTAGAAAAAAGTATTTTATTCAGAATTTATTAACTGGAATATGTCAGCTTTTGGAAATGTGCATCGGTGATATTTTGCTTGTAAGTTTCAATTTTTCTAGTATTGCTGCATGCTGAGTCTGACTTCTTGAGGTAACTTTCCAGTTTTGCCTTCATATCTGTTGTCATGTGTTTTTCATGTGTAATCAAGGTGCAGTATTCTACTAGTGTGTAGTATTTACATCCCTTTTTTTTGTTGTTTCAATAGGTTGTGTACTGGTGTTTTAGAGCCCGGTGTAATTACAGTGCTGCTTTTCCACACATAAGGTTGTAGCTCATCCTGTCCTTGGAATTAGTGCTGTTATGGTTTGCTAAGGTTATGAGTGTGTTTTTGCACAAGTTTGTGTATAGTGTTTTGCAGTGGAGAGATTGTGTATTGGCATTACTGAGGTGGCACCAAAACATCGGAAAGGGAGCCTAAATCATGACACACTACCTCTTGAAGGATCTACATATAGTTGTTAATAAAAGGAGCTCATTGTGAACACTATCCACCCTAAAAGGGTGTTTTGTGGCTCTACATGAGAATTGTGATATTATGATCCCTTGTTTCATATTGTTGACGGTCTGCATTTTCTATATGGGTGGTATATTGGTGTATTAGGGTCTGCCTAGTGTTATGGTACAGTAAGGTTCTGAGTGTGTTTTTGCACAAATGTGTGCATAGTGTTTTGCAGTTGAGCGATTGTGGTTAGTATATGCTTTGAGCAACCACTTTATTATTTGACATATGATACATATCTAATATCTAAATTTAATAAAAGGTATTGTGACTATTTTATTTTTACTTATTTTTTTCCTGTGTTAATTGTGGCTATAAGCTCCGCCCCTGGCTCCCCCTAACCCCGCCCCCTTTAGCCTCCCCAAACAGTTGGGCCACCGACCGCCTATGCCACTGCACTAACCATTAGGCTACTCCTCCACTTCTGCTTCTTGGTGCAACTGGTCCAGGAACTGATGAGGAGGAGGAGCCACTTTGGATCTGGTCCTTGGTGGTGTGCAGGGCATAGTGCGAGAGGTTGCAGTGTTGGGACCCCTGGGAAACAGTGATCATAACATGATCAAGTTTGAGCTACTATATGGGATGAACCCGCAAAGGAAATCTACTGTAGCTGCATTTAATTTTCAAAAGGGCAACTATAATAAAATAAGGAAAATGGTTAAAAAGAAGCTAAAAGGATCGGCTGCTAAGGATGGGACACATAGAGGCATATTTTCAAAGCACTTAGCCTTCCAAAGTTCCATAGGTTTCTATGGAACTTTGGAAGGCTAAGTGCTTTGAAAATATGCTTCCAAATTAGGCATGGACGTTATTCAAAAATACCATCGTGGAAATCCAGACCAGATGCATCCCACATATTTGCAAAGATGGAAAGAAGAGAAAACGACAGCCACTATGGTTAAAAAAGTGAAGTGAAAGAGGCTATTACAGCCAAAATAATGTCCTTGAAAGAAAGGAAAAAGGACCCAAATGATGAAAATAAGAAGCAACATAAGCACTGGCAAGTCAGATGCAAAACATTAAAATAAAGCTAAAAGAGAATATGAAGAGAAACTTGCCTCAGTAACAACATTTTCAGGTACATCAGAATCAGAAAGCCTGGGAGGGAATCTGTGGGACTATTAGATCATGAAGGAGCAAAAGGGGCACTTAGAGAGGCCAAGGCCAAAGCGGAGAAATTGAATGAATTCTTTGCTTCGGTCTTTACGGAAGAAGATGTAAGAGATCTGCCTGTACCAGAAATGGTTTTCAAGGGTGATGATGCGGAGGAACTAAAATAAATCTCTGTGAACCTGGAAGATGTACTGAGTAAAACTGACAAATTAAAGAGTAGTAAATCACCTGGACTGGATGGCATATATCCAAGGGTACTCAAAGAACTCAAGCATGAAATTTCTGATCTGCTGTTAATAATATCTAACCTGTCTTTAAAATCGTCCATAGTACCTGAAGATTGCAGGGTGGCCAATAGGACGCCAATTTTTAAAAAGGGTTCCAGGGGTGACCCGGGAAATTACAGACCGATAAGCCTGACCTCAGTGTGGGCAAAATAGTGGAAACTATTATAAAGAATAAAATTATAGAACACATAGACAAACATGGTTTAGTAGGACAGAGTCAGCATGGGCTCAGCCAAGGGAAGTCTTGCCTTACCAACTTGCTTCATTTCTTTGAAGGCAAGAATAAACTTGTGGATAAAAGTGAGCCAGCTGATGTAGTGTATCTAGATTTTCAGAAAGCTTTTGATAAAGTTCCTCATGAGAGACTCCTGGGAAAATTAAACAGTCATGCGATAAGAGACAAGGTTCTGATTTGGATTAGGAATTGGTTACTGGACAGAAAACAGAGGGTAGGGTTAAATTGTTATTTCTCTCAATGGAGGAGGGTGAACAGGGGGATCAGTACTGGGACTGGTGCTAATAACATATTTATAAATGATATGGAAATCAGCGATAAATGAGGTGATTAAATGCAGATGACACAAAACTATTCAAGGTTGTTAAAACAGGTGTGGATTGTGAAATATTGCAGGAAGACCTTAGGAAATTGGAAAACTGGGCATCCAAATGGCAGATGAAATTTAATGTGGACAATTGCAAGGTGATGCATATTGGAAAGAATAATCCGAATCATAGTTACCTGATGCTAGGATCCGCCTTGGGGGGTCAGCACTCAAGAAAAAGATCTAGGTGTCATTATAGAAAATACTCTGAAATCTTGTGGCCAGTGTGCGGCGGCAACCAAAAAAGCAAACAGGATGCTAGGAATTATTAGGAAAGGGATAGTGAAGATGACCAAAAATACTATAATGCCTCTGTATTGCTGCATGGTGTGACTGCACCTTGAGTATTGCGTTCAGTTCTGGTCACCGTATCTCAAAAAAGATATAGCGGAATTAGAAAAAGTTCAAAGAGCGACAAAAAATGATAAAGGGGATGGAACTCTTCTCATATGAGGAAAGGCTAAAGAGGTTAGGGCTCTTCAGCTTGGGGAGATATGATTGAGGTCTACAAAATCCTCAATGGTGTAGAAGTAAATCAATTTTTTACTCGTTCCAAAACAAATAGGAGTAAATATTTTTTTCACTCAAAGAATAGTTAAGCTCTGGAACTCTTTGCCAGAGGATATTAACAGCGGTTAGTGTATCTGGGTTTAAAAACGATTTGGACATGTTGCTGGAGGAAAAGTCCATACTCTGCTATTGAGACAGACATGGGGATGCAACTGCTTGCCCTGGGATTTGTAGCATGGAATGTTGCTAAAAATTTGAGTTTCTGCCAGGTACTTGTGAGCTGGCTTGGTCACTCCTGGAAATAGGATACTGGGCTAGATGTACCATTGGTCTGACCCAGTATGGCTACTCTATGTCCTGGAGAGCCCTGTGGGACACCACAGCCTGGAATCCAAAATTGAGAGACCTCATTGTTTTTTCGAACACAATAGCTTCGATTCATTAGAAATTCACTAAAACATTTAAAAACTGGGCCTGTGAAACCAATCTCACTCAGTTTGTTTAACAGCAAATTATGATCGACGGCATTGAAGACTGCTGAAATATCAAACTGTAATAACACTGACTGCTTACCGTGGGCTCAAATAAGTCGTAATATAAGAAGTTAAAACAAGCAGCAGTGATTCGGTACTATAAGCCGGCCTAAAGCCAAATTGTATATAGCAAACTCTCTACTAACATACGTGTCAATTAGTTTAGTAAAAAATGGTATACTTGCAATAGGACAATAACTAAAAGAAAGGTCTTTGACTAGCACAGTCTCTGACCCTGAAGTGCAAGGAGTGAGAATCAGTCTCAAAGCCAGGAAAACTGCTAGATTGTTTCAAGGGGAGCACAGGTGCAAGCAACGTGTCTACCACCACTACCTTTGGTGTAACACAAGGAGTAAAGGATGAATCAGAAGAGGTGCTACTAAATCTGACCTGAGGAGAAAACAGGGACTAAAGAGAGTTTCAAGAAGGTCAACACCAGGATAAAGCCTCCTATACCAGATATCCCTTTAGAAAGAGCTGGCTGTACTCTAAGAACTGTAACTAATAGTTACAGATAAAGGAGCTTAAGAAACTGCATTTGTTTCTATTTACTTTGCAGCTGCTATATGGATTCCATGTAAATAGTTTGGACCAGTTGACTATTGTATGGTCTGGAACTGTTAACCAGGTGTAGCTACCTTATTGACTGACTGAAGCATGCTGCATAAGTAGATAAAGTGACAGCCCTGCTCTTCCAAACCCAGGCCAAATATACTTACAGTAACCAATTCTGATGCTTATTTGGCAACCATGGGTTACACTAACTTCTTTGTTGGGTTACTCATTCCATACATGCCAATGTGCTCACTACAATCCATTCAACAGAATCTTCTTATGGTTCCTATTTACACCATAGTGAGAAGGAAATTCACCAGGCACTACCTTTGGAGTCACTGCTTTGTCTGTGGAACGACTTACTCCTTAATCTCTGTTGTGAGTCATCTTGCAAGAAAACTTTAAATGATCCTTAAAACCTTTTATTTTAGGTTTGTATTTTCATCCTGACCCTCATTGTAGCTGCTGTGTTTGCAGCTGGCCAGGATTGGATTGGCCTGGAATGAATCAAGTGAAGAGCAGCTTTCATCTTCCCTTCTACCTCTACACATTGCAGGAAGGGAGAAGGCCTTAAAGCCCAGCAGGGATGATTAAGAGAGGGGAAACTGATGCTGCAGGATTGGGGCTACCTAGACCATGGGATTAGTGATTTAAAAATGATTCACATTTGTTATTGAAATTGCTGTTCCTGCTGGACATGGACATCCATCAGCATCTATTATACAAGAGGCTGTACATTTGGTTGAACATCTTGTAAAATACTTCCTCATTTAGAGGTCTCACCCTTGCTCCTTTAATTTCTCTGCTGATACTGTGTATTTTTGGTATGTCAACTGGGTTTCAGAGTCTTGTAATGCTATGGATTTACAGCCTGTCTCACTGACACAAACTACTGTGGATTCTTTTGGATTCGTAATAAGTAAATAAGACCTTTATTAGAGGAGCTAAATTCTACAATGATTAGGATATATACACACAATGGTTAGCTGTATAAACAATCATTACATCACTGGTCTCTACATCTAAGCAATGCAAAGAGTTAATACAGGAAATGAAGCAATAATACACTATACATACATCATCACTGGTCTCCATCATCCAGGCTCTTATCAGCTGTGGGGGGGGGGGGGGGGGGGGGGGGGTTCACAGCGAGAGCTAGGAGCTTCAGACAAGGAACAGACCCTCTGCACGACACGTCTGCCCACAGATGAACTCCCACTCTGCTGTGACAAGCCCTCCCTTTTTATTAGGCTCTGAGTGCATATTCAGAGCTATGGAAAGTTACAGAATGCTTCTCTATTTAGGACTGTGGGAACGTGGTCACATGCTTTCCAAAGTCCAGGTGGCCAAGCTGGGCCCGGAAAAACAAGTGCCATCCTCCCATTCACATACCAAATTAGTTAGAGCTGTGTCTTATCTTCTGCATTCCAACTTATTTCCACACAATCAAAGTTAAACAACCATTTTTAAACAGAATTACTTCTAATCAACAATACAGACCCCGAGTGCACTGGTCGGTCCAGACAGGGTTGAAAAACAATCTTTAAAATTCACTTCCATTACAAGTCTCTAAAGCAGTTTGCTTCTGAATTGTAAGTGGATAATATGAGGAACTTTATTAACCCCTGCTACCCATTGTCATAGGTCTAAGGATAGGAGGAGCTGGACTTTCTCTGGCACTTAAAGTTAAGCATATAAAGCATCAGAGACTATTAAAATAATAAAGTTGCAATTCATTGCCTTTGCCAGTTAACTGCCTGTGCCAGACTGTTGCTCAAAGACTTTAGTCAAGTAAGCAGAACAACTGACTTATTGCGAAAAATGGTCAAAAGGAGAAAGTGTGCCAATTTGCGTTAATCAGTTTCCTGGAGGATTCTGGTCTCAGCCCTGGTCCCAACCAACGAATATTGCTTATGTTTAGGTTTTATCCACATTCCAGATAAATACTAGGTGATAATCTACTGGGGCATATCTCCCCCTCCCCCCATTACTCAGACAGGGCCAGATTACATATCATCATAGTGAATTATAATTAAGACACATAAGGGAGGTAACCAGTCAAGCTGCTCCCAACATTGTTATGCTGAGACATATATGGGCCAATTCTCATAACTAGGGGTGCTAACATTTATATGTGCATTGCGTGTACAAATGTTTAGAATACTAGCCTATATACACATTTGCACATTTATTTTACACATATACATGCTAGCATGCCACCTAAGCGCTATTTTGCAAATACTCATTTAACTTATATAGTGCGTATTTACAAGTGGTGCATATACAGGACTAAGAATGGAGGGGGCTCCTACTTACACATATAACTTAGAGAATACTGTAGGGTTATGTGGATATGTGCTACACTTAGGTGTTCACACTTTATTTATTAGGATTTATTTACCGCCTTTTTGAAGGAATTCACTCAAGGCGGTGTACAGTATGAATAGATCAAACATGAGCAATAGGCAATTAGAGCAGTAAAAATATTCGAACAATACAAAGTATGGCATGGTATACTACCATCCTGTTTATAATCGAACGAGAAAAACGCCCAAGTTCCGACCTAAATCAGGAGATGGCCGTTTATCTCACAAAAACGAATAATGCGGTATAATCGAAAGCCGAACTTGGACATTTTCAACTGCACTCCATCGCAGCATACAAAGTTGACGGGGGCGTGTCGGAGGCGTGGTGAAGGCGGGACTGAGGCATGGTTAGCACCCGAACAGAGATGGGCGCCTTTCGCCGATAATGGAAAAAAAGTATGCGTTTGTAGCTAGAATTTAGGGCACTTTTCCTGGACCCTGTTTTTTCACGAATAAGGCCCCAAAAAGTGCCCTAAATGACCAGATTACCACCAGAGGGAACCGGGGATGACCTCCCCTGACTCCCCCAGTGGTCACTAACCCCCTCCCACCACAAAAAATGATGTTTCACAACTTTTTATTTTCACCCTCAAATGTCATACCCACCTCCCTGGCAGCAGTATGCAGGTCCCTGGAGCAGTTGTTAAGGGGTGCAGTGGACTTCAGGCAGGTGGACCCAGGCCCATCCCCCCCTACCTGTTACAAATGTGCTGCTTAATGCTTAGTCATCCAACCCCCCCAAACCCACTGTACCCACATGTAGGTGCCCCCCTTCAACCCTTAGGGCTATAGTAATGGTGTAGACTTGTGGGCAGTGGGTTTTGAGGGGAATTTGGGGGGCTCAACACATAAGGGAAGGGTGCTATGCACCTGGGAGCTTTTTTACCTTTTTTTTTTGTTTTTGTACAAGTGCCCCCTAGGGTGCCCGGTTGGTGTCCTGGCATTTGAGGGGGACCAGTGCACTACGAATCCTGGCCACTCCAACGAACAAATGCCTTGGATTTATTCGTTTTTGAGCTGGGCGCTTTCATTTTCCATTATCGCTGAAAAACAAAAATGCCCAGCTCACAAATTGTCGAATAAAACATGGACATCTATTTTTTTTTCGAAAATACGGTTCGGTCCGCCCCTTCACGGACCCGTTCTCGGAGATAAACGCTCATGGGGATAGACGTTTTCGTTCGATTATGCCCCTCCATATGTACTAGAACATTATAATTGGTAGTGAAGGGTAAGGCAAAGTTGTAACATATAGATGAGTAAGAAAGTAGGAAGAATTAGAAAGTAAGGTGATTGATTTGAAGAAAGTTGCACGTGAGGTCAGAGAGATGGTTAAATATTATCTCAGCTATGGTAGGAGTGGATAAACATGTCCTGCTGCAGTATGTGCAGACCGAGTCAATCCTTGTGTGTGTGAGTGAGACTAACAAGTTAGTTACTTCTTCCATTAAAGGCTTGATTGAAGATCCAAGCTTTCACCTGCTTCCTGAAGTAGAGGTAGTCTTGTGTTAAGCGGCAATAAATTCCAGAGTATGGGGGCTACTCCGGAGAAGGCTCGCTTGCGGGTATCACATTGTGTAATGTCTTTTGGAGAGGGTGTAGTTAGTAAAAGTCCTTGGGAGGACCTTAGTGTCCTTGGCGGTGTGTGGAGGATCATCCTATTCTTCAGATACTTGGGGCCATTTCCTTTCAAGGCCTTGAAGATCAGACATAGAGTTTTAAATTTAGCCCTGTATTGTAATGGTAGCCAATGAAGTTTTTGCAAAAATGGTGTGATGTGGTCACGTCGCTTGCAACCTTCTATGAGTTTTGCTGCTGCATTCTGAATCAACTGGAGCTGGTGCAGGCCCTTAGTCAGACCATTGTATAGTGCATTGCAGTAATCCAGTCTTGATGTTACCATGGCATGCACAACTGGGATAAGATTTACCTTCTCGATGTAAGGAGAGAGGCAGCGTAGCTGTCGCAAATAGTAGAAGCAGTTCTTGAAGGTTGCTTGGATTTGGGGAATCAAAGTAAGTGTTGAATCTAACTGTACTCCAAGGTTCCTGACTATGCGTTCTCTATGGCTGACGTAAGTATTCTCACAAAAATTTTAGGCATGTATATATCCAGCAACTCTAATATTCTATAAAGGAAAGTAGGCACCCACTTTCCTTTACAGAATCAGTTTCTACTACGCACCGTTATAGAATTGCACCAATAGAATCCTATTATACAAGAGGCTGTACATTTGGTTGAGTACAGCCTCTTGTATAATAAGTGCAGGACAGCATGCTGATGGATATCCATGTCCAGCAGGAACAGCAATTTCAATAACAAATGTGAATCATTTTTAAAATCACTAATTCTGTACTCTAGGTAGCCCCAATCCTGCAGCACTAGTTTCCCCTCTCTCAATCATCCCTGCTGGGCTTTAATGCCCTCTCCCCTCCTGAAAGGTATCTGATTTCCTTTCCCACCCTCCCCCCAGCAACAACAAATCCCAGAAATGTATCTCTGGCACACATCCCATCCCTTACCTCCTGATATCCATTACCAGGCTTCATGGGTGTATATTCATTTGCATACATACATTTTATACATATTCATTCTAGTTATTGAAAACACACACACACAAGCATCTTCTGCTCTGTTCCTCTTCCCCCCACCCCCCTAGTCCCACCCATCTTCTGCTTCTCCTCCCTCCCACCCACCCCCCTAGTCCCATCCATCTTCTGCTCTCTCCCACCCACCCCCTAGTCTCATCCATCTTCTTCTCTATCCCTCCCCACAACCCCTTGTCCCATCTACTACTACTACTACTACTATTTAGCATTTCTATAGCGCTACAAGGCATACGCAGCGCTGCACAAACATAGAAGAAAGACAGTCCCTGCTCAAAGAGCTTACAATCTAATAGACAAAAAATAAATAAAGTAAGCAAATCAAATCAATTAATGTGAACGGGAAGGAAGAGAGGAGGGTAGGTGGAGGCGAGTGGTTACAAGTGGTTACGAGTCAAAAGCAATGTTAAAGAGGTGGGCTTTCAGTCTAGATTTAAAGGTAGCCAAGGATGGGGCAAGACGTAGGGGCTCAGGAAGTTTATTCCAGGCGTAGGGTGCAGCGAGACAGAAGGCGCGAAGTCTGGAGTTGGCAGTAGTGGAGAAGGGAGCAGATAAGAAGGATTTATCCATGGAGCGGAGTGCACAGGAAGGGGTGTAGGGAAGGACGAGTGTGGAGAGATACTGGGGAGCACCAGAGTGAATACATTTATAGGTTAGTAGAAGAAGTTTGAACAGGATGCGAAAACGGATAGGGAGCCAGTGAAGGGTCTTGAGGAGAGGGGTAGTATGAGTAAAGCGACCCTGGCGGAAGATGAGACGGGCAGCAGAGTTTTGAACCGACTGAACCAACTGAACCATCCATCTTCTGCTCATTCATCTCTCTTACTCATCCCCCCCCTTCATGGTCTCATTTTTAAAAAATCCTTCCTGCCCAGGCCTGCCCGTCTCTTTCGATCTCCTTAGAACCCACCGCCACAGCACTGAAGTCTTCCAGTGGCACCCTGTATCACCAATCCCCCGAGCCACCGGCAGCCTCAGCAAAAGCAGTGTGGACGCTGCTTTAGACCTGCCCCAGAAGCCCTTCTCTCTCCTTCAGCTTCCCTCCTATGCGGGAACAGGAAGTTGAAGGCTAAAGAATGGCTTCTGGGGGCAAGTCTAAAGCAGCTGAAGGCGGCTCAGAGGATTGGAGAATGGTGTGTGTGGTACCTCTAAGTGCAGCCAAGGATAGAACAATCTCCTCCAGCCACAGGCTCCCGGTACAGTCAAGAAATAAATGTCCACCAGCAACTTCAATCTTAAGGACTTTATTCCATGCAGGTTTCTAGTAGACCTGATACACAGTTCCAACAGCGGCATTCACCTTCAATCTTAAGCACATGTAAGCCACCTGAAAGGGTGTGGCAAATAGTCCTCTTTAAGCAGTAGGCTATCAGCACATACCAGGATTCAATACAAGCTCACAGTCAGCTCCAGTCTGGGCTCTTTATCCAGTGCACAATAAACAGTAGCTCAATTCCAAATAGAAGCAGTTCCTTCAGTTCATCATCACAGTTAAATCACAAAGCAGCAGTTTCTACCTTCTACTCTCTTTACCTTCAGGAGAGTTCAATACTTTAGGGACTCCTCATACCCAAGGGATTTCACCCTGCATCAGCTTCACAGGTAAATTCAATACTTTAGGGACCTCCCTTACCCAAGGATTTTCAGCCTGCAAATACTTTTGGGACTTCCTCACATCCAAGGGATTTCAGCCTGCTTCAGTACTTTAGGGACCTCTCTTACCCAAGGGTTTTTTATAATTTTGAACAGGACCAATCCTAAGGTGTGCAGCCTCTAGGGCAAGTTTGCCACAGCAGGCCTCCACCTAAGAATGATGAATGGGAGAAGAAAGTTCCACAGACACTGAAAGGGGGGGGGGGGGAATTCCTCAGACTATCTGCTACTGTACTTGAGTCCCTGCCACTGATGCCAATGAGTAGGAAGTGATGTTGGGGTAGTCATCCCAAGTTGCCCATGTCACCATAACGACAGCACTGCTTTTGAATTCCCTTTACACAATGGTTACATGCTTATGCTGTCATGTACTGTTGTACAAACATACAAAGGTAGCATACGTACACACAGACAGTACATACACATATGGTTATCCTGCACCAATACAGACATCCATGCATGTATGACTATCAGTCAACTACTTTCCTGGTTTGTAATATGCAGATTTTAGAACCAAAAACATTTAAACATTTTGTTATGTTTCAGTTTTTTGCTGTTTCTATCTTTTTTTTATATCTCAATCTTGTACTATGTTTTATATTTATGAATGCTGTTGCAAGCCACATAGAAATGTCTTACAACAGTTCTGCAGGATCCAAATGAAATGAATTAATAAAAAAAAAAATAATAATAAATAAATAAAAAGGGCAGCAAGAGTAGGCAACACTGTAACACAGATTTCCTCTTTTTCTTGAATCAGTTACAGTTTCAGCCCTAAGCAATCTCTAAATATTGCTCTCATTTAAAAACAATTTGGAACAAGTTCCACAAGAATCCCAAGGTAATTGTAGGGTGCATGGCTCAAACTCTGAGGAGGAGCTAGAAATAGCAGGGAAGCGCCTTTTCACAGCCTCCCACTGGAATTTACACACCTGTTTTCAACCCTAACAGAGAAGTATCCACAAACATACAAATACAACTCCCTTTCGGGATAGAGACCTTCCATTTAGAGGTTAAAGGAGCCACCTTCAGAATCTGCAGTGTAAAAGCACTTCACTGACAACAATGTCTGGTAGTGATGTACACGGAGAAGAAAATTTAATTTATTTTTAGATTGTTTGGACTTTTTACTGATTTGGGTTTTTTTCAGTTTATTTTAGTTTATTTCGCCCTTTGGAATGCCAGATCTGTCTGCAACAAACTCTCCTTTACCCATGACCTCTTCATCTCCCATTCTCTCCAACTCCTCGCCCTAACTGAAATCTAGCTCCCACCTGACGATTCTGCCTCAGTCGCTGCCCTATGCCATGGAGGCTAACTCTTTTCCCACACTCCTCGCCCAGTTGGCCGCGGAGGCGGCGTCGGGTTTCTACTTTCACCCTCTTGCAGATTTCAGCCCCTTCTCATACCTCAGTCTCACTCCATCCACTTATTCAACCCGCTGCCACTCCGAGTTGCAGTCATTTACTGACCCCCCCCCCCCGATAAGTCCCTTTCTTCTTTCCTCACTGACTTCGATGCCTGGCTCTCCGTTTTTCTTGAACCTTCATCTCCGTCCCTCATTCTTGGTGACTTCAACATCCAAGCTGATGATTCCTCTGATTCTTATGCTTCCCAATTCCTTGCCTTAACGTCCTCATTCAATCTTCAGTTGTGTTCCTCTGCACCCACTCACCAAAAAGGTCACTGTCTCGACCTTATCCTCTCCTCTAACTGCTTTCCCTCCAGCTTCTGTTCCTCAGATCTCCCCCTTTCTGACCATCACCTATTAATCTTCACACTTAAGCACCCTCCTCCCCAATCCCACCCAATCTCAATCCCCACATCTAGAAATCTTCAGGCTATTGACCCCCTTACTCTATCCTCTTATGTCTCTAATCTTTTCTCTACCACCACTCTAAGTCTGTCAATGAAGCTGTTTCCTTCTATGATACTATTTTCTCCTCTGCACTGGATACTCTTGCCCCTCCCATGCCCCGTCCTACTAGGTGTACCAAACCCCAGCCTTGGCTGACCTCTAAAATCCGCTACTTTCGTTCCTGTTCCCGCTCTGCTGAACGTTCTTGGCTTAAATCCCGCACCCTTGCCGACTTCATTCATTTCAAATTCATGCTTAACTCCTTCCAGTCTGCCCTTTCACTTGCCAAACAGGATTACTTCACCCAATTGACAAATTCCCTTGGCTCCAACCCTCGACACCTCTTCGCCACACTGAACTCTCTTCTCAAGGTACCTCCGTCCCCAATTCCCCCATCTCTTTCTCCTCAGACCCTAGCTGAGCACTTCCACGATAAAATCCGTAAGATTAACCTTGAATTTTCATCCAAACCCTCCCCACTTCTCTCTCCCTTAGTCCTCACCCCCTACTCTCCTTCCTCTCCTTCTTTTTCCTCCTTCTCAGAAGTTCTTTCCTCCTCTAAATGTACTACCTGTTCCTCTGATCCCATCCCCACTTATCTACTTAACACTATCTCTTCTACTATCATCCCAGTCATCTGTCACATCCTTAATCTTTCACTCTCCACTGCAACTGTTCCTATGGCCTTCAAACATGTTGTTGTCACTCCACTCCTTAAAAAACCCTCACTTGACCCTACCTGTCCCTCCAACTATCGCCCCATCTCCCTTCTCTCTCCAAATTACTCCAACGTGTCGTTCACCGCCATTGTCTTGACTTTCTTTAGACACAACCTATTCTTGATCCACTCCAATCTGGTTTTCGCCCTCTTCACTCTACTGAAACTGCACTTTCCAAAGTTTCTAATGACCTGCTACTGGCTAAATCCAGAGGTCTCTATTCTATCCTTATCCTTCTTGACCTATCTGCTGCTTTCGACACTGTTGACCACACTGGATATGCTGTCCTCGCTTGGATTGCAGGGCCCTGTTCTTTCCTGGTTCTCCTCTTACCTCTCACTTCGTTCTTTCAGTGTTCACTCTAGTGGATCCTCTTCAACTTCCCTCCCACTTTCTATTGGTGTGCCTCAGGGTTCTGTCCTTGGACCTCTCCTTTTCTCCATCTATACCTCTTCCCTTGGTACCCTGATTTCGTCCCATGGCTTTCAATACCATCTTTACGCTGAAGACTCTCAGATCTACATCTCCACCCCTGAAATCTCAACCTCGATCCAGGACAAAATTTCAGCCTGCTTGTCCGACATTGCTGCTTGGATGTCTCAACGCCATCTAAAGCTCAACATGACCAAAACTGAACTTCTCATTTTTCCCCCTAAACCCACCTCCCCTCTTCCCCCTTTCTCCACCTCTGTTAATGGCTCTCACATCCTCCCTGTCTCCTCGGCTCATAACCTTGGAGTCATCTTTGATTCATCTCTCTCCTTCTCTGCGCATATTCAACAGATCGCCAAAACCTGTCATTTCTTTATCTACAATATTAGCAAAATTCGCCCCTTCCTTTCTGAATACGCTGCCAGAACCCTTGTCACCTCTCGCTTGGACTATTGCAATTTACTTCTCACTGGTCTTCCGCTCAGCCATCTCTCTCCTCTCCAATCTGTCCAAAATTCTGCGGCATGACTTATTTTCCGCCAGAATCATTATACCCATACTAGCCCACTCCTCAAGTCACTTCACTGGCTCCCTGTCCGCTTCCACATTCAGTTTAAACTTCTCATACTGACCTTTAAATGCATCCACTCTGCAGCCCCCCCATTACCTCTCCACTCTCATCTCTCCCTACATTACTCCCCGTGAACTCCGCTTACTGGACAAATCTCTCTTGTCGTCCCCCTTCTCCTCCACTGCTAACTCCAGGCTTCGCTCCTTTTCTCTCGCGGCACCTTATGCCTGGAATAGACTTCCTGGACCTATACGTCTAGCTCCATCTCTACCTGTTTTTAAATCTATGCTGAAAACCCACCTTTTCACTGCTGCTTTTTAGCTCCCATTACTTCCCTCACCCGTAACTGTCTTGTCTGTCTGTATAACTTAGATTGTAAGCTCTTTTGAGCAGGGACTTTCTCTTTGTATCAGGTGTTCAGCGCTGCGTGCGTCTGGTAGCGCTATACAAATGCTAATAATAATAATATTATTCATTTTAATACAAATTTTTAAAATCACAGCTTTTTTATTGAAATTGATGATAGACATATTAATTTATAGATTAATGCAGGTTACATTTATTTTGCATGCACAACTTATTTTTAAGGTGTGCTAAACTGAATGATGGCTAACAAATGCATCATCCCTATTGTCTGGAAATCAGATTCTTGGGGTAAGAAAAGCAATACTTGGGAGGTTATGACATATAGGATCACTTACTCTCTTTCACTCCTCTCAGTAATAGTCCGTATTCCAAGAGTTTGTTCCAAACCAAGACAATTTTACTGACAGAACGCAATAGACAAGAGGCAAAGTTTAGAAATATACAGGAAAATATATCAATTCCAAAGTTCAATTTTAATGCAGGCTTGCTCAAGTTCAGTACTCAAGGGCTGCAAATAGGCCAGATTTTCAGGACATCCCTAATGAAAATGCATAAGAGATTTGCATGGTATGCAACTCTCTCTCATGCATATTATCTTCCCTTCTTAATTAGTAACTCAATTTCACTCTAGTTACAGAATCAATACCTCTCATAAAAGTAACTACAACTACTCTTATCTTATTCTAATTTATTAGAAAATTATCATTGAAAAATCTTCCAAAATGTTAACCTAATCAGCTTTCCCTTGCTGCTTACATCAAAACACATTCATACTCATTCAACCCAATCATTCACATTCATCCACTATTAAAATAACCTCACACTCATTCTTCTGAAGGACTAAAGAAAATACCCATACCAGCTGCATACTACTTAAACAATATTTTTCTTGCAGCTTCATTACTTTTGAATTTATCATATGTTAACAATTGTGACACTACAGCAATATATATCAAAGATGACTATCTTATCCAAATATCATCATTATTATGATGTATATGTCCATCATATAATGCACTTTCAAGATGACCAACTTAGTCAGTACTTATAGCATGTATGTCCATCAATGTATCCGAAAGTCCTTGTGGCCTTCAGTGATCGTGTGAGAAATTTGTGTCCACCAACTTGAATCATTTGCTGTACTCTTACAGCCAGGCAGCGCTCTTCTCAATTTCCATGCTCAGTAGTTCACCCATTGAAGCTAGCATCCCACTCTTACAGCCGAGTGCTGCCTATGGTGGTAAACTACAGTGTAGTAAATTTAAAACAAATCGGAGAAAGTTTTTCTTGACCCAACGTATAATTAAACTCTGGAATTCGTTGCCAGAGAAAGTGGTGAAGGTGGTTAGCTTAGCAGAGTTTAAAAAGGGGTTGGACGGTTTCCTAAAGGACAAGTCCAAAAACCGCTACTAAATGGACTTGGGAAAAATCCACAATTCCAGGAATAACGTATAGAATGTGTGTACATTTGGGAAGCTTGCCAGGTGCCCTTGGCCTGGATTGGCCGCTGTCGTGGACAGGATGCTGGGCTCGATGGACCCTTGGTCTTTTCCCAGTATGGCATTACTTATGTACTTATGGTGGGAACGTCGGGCATGTTCTCTTTTGTTGTAATCATTCTGCAGCATGATCTTGCACAGCCCCAGTCTCACTATCCTCAGATCTGGTCTCCAACCCCAAAATAGCTTAATGACATGGTTCAAGTGGTTAAGCAAGCTTTGGCTGGGGAAGCCGGCTCCCCTCTACATGGGGGAATAGCTCTCAAGCTTCAGGGGCAAAATGTCGTCAGGGAGACCATGCAATTTGGGGGGCTCTGCTAGCTGCCAGTTCTGGTAGGGAAGGGGGTTGCAGGGGAACTTTCACACCCACAGGCATCTTGACTTTGGTTCTGAAACTGAGGCCTTTGTGTGTGTGTGTGGGGGGGGGGGGGATGTGTCCCTGTTATCTGGCTTTTCCAGCAGGAATCTTTTTTGCCTTATTGATTAAGCATCAGAAGACCTTGGCCAAACTGTCCGAGGGAGATCCTAAAGGGTCTCTCAATACCCCCCAAAGTGCTTTCCATTGCATAAAGCACTCTCCCACATGAAACTGGCACAGTGGGAAAACCCTGAAGGGGTTATCTGGGGTCCAACATTTTGGATCGGTGGTATTCCTTCACATCAGAGGAGGTGGATGTGCAATGGAGGTACTCCAAGGTGGATGCCCTCATCACAGCAGTCACTAAAAATATCAACATTCCGATACAGGAGGAGGGGGAGAAGGCTCTGCTATCCAGGAGATGAATGAGAAGGTGCAGCACTACAGCAGCAACTGAAGCTGGGATTCGTCTCAGGTGCAGCTGGAGTGCAGGCTACCATTTGTGACAGGTATGTGGTGAGATCCATGTTGCACTGGCTGCAACAGTTGCCAGAATACCCAGAGGTATCCCGCTTGGAGTTAGAGGTGGTCTTTTTTGCCAATGTTCTTTATGATCTGGTTCTTGCCAATGTTCTTTATAATCTGGTGTGCATCTCCTCTCAGTAGTGGACTGGAGATGACTCTGGCTGTGTCACTGCGTTATAGATACAGAATCCAAGAAGGTTCTCATCCAGTTGCCCTTTAGGGAAATGGTTGCTCTTTGGGAATGACCTGGAGAAGCTGATCAGGAATATGGGAAAAGCTTGCTTTGTTTGGTTCCCTGAGTTGTGCCAAAATGGGTCCCTGAAGGCCCCTTCAACCAGGGCTCATTCAAGAGATAGGGGGTCTTTTCCATTCTGACAAACATTAGTCTGGTTTGACTCTGAGTTAGGGTCACTGAATGGGGGGTGGGGATGACAGAGGAGACAAGATTCCCCCGGGCCCAGCCTCCAAGGGGAGCCAGGTGCTGGAAAACCTCCCCCCCCCCCACCGGTTTTCTACCTGTCGCAGCAGTGATCGAGAGATGCTTCAGGTGACAGGCAGAAGACTGGCTCATTCTTCTGCTCCTGTGCCAGGTTATCATGTTAATTCTGCTCTGCCGGCCTTGGGTCCTTCTTTCTGCCATGTCCCGCCAACTGTGAAATAACTTCCTTTTTCTGCATAGGCAGGATATGGTAGGAAGAAGGCCCTGTGGCTATCAGATCAGATTTACTGTGATAACCTGGCGCACAGGAGCAGGAGACCGATCCAGCCTTCTGCCTGCCATCAGAAGCCTCCCTTCACACCCAGGGAAGCAGCAATGGGCCCAGCCTGGGACAGGAGCAAAAAGGGTGTGGCAGGGGCAGTGCGGGGTGTGGGGGCAATGAGAGCAGCAGTAGCGGCAGGCCCTTAAGATTGTTTGCCCCAGGCCCGGCTTTGTCTCTTGGTGGCCCTGTTCTGAGTCTTGGTAGGTCCTTCCAGCTGAAATGAATCTTGAAGCTCGGCCACAGACACCAGCCTTCCTAATGAGGGTATCCTGGGCACTTCGGTGGCTCTGATAGGGGGCAGATTGTCCCTCTTTAGCCATGAGTGGTCCTGCATCATCTGAAATCAGTGTGTCCTTCAGGTGGTTGAATGAGGCTACATACTGGAGATGGCCCATCATGTGCCCAGCATCTTCATGGTTTTTCTCCATATCTCTCGGTGGCAAAGCGGTGGGCAATCACACTCATAATGCAGCATTTTTTGGATCAGGGTTGAAGGAATCTGTCACACCTGCGGAATAGGGGCAGTGACATTATTTTATTTCATGGTGTCAAAGAAAGGGGGACCATTTCACCCAATTCTAGACCTCAAGATTCAATACTTTCAGATGGAAATGCTTTGCTCCACGAATGCCTCTCTCCAAGTTGGTGAGTTTTTGACTTCCCTGAACCTTTCAGAGATCTATTTCCATATCCCAATCAAAGAGGACCACAAGCACTATGTCCGCCATTTTCAGTTTTGAGCCCTGTCCTTTGTTTTTTCCCCTGCACCTTACACTTTCACCAAGGTGATGGTACTGGTGACACACCAAAGGGATCTAGGTTCATCCTTAGATAATTGGCTGATCAAGGCTAACTCTGTGGAAGATTCTATGGGGACCACTTCATATCAAATACTTGTCTGTCCTCCCAAAATGTCCTCATAGCAAGAGACATAAACCTCCATCTTGAAAACACTAACTCAAACAACGTACACGAATGCAAGGAATTCCTCCAACTATGGGAGATCCACTGGCCTAACATGCAACTCACCCACAAAAAAGGACATACACTAGACATCATAACTCATAAATTTTCATCAGAAGCGAACCTCATATTCAGGGATACAAAATGGACAATCACACCATGGTCAGATCACTACAAGGCAACCACCTCCCTCCTCTGGAAAAGAAAAGAGAAACAACAAAAACAAGAAAAGAAAACCTATACTACGAGAGGCAAAATAGACCCTCTAACATTCTGGCAACAAATATATGCCGAGGAATGGACCACAACTACAGAATCACCCCAATTTCTACAAGAATAGGACAACAGATGCAGAACAGTGCTAGACAAAATAGCACCGCTCCAAACGAGAACCTCACACAGGAACAACCCAATCCCATGGTTTAACGAAGAACTGAAAGAACTAAAAACACAGGTTGGAAGACTAGAAAGGGCATGGAGCAAAAAAAAAAGATGATCACACACTCAAAAAGTGGAAACAGGTACAAAGAAAATACAAATACAAAATCAGACATACCAAAAGAATGAACTACAAAACTATAATAGGACCAAACTACAAGGACACGCACAAACTCTTCTCACTTGTAAACAACCTCCTAAACACCTCACGGGTCACCTCGAATAGCACAGACACCCCATCGGCCACCAACTTAGCGAAATATTTCAATGAAAAAATCACAAAGCTCCGATGTATGATACCTAGCAATACCATTGAGTATACAAACTTCCTTGAATGCTTAGACCCAAATCCTGGAGAATACCCAGCCGATCGATCATGGACCAATTTTGACCTGATTTCAATAAATTAACTCACACACTGGCTCAGTAAATATGCCAAATCTCAATGCAAACTTGATATTTGCCCTACCAGCCTAATAAGATCTGCACCCAAACAATTCAAACAAGACCTCACGAACCAAGTAAACTATAGACTCATAAATGGACTCTTCCCCACGGAAAATGGAAACATCCTACTCACTCCACTGCCTAAAGATGCCAAGAAACGCACTATGGACTTAACCAACTACCGACCAGTCGCTTCTATCCCACTCACAACAAAATTGATGGAAGGCATAGTGACGAAACAACTCACGGAATACCTGACCAAACATTCAATTCTACACAAGTCTCAATCAGGATTTCGATCAAATCATAGTACTGAAACTGTACTAGTGTCGGCAATGAACACATTCAAAAAAATGATCGCAACCGGCAAGAACATACTCATGCTACAATTTGACATGTCCAGTGCCTTCGACATGGTGGATCATGAAATACTATTACACCTACTAGAGTACTTCGGAATCGGAGGCCCAGTTCTCAAATGGTTTGAAGGATTCCTCACCACCAGATCCTACCAAGTAACAGTGAACACGGACAGATCGCCACCTTGGAGACCAGAATGCGGAGTTCCTCAAGGATCCCCCCTCTCTCCAACTATCTTCAACCTAATGATGATACCATTAGCCAAACTCCTAGCCAATCAAAACCTTAACCCTTACATATATGCCGATGACGTTACGATCCATATCCCGTTCAAAAGTGACTTAAACGAAATAACCAACGAGATTAACCAGAGTTTCCAGACCATGCACTCTTGGGCGGACTCATTCAAGCTAAAACTCAACGCAGAAAAAACTCAGTGTCTCGTTCTCACCTCCCAATACAATACAAACAATAACCACACCCTACTGCACACTTCCTATCTCAGAAAATCTGAAAATCCTTGGAGTCACTATTGATCGAAACCTCACTCTCGACACCCACACGAAGAACACGACGAAAAAAATGTTCCAATCGATGTGGAAACTCAAAAGAATAAAACCTTTCTTCCCAAGAAACATTTTCCGCACCCTAGTACAGTCATTGGTACTAAGCCACTTGGACTACTGTAACGCTCTATACGCAGGCTGCAAAGAACAGACCATCAAAAAACTCCAAACAGCCCAGAACACCGCAGCCAGACTCATTTTTGGAACACCTAAATACGAAAGTGCGAAACCCCTCAGAGAGAAACTGCATTGGCTCCCGCTCAAGGAACGAATTGAGTTCAAGATCTGCACGACTGTATACAAAATCATTCACGCAGATGCCCCACTCTATATGCTAAACTTATTACCGCCCAGGAATGCCAAAAGATCGGCCCGCAAAATTCCTCAACCTGAACTATCCCAGCTGTAAAGGAATGAAGTACAAACAGGCTTATGCTACCACCTTTGAGTACAAAAGTACACAGTTTTGGAACGCACTACCCATGGCCCTAAAAACCATGACCAATCCAACCAGCTTTCGCAAAGCTTTGAAAACACATCTCTTCAACAGAGCCTACAAAAGTCACCCTCATTGAAACAAATCATTCCCTAAACCACCCAAGTACACCAAAACACCTCTTTCACGACCTTACCTAACACCTTCTACCTAAATTCCTCTTTCATCTCAGTTTATGATCGACTGTTTTCTTATATCATGTAATGACGTTCTCATTTCCATACTCTGTAAGCCACATTGAGCCTGCAAAAAGGTGGGAAAATGTGGGGTACAAATACAATAAATAAAATAAAATAAAAATGTTATCCTGCTCCTGGAGCAACCTGGGTTGGCTGGCAAACCAGGCAGAGTCACCTGTCTCCCTCGCAGACCTTGGAGTATTGGATTGATACAGCCCTTGGAACAGTCTTCCTGAGGCAGAAGTGCGTGGCAATCTGTGCAGCCTCAAGGCCTCCTGGGCCTATCTCCAACTTTTGGGGTCCAAGGAGGCCTCACTTGAAGTGGTCCCCTGGGTGTGGTATGTACCCTCTTCAGATGGAAAAACATAGAAACAAAGGCAGATAAAGATCATTTATGGCCTATCCGGTATGCTCATCCATGCTATCTCTTTCACTCCCTAAGATAGTGGTTCCCAAACCTTATCCTGGAGGCACCCCAGCCAGTCAGGTTTTCAGGATATCCACAATGAATTTTCATGGGAGAATTTTGAATTCTCATCTCTTCCATCTTGGGACTTGAATCTAGCACTGAATGTCCTCTTGGACACCTCAAGGGCACCTTTTGAGCCCTTGAGGTCAGGTTCGATTAAGGATCTCACCCTAACAACTATTTTCCTGGTGCCAATTTTGTTGGCCTGAAGGGGTGTCAGAGCTTCAGGCCTTGCCTTGTTGGGACTCATATTTTTCCTTCTCGGAGAGGAAGTATTATCCATTCACACTGTTTCTTCTTTTCTTCCCAAGGTTATCTCCTCCTCCAATGGGAATCAGGAGGTCTTTTTACCCTCCTTTGTGGATTGGGGATCAGACACTACAGCCAAAAGGCTCCACAAGTTGGACATTCACAAAGTTATGCTTAGGTATTTCCAGGAGATGAATGAGTTTTGGTTCTTGGATTATCTCTTTGTCCTTTTCTATGGTATTCCCAAGGGCCAGGTGGATACCAAAGGCCTCCACTGCACATTAGATCAAGGTGGCCATTGAGGCAGCATATGGGTTAAAGGCACACTCGACCTCCTGGGCAGAGGCTCAAGTGGTCTCCCTGGAAGATATGTGCTGGGCAGCCACTTAGTCAGTGCGCGATTCCTTTACAAAACATTACAGCCTGGATGTGTGGCCAGATCCTGTTCGGACTGTGGCAGAGCTGTCATTCCAGAGGGCTTTGTTTTGCCCCTCCAGGTGAGTTCTGCTTGGCTACATCCTAATAGTTCAGGACGGTACAGCCAGGATACTAAGTGAAATTTAGTCATACATGTTAATTTCTTTTTCTTTAGTCCATCTGTACTGACCCTCCCCTTTGGTTGCCATGATTCATAGGTATCCCCATCTTTTGCTCTAGTTGGGGTTTAAAAAAAGTGAATTGGAAGATATATCTGATTTGCATTCTAATTATAGCTGCAGTGGTTAAAAGGGCATTGATGTAATTTAAGGGACTTCCCACTGGTTTGGCAGAGGCAGACTGGCGTTTCCACTGAGAACCTTATATACTGGTGATGTCACTGGAAAAGTCGGCTCTCTACCTCCATCTACTGGTAGGCAGAGATAACCAATAGGTCTCGATAGTACAGCTGGACTAATGGAAAGGAAATTAACAGGTATGACTAAATTTTTTCTTATCGTAGCTGAGTTTAAAAAGGTTTGGACAAATTCCTGGGAAAAAAAGTCCATAAATTGTTATTAAGGTAGATCTAAGGAAAGCCACTGCTTCTCCATGGGAGTAAGTAGCATGAAATCTTGCTACTTTGGGGGATTCTGCCAGGTACTTTTAACTGAGTTGGCCATTGTTAGAAACAAGATACTAGCCTAGATAGCCCTTTGGTATATGGCCCAGTATACCAATTTTTAGAAACAAAGGTGAGTAATCCATTTGGTACCCTCTGAGTTGCACATCTTAGGTTAGCCCAGCCATTGCACCGGGAGAAAGGAGTGGCCAGTAGTGAAAGGGCTGTTGAGGCTTCTGCACTTGTCTGAAGGTATAGAAAATCAGCCCACTGCCACTTCCAGAAAAAAGAATAAAGGAGTGAAGCAGCAGGAGAGAATGGAGAAGTGGTAAAAGACCCTAGTGCCAGGAAGCAGAAGGGGATGAGGTGGAAGTTCCTGGGATCTACAATGATAAAGAGACTTACAGAAGGACTCCCATCTGGGGAAGAATCAACTCAGAGAGGGTACAGCTGACAAAGAATTAAATAGGAGCCTCTAAAGAGTAGAATCTGAAGAAAAAGATATAACAAAGGTGCTCATTTTCAAAGCACATAGGTTTACAAAGTTCCCTGGAGGGGGATAATCGAACGGGGACAACCATTTCTAAGGGCGCCCATCTCTGAGGACGTCCCCGCGAAGGGGTGGGGCATCCCGTATTATCGAAACAAGATGGGCGTCCATCTTTCGTTTTGATAATACTGTCGGGGACGCCCAAATCTCAACATTTAGGTCGACCTAAGAGATGGTCGACCTAAATGTTGAGATGGTCGACCTCGGTTTTCGGCGATAATGGAAACCGAGGACACCTATCTCAAAAACAACCAAATCCAAGGCATTTGGTCATGGGAGGAGCCAGCATTCGTAGTGCACTGGTCCCCCTTACAAGCCAGGACACCAACCAGGCACCCAGGTGCATAGCTCCCTTACCTTGGATGCTGAGCCCCCCAAAACCCACTACCCACAACTGTACACCATTACCATAGCCCTTAGGGATGAAGGGGGTACCTACATGTGGGTACAGTGGGTTTTGGAGGGCTCACATTTACCACAAGTGTAACTGGGGGGGGGGGGGGGATGGGCCTGGGTCCGCCTGCCTGAAGTGCACTGCACCCACTAAAAACTGCTCCAGGGACCTGCATACTGCTGTGATGGAGCTGGGTATGACATTTAAGGCTGGCATAGAGGCTGGCAAAATGTTTTTTTTAATTTTTTGGGGTGGGGGGGGGGGGGGGGGTGGGAGAGGGTTAGTGACCACTGGGGGAGTAAGGGGAGGTCATCCCCGATTCCCTCCGGTGGTCATCTGGTCAGTTCAGGCACCTTTTCGAGACTTGGTCCTGAAAAAAAGGGACCAAGTAAAGTCAGCCTTTTCTCAAATAAGAGGTATTACATCCTTTTATCATTTTGGTTGCTTTTCTTTGAACTTTTTCTAATTTTACTGTATCTTTTTTGAAATTCAGTGACCAAAATTGAACGCAATACTTGGGGTGAGGTTTACACCATGGAGTGATACAGAGGCAATAAGAGTTATTCTTAGTGTAACCTGGGTCTTGCTGCCACATCTCCCACCAGCTCAGTTCCAACCACTCCCGACCCAGGTAACAGGGAAAGTTTATTTTTTCCTCTCTCTACTCTCAACGCCATACTCTGCTGAATTCACATACTCCACTCAACATAGTCCATTCAGTTCGAGCTTGGGAGTGGGTCAAGGTCTGGAATAGAGATCCGGGGTTCTTGGGAAAATTAAGTGGGATTCTCTGTCTAACCTTCCCAGTCCCAGGAGCAAGCATCCCCACTCCTGCTTCAGAAAGAAGCCACACAACACTCCAAGGTTGATTTAATACAATTCAACTCTACTGAACTTTGGAAATGGCACACAAAAACAGTTTTAATGGAACTCCATATGTAGAGTACTACTCCTCCTGTCTCCTCAAGATTTGAACCACATTCTCAGACCACGCTTGTCTCAAACATTATTTCCTTAAAAAGCTTAGTATTTACACATTTCCAAGACATCCTAGGGCTGATACTAAATGCACTCATATAGATTAAAATTCTTATTCTTGTGTTCAAGTCCAAGCTTTTCTACTGTAAACCCCCAGGGGTGCTTGTGTGTGCTGAGCGCCCTCTTATGGCTCCGCCCAGCCTCACCAGCACTTTGCTTTGGGGAACAACCTAGAAACAAGACTCCTCTGTGACTCCTGTGAATCTGGTCTCTATGTTTGGGCTCCTCTTTCCCTCAGGGTGACCTCTTCATTAACATCCGGTCATGGACCTGCCTCCCCGCTGTATCCCCTGGTAACAGACCACCTTACCGATTCTTCTGATGGGGCCCCCTGGTCACCCTTCTTTGGAATATAGCCACGATTCCTCTGCTTTCAGAAATATGCAAATTATCTAAGTAGATGCAAATACACTTTATTAGTTCCTGGCTCCAGTCTTGTGGGAACGACTTCTTTACAGTTATTATTCCCTTACAAGTCTCCTCTTTACTGAGCCCACTCCCTTGGGGAGACCTGGGTCTCAGTTTAAACAGCCTCCTCCCCTGGACAGGACTTTCTTCATTCACCACAACTTTACAGTCCTGTCCTCCACCCCATGGCTGTTAGTACATTTCAAATAATTCACAAGTCCATCAATAACATAGCCTGGTAAGTACCTTCACTTTCCCCTGCTATCTTCAGGCTTCAGTCAGTCCGGGTCTCTCAATCTCCTCCAGCAGGCTTCAGGCTCTCCAGGTTCCCATCTCTTCTCACCTTCCTCTTCTGGGAGGAAGCTATTTATGAGGTGGCCAATAAACCTTCCCACCTCTTTAGACCTTGCCCTGCTGGTTCCAGAAAGATCTGGGTCTAGAATTCTCTCTCAATACCCAGCGATCTCCCAGGAGCTCCCTCTACTGGCACCTGCAGGTCAATACCCAGCTATCTCCTTGGAGCTCCCTCTAGGGACCAGAATGGGCATTTTCCCTGTTTTCAGTTGGAGAGCGCCCTCTGGCAGCCTCCTCAAGGTAGGGCAGTCACTGTGTTTATCACACTACGCCCCTTCCTATCCATAATCTTCTCATTCCATAAAACCTTCACGTTTCCTTCATTCTGCAGACCACAACTTACTCACCCTCTCCTCTCCAGATCTATTTAATAACCACTTGTGAAACTGCTTTCAGCTACCTTGGTCCTAAACTATGGAATAACTGGGCTACATAAATGCCAGATCAGTGGTCAACAAAATTACCACAATAACAGACTGGTTCACAACAGACAAACTCGATCTCCTATTCATAAGTGAAACCTGGATTGATGACCAAAAAGACCCTATACTTCTAGATCTATGCCCCCCAGGCTACAGAATCACCCAATGGACAAGGAACGGAAAAAGAGGAGGAGGAATAGCTATAATATACAAATCTCAATTCACTATCACAACCACAGCTGAATCCATCTTTCCCCAACTCGAAATTGCCTCAGTTAGAATCAACCACCTAACCCTACAGGAACACCTCAACATAGTCCTCTTATATAGACCACCAGGTAATTGGCAAGACTGCCAAACACACTTTATGGACTTTATAGCGAACACGTGTCACTACCTCTAACCTTCTTATAGTATCAACTTACACCTCGAAGATCTTAACTCATCAAACATGCGTGAATGCAAAGACTTCCTTCAACTATGGGACCTCCACTGGCCAAATATGCAACCAACCCATATTAAAGGACACACATTAGACATCATCACACATAAATTTTCCCCAGACTTAAACCTAGTAATAACAGATACACAGTGGACAACTACAACATGGTCCGACCACTATAAAGCAAACCTGTCCCTTCAATGGCGAATGGAAATATCACACGACAAACAAGAACGAACAAGAGGCAAAATAGATCCAGTAACTTTTTGGGAACAATTCTACAATAATGAATGGACGGCACTGACAGACTCAAACCAATTTCTCCAAGATTGGGACAATAGGTGTAGAAGCATACTAGACAACATAGCACCATTCCAAACTAGAACCTCACACAGAAAGAACTCAATACCATGGTTCAACGAAGAACTGAAAACACTAAAAACACAAGTTAGAAGACTAAAATGAGCATGGAATAAAAAGAAAGATGAATCCGCACTCAAAGCTTGGAAGCTACATCAAAGAAAATACAAATACACCATTAAACAAACTAAAAGATCATATTACAAAACTAAAATTGGAACAGACTACAAGGACACACACAAACTCTTCCAACTTGTGAACAAATTACTAGACACTACATCGGTGACTTCTAACAGTACAGACACACCAGCAGCTGACAACCTTGTGACTTACTTAGCCCTCCCAGTTTCAAACACCCTGAAAATTCTTGGAGTAACCATTGATCGAAACCTTACTCTTGAAAGTCATGTGAAAAACACAACTAAAAAGATGTTCCACTCAATGTGGAAACTTAAAAGAGTAAGACCTTTCTTCCCAAGAACCATCTTTCGCAACCTAGTACAATCAATGGTGCTGAGCCACCTAGATTACTGCAACGCACTATACGCTGGTTGTAAAGAGCAAATCATTAAGAAACTCCAAACAGTCCAGAATACTGCAGCCAGACTCATATATGGTAAAACAAAATATGAAAGTGCAAAATCCTTAAGAGAAAAGTTACACTGGCTTCCACTTAAAGAATGTATTGCGTTCAAGGTATGCACTCTTACTCATAAAATCATTCATGGAGATGCCCCAGCCTACATGTTAGACCTAGTAGACCTACCCCTCAGGAACGCTAAAAAATCACCCCGCACATTCCTGAATCTTCACTTCCCCAGCTGTAAAGGCTTAAAATACACACTAACGCACGCGTCAAGTTTTTCCTACTTGAGCACACAGCAATGGAATGCACTACCGCCTAACCTAAAAACTATCCACGAATTAACCAGCTTTCGCAAATCTTTAAAGACCTTCCTCTTCAACAAGGCCTACCACAAGGTGATGCATGTGGGAAAAAAGAACCTGAATTATAGCTACGCCATGCAAGGTTCCACGTTAGGAATTACGGACCAAGAAAGGGATCTGGGTGTCGTCGTCGATAATACACTGAAACCTTCTGCTCAGTGTGCTGCTGCGGCTTGGAAAGCAAATAGATTCTCGGCGGCCATTTTGAATCTCGCCGAGACCGTCAGGAAGCAGTCAGGAGCACGGACAGCAGCGCAATGGGCAGGAAAGAGGGGGCTCTTTCCTGCCCCGACGTCACTAGACCACCAGGGAACATGGCATCGCGTAAGTAGGGGACGGCGATCCAAAACTCGGACAAGACGCACCGGAGCGCCTAGGTTTTAGAGGAGGGAAAAAGGAAAATTTTTTTTTCCCATTTCCCTCCTCTAAAACCTAGGTGCGTCTTATGGTCCGGTGCGTCTTATAGTCCGAAAAATACGGTAAAAACAATTTTTTAGCATGTGTTTGAAGGCAGAATTGCAAAGGTTAGCAGGCAAGGTCATAGGCAGTCTAGCAACAGCAGCAGCTCTTATCAGGTTTCTAGTGCACATAAGCAAAGTAGAACAGAGAGAAGAGAAAAAAAAATGAAAAAAAAATTTGTTATACAAGCATTTAAAGGCATTTAGAGTGAGGCAGCTGGAAGCAAGGTTTAGCAGCAAAAGATATGATAGGCTTTTAGCATGTGTTCAAAGGCAGTATTGCAAAAGCAAGCAGGTAAAGTTGCCGGCAGTCTAGCAGCAGCAGCAAGCTGGCAGAGTCACAGGCAGCCTAGTAGCAGTAGCATCTCTTGTCAGGTCTCCAGTAGACATAAACGACGTACGCTGGAGATCCACTACGAAGGTCATCAATCGGTGAGGATGGCTTACCCGGCGGAGTTGGGTCGTCCGGTCAGGACTCAACTCGTCGTGGTCCTACGTAAGAGAGGAAACAGAATTGTTGAGCCATTTAAATTAGCCCAAGTGGGAACCCCACCTTCCTACAGCACTGGAGCCATAGCCCCAACATTTGACCCCGTGGTATTAGCAGCCCTTGACAATCTGTTAGAATAACTGCCCAAACATATATACAGCACTTTTACTTTATCCTTGCCTTGCCTATCTGATTTGTCGTGGCGTCATATATGCCTGATTCCCCTTCCCGGTATGCCAACACCAAGTACCCGATTAAGACATTGCCAATTGCGGAGATTTAGCATGGCAGAGACATTATTCAGCATTCCCTGTGTATATGTGCACTGACCCAACCTACCGCTTGCGGTGATTTGTTGTCCCGTGCCACATGTGGGACGAGAATATGTGGTGGGTACACTGGGTCACCCCCATGGCTTGGCTCAGATCATGAGACATTTTGCTATGCATGGAGAAGTTAACAGAGCCACATGTGAAACAGGACAATGCAACCCGGTAATCATGACCTTTTATGGGGTAACCCGCAGTGTGGACCGCACCTTCATTCTCGGAATAGATGCCACCAATGCTGATCCTATGGCCCGTATCAGAATCCTGGTAGTTGAGCCCGCTTTACCCGGACCTACCCTCCGTCCCCTGGTGCCAGGAGTAGATCCCAAAAACTCCCTGGTGCTTAAAGTCCCTGAGGAAGCTAAAGTCCCAGTTAAAATTCTAAATATTACCAACCTCAGCGAGACTTTTGCCATTGAGACAGGCTACAGTGATATAAACCTGTGGTTAGATTGGGTACGGTATACCACTAAGAGCCTAAATGTCACTGACTGTTATGTGTGTGCTTCTGCCTGCCCAGAGCAGTTAGTTGTCCCCCTTCCACTGAATTTTGATAATGACTATAAAGGTGCTGAATGCATGTTAAAATTACTCCATGGTACCCAGATTACTGACCAATCCTGTCTGTCCCTCAGCTTTTTTGTTTCCAGTGGTACCCAGGGGCACCCCCAAGGTTCAAGCCACCTATACCTGGGACCACATTTCAGACCTGCATTCGCAGGAAAACGGTTAACAACCCTTATTTGGTGGGAGAACTATTGTGCAATACCTCCATTACTTCCAATGGCAATCTAGACTTCTCGGATTTCACACGCCCTTGAGCAGATGTGTGGTGGTATTGTGGGAATAGGACTCTTTACCCCACCTTGCCACAAAGATGGCACGGCCAGTGTGCCTTTGTTCAGTTGATAATTCCCACTGCCATTGCCTTGCAACATGGTGACAAACCTATTATGAGCCAACCTATCCCTAACCAAAGCAAACCCAGGCGGAAGAGAGAGGAGATTCCTGGTTCATTTGATGAGGTAGTCTACCTAGACTCTATAGGTGTGCCAAGGGGGGTACCTGGTGAACATAAGGCCTGCAATCAAATTGCGGCAGGTTTTGAGTCTATACTTTGGTGGGTAACTATTAACAAGAATGTTGATTGGATTAACTATACTTACTATAACCAGCAGCGCTTCATCAATTATATTCGAGATGCCGTCACGGGCATCGCTGAACAGCTAGACACCACAAGCCGGATGGCCTGGGAGAATCGGATAGTCCTTGATATGATGCTGGCTGAGAAGGAGGAAGTCTGTGCCTTGATTGGCCCCCACTGCTGTACTTTCATTCCCAACAATACAGCACCTGATGGAACCATTACTAGGGCCTTAGAGGGTCTCACCGCCCTTGCCAACGATCTGGTAGAGAATTCTGGCATTGATACATCTTGGACAGGGTGGCTGGAAAGTACCTTCGTGAAATGGAAAATTTTCTTTATATCTGCTGCCACGACCATACTTATCGTTGTTGCTGTTTTTGTACTTCTAGGCTGCTGCATCATACCATGTGTCAGGAGGCTTGTTGAATGTCTAATTGAAACGGCTCTTAGTAAAAGAGATCCAGCTGGACAATATGTGATGTATGAAAGACTGATACGCAACGCTGAGGCTGGACTCTAAGTCAACATAGACCCTAATATCAGCGAAGGGCGTAATGTTAGTCAGACATATGAGCACATGGACTGTGTTAGGGAAAATAGCTTCTAGGCTTGGTTTTAATCTACTGTATAACATGTATAAAAGGCTACAGAGGAAATTGGAGGGTCATGGGAAAAGTCCTATTGTGGATTAAAATCTGGTTGAAGGATAGGAAACAGAGAGTGGGGTTAAATGGGCAGTATTCACAATGGAGAAGGGTAGTTAGTGGGGTTCTTCAGGGGTCTGTGCTAGGACCGCTGCTTTTTAATATATTTATAAATGATTTAGAGATGGGAGTAACTAGCGAGGTAATTAAATTTGCTGATGACACAAAGTTATTCAAAGTCGTTAACTCGCGACAGGATTGTGAAAAATTACAGAAGGATCTTACGAGACTGGGAGACTGGGCGGCTAAATGGCAGATGACGTTTAATGTGAGCAAGTGCAAGGTGATGCATGTGGGAAAAAAGAACCCGAATTATAGCTACGTCATGCAAGGTTCCACGTTAGGAGTTACGGACCAAGAAAGGGATCTGGGTGTCGTCGTCGATAATACACTGAAACCTTCTGCTCAGTGTGCTGCTGCAGCTCGGAAAGCGAATAGAATGTTGGGTATTATTAGGAAAGGTATGGAAAACAGGTGTGAGGATGTTATAATGCCGTTGTATCACTCCATGGTGCGACCGCACCTTGAGTATTGTGTTCAATTCTGGTCGCCGCATCTCAAGAAAGATATAGTGGAATTGGAAAAGGTGCAGCGAAGGGCGACTAAAATGATAGCGGGGATGGGACGACTTCCCTATGAAGAAAGACTATGGAGGCTACGGCTTTTCAGCTTGGAGAAGAGACAGCTGAGGGGAGACATGATAGAAGTATATAAAATAATGAGTGGAGTGGAACAGGTGGATGTGAAGCGTCTGTTCACGCTTTCCAAAAATACTAGGACTAGGGGGCATGCGATGAAACTACAGTGTAGTAAATTTAAAACAAATTGGAGAAACGTTTTCTTCACCCAACGCATAATTAAATTCTGGAATTCGTTGCCAGAGAACGTGGTGAAGGCGGTTAGCTTGGCAGAGTTTAAAAGGGGGTTAGACGGTTTCCTAAAGGACAAGTCCATAAACTGCTACTAAATGGACGGGAAAAATCCACAATTCCGGGAATAACATGTATAAAATGTTTGTACGTTTGGGAAGCTTGCCAGGTGCCCTTGGCCTGGATTGGCTGCTGTCGTGGACAGGATGCTGGGCTCGATGGACCTTTGGTCTTTTCCCAGTGTGGCATTACTTATGTATCCGTTTGTACCTTGCTAAAAATTATATCATTGAAAACTGCTATTAGAAAGCGATAAGGCCTACAGGCCAAGCTTTTTATTCTGCATGAAAAACTATATACCATTATAAGATTTCCTTTACTAGACGACATATTACCTTTAGGATAAAGACTATCATATGATTTTAAGTTTATCATAACATGAAGTGGTTTAAGGTTTAATATATTGTGTACTACTTTTAAGCCCAGTATATCACAAAAATTATTGCTTCTAAGATCACTGCAAAATATTACGTTCTTACATGACATATTGTTGTGTTTTACCGATTCTACATTTTTATTATTGGTTTATTGTATAGATGTTTTTTTTCTCTTGCTGATCAGATCCTTTTCCTCGGCAACCACGGGGAATATTGGGAGTTACATTTAACATAACGTCCAAGGGGGGAGGTACAGTTTCCAATTATCCCTTATTTCCAATCATCCATTAGATACACATTCTGACTACATTGTTCTCTGCGCCCTTGGCCCATTTAAACATCTTAGTGCCTTGGAGGTCGTGTGGCCAGGACGGATAAAGTGAGTGCTTATTTCCCACTTGCAACCTAAGACAGCCTATGACCGGGGTACTAACATATTACAACTGAAGAGAGGTCCCTGTCCCATATGCGGGACTAGACTACTATGTGCATTGGGACATTTCCATATGCCATCCCATTTGCGTATCCTTGTTTGTGAAGCCCTTGCTTACGCAGGCCTTCAAGGGGGGATATGATAATAGTGAACCTGTCTGGGCCTTCTCTCTGAACCAAAGTCCTGAAGGCCTGACTGAAGCTAACAACTAATACTAAAAGCATCATCTCTGTGTGACCCAGAGATTGTAGTCTGTGACAAGCAGGCTCTGCAGCTTTTGCAGAGAGCTTAGCATCTTTGCAGAAAAGAGGAACTTAGGAGCAAAAATGTTCCAGCCAGAGGCATAAAGGCAGAATGTGAGAAGGGGATTTCTAGAGCTAGCTGGACCTGCAAACATGAGATATCAAGTTGATGGAGAAATGGACTGTGAAGCAATATAATAAACAAACTTATCGGTCTTATGTTTCTGTGGATCACCCTAAATAATCTTGATTAGCTTTTGTAGAAAAGCGGAACATAAAAGGGGTAGGTCTAATTATATGCAGCTCATAGGCACAATGTTAAAGCTTCTATATAAAAATGAATGTATATCCTATATCTGCCGAGAAATTGAGACTGTATCTGTATGCAGCCGAGAACTCTCCTATGAGAAAAGCCTTAGACTGAACTGGTATTGCCTGTCTGTTTTTCTAACGTGGTAAGTGAATAAAGCACAAAGATTCTTTTTCTCATATCTAGTGGTGTCTAATTTGTTTCTCCCTAACCACGGGAGTGCGTGGAGTATTCCTCTGGGTTAGATAGAACAAATAAATAAACAGTAGTGAAGATTCAAGTAGGTGCGTGATGCTCTGGTTCTATTTCTGGTTGGGAGATCAATCAGGTCGACCATATATCCTGGGACTTCACCGTAGATAATCTTGTGAACCAAGGTGCAGATTTTGAAGGTGATATGTTCCTTGATTGGGAGCCAATGCAGTTTTTCTCGAAGGGGTTTGGCACTTTCGAAATGTGTTTTACCGAATATCAGTCTGGCTGCTGTGTTTTGGGCTATCTGGAGTTTCTTTGTGAGTTGTTCTTTACATCCCGCATATATTCCATTGCAGTAATCTGCGTGGCTCATCACCACTGATTGTATCAGCTTAAGAAATATTTCCCTCGGGAAGAAAGGTTTTATACGTTTAAGTTTCCACATTGAATGAAACATTTTCTTTATAGTTGTTACGCTCTGCTACACTCCTCCAGAGGTGCAGTCTGCTTGCGCAGGGTAGGGGCATTCGAGGATGTGGCGGCCATCTTGGATGTGGGTATCTCCAGGATAGGGCGGCCAACTTGGAGATGGGCATCTCAGGTTGTGGCAGCCATCTTGGAGTTGGGCAGCTTCAGGAAGGAAGCACATATTTGGGCGTAGAGCATCTCCTCTGATGGGGGCAGCCATCTTGGAACAGCTGCACACATTTGAGTCTAATTCCCACACTATTTAAAGCCCTGCCTCCAGTCCTTCCATGCTTCGGCTTCTATTGTGTAGAGTTCATGGTCCAAGTCTGTGTTCCACAGTCAGCTATCTTTGTTCCTGTGTATCCAGTGTTTCCTGACCTTGGATTGCTTCTTGACTTCGCGCTGTGTTGCTGCCTGCCTAGATCTCGGACTGTTCGTTGACTATTCGCTGCGCTGCTGTTTCCCTGGCTCCTGGACTGTGTCTGCACTCCCGCCTGTCTGGTCAGTGGTCGCACAACCCCTCCGGTTCTGGAAGTCCTGGTGGCCGCCTGCACCTGGGGGGCTCAACTCCCGGGGAACAGCGGTCGCTTGTGAAGCTAGGGGTTGTCTGGCTGCCTGACCGAGCGCGGTGGCACTCCATCTTCACCGTGCTCAGTCGGGGCACAAGGGCTCCCGTCCGCAGTCGTAACAGTAAACCGAAGCCATGAGCTCACCAGACAAGACCGAGCTTTCCAACCTGGCTCAGGTTCTACACCAGCAGCAGGCTCTGCTAACCCGCTTGTCCAGCGCCTTGCAGGATGTCTGCAACCAGCTACCAGCGCTCCAGCAACAGGCTGCTGCGGCTCCTCCGGGCCCTAGGACGGAGGCTTCCGCCGCACGATTGCAACTTCCAGAGCCTCCTCGGTTCGACGGTACCCCTTCGGCATGCTGGGGCTTTCTTAACCAGTGCCAAATCCTGTTTGAATTACAACCGGAGGTTTTCCCATCCGACAAGGTAAAGGTGACCTACATCATCTCCCTGCTTTCTGGTGCTGCTCTGGCCTGGGCGTCCCCGCTGTGGGAGCAGCGGAGCGTGGTTCTGGTGGACCTAGAGGAGTTTCTGCGGCAGTTCCGAATGGTATTCGACGTGCCTGGCCGAACGTCCTCTGCCTCTGGGGAGCTGCTGCGGATCCGGCAGGGCTCCGGGTCGGTTGGGGCTTATCCTGTCCGGTTCTGTACCTTAGCCGCCGAACTTCGGTGGAACTAGGAGGCCTTAATGGCAATCTTCTGGCAGGAGTTGAACGGCCAAATAAAGGATGAATTGGCTGGTAGAGAGATTCCTGCCACCTTGGACGCCCTCATTGCACTCTGCACCTGTTGCAGTTGGGTGGTTCCACGGTGCCCTGCCAACCGGTTCTCAGGGTCACCTCCATCCAGGGGGACAGTCTTCCCCGGACTATCACCCGGATCACCTCACCTCTGTGTCTGCAGGTGGGGGCATTGCATCAGGAGGAGATCCAGTTCCTGGTACTTCCCTGAGCCATTCACCCGGTGATCCTTGGACTACCCTGGCTCCGTCTGCACGCTCCGGTTATCAACTGGCCCACCGGGGAGATCGGACAATGGGGTTCCTGGTGTTTTCAGCACTGTCTCCAGCCGGTCAAGGCCCCCATGTCTCTCTGCTCCGCCCAGCTTCAGACCCCACAGGAAGGGGCGCCTGGGCTGCCTAAGGACTACCAAGATTTTCGGGATGTTTTCAGTGCTCAGGCAGCGGACACGCTTCCTCCTCATCAGTCTTTCGACTGTGCCATTGACCTTCTGCCAGGAACCAGCCCACCCAGGGGGCGGGGCTTTACACCTTGTCCTGTGAGGAGTCCCGGGCCATGAGGGCCTATCATCCAGGAGAATCTCCTCAAGGGTTTCATCTGAGCTTCTACTTCCACCCGCAGGGGCCGGATTCTTCTTTGTTTCAAAGAAGGATGGGTCTCTTCGCCCTTGCATTGATTATCGGGGTTTGAACAAGATCACCATTAAGAACCGGTATCCGCTTCCACTCATCCCGGAGTTGTTTGACTGCCTTCAGGGAGCCAAGATCTTCACGAAGTTGGACTTGCGCGGAGCGTACAATCTGGTGCGGATCCGAGAGGGGGACGAGTGGAAGATGGCCTTTAACACCCATGAAGGACACTTTGAATACCGGGTGATGCCGTTCGGCCTCTGCAATGCCCCTGCAGTCTTTCAGAACTTTGTGTATTTCATATTCCAGGATCTGCTCTACACCTCAGTGATCGTCTATCTGGATGACATTCTGATCTTCTCTGCCGCAACATGTCACCCATGTGCGAACAGTGCTCCAGCGCCTCTGGGAACATCGGCTGTATGCCAAGTTGGAGAAGTGTTCCTTCCACCAACAGAGTCTGCCTTTCCTGGGGTATATCGTGTCCGCCACCGGATTGCAGATGGATCCCGGTAAATTGACAGCGATCCATGACTGGCCGGCTCCTCAGGGGCTGCGGGCCTTGCAGAGGTTCCTGGGGTTCGCCAATTACTACCGGCAGTTCATCCAGAATTACTCCCTCATCATGGCTCCACTGACGGCCCTCACAAGGAAGGGTGCCGATGCCAAGAACTGGACGCCAGAGGCTTTTGCTGCATTCACCACCCTGAAGAAGGCCTTCCTTTCTGCCCCGGTACTCTGCAGTCCGGATCCTACCCAGCCTTTCCTGGTGGAGGTGGACGCCTCGTCCCTGGGAGTAGGGGCAGTACTCTCCCAGACGTCTGCATCCGGGAAAAAGCATCCCTGCTTCTTCTTCTCCAGTAAGTTCACCCCCACGGAGCGGAACTATACGGTGAGGGATCGGGAATTGCTGGCGCTTACTAGCCTTTGAGGAATGGCGCTACTTACTGGAGGGAGCAGCGCACCCAGTAACGGTGATCACCGATCACAAAAACCTTCTGCATCTGCAAAATACCACTAGACTGAACCCTCGCCAGGCCCGCTGGTCTTTGTTTTTCGCCCGGTTTGACTTCCGTCTGATCTTCAGGCCGGGCAAGAAGAATGTCCAGGCGGGTGCCCTGTCTTGCAGCTTTGAGGCTCCTGAGGACCAGGAGGAGCCCTACCCAATGCTGAATCCAGCATGTATTTCCTCCATGCCCAGTGCCAGTGCCACTTGCCAGAAGGCCGTTCCAGTGGGTCTCCGTAGGATGGTGCTGCGCTGGGGGCACGCTTCCGAATTTGCTGGACACTTCGGTTTCCACAAGACCCTACATCTGATCTCCTGATCGTATTGGTGGCCACGGATGGCGCAGGATGTTCTACAATACGTGTCTACCTGTCCGGTGTGCGCCCGAACTAAGACTTCAAATCAGAAGCAGTGGGGGCTGATGCATCCCATGCCGGTACCACAGCAGCCATGGGAGGACCTGTCCATGGACTTTATTACCAACCTGCCGCCCTCGCAGGGCAACACAGTCATTTGGGTGGTGATCGACCAGTTCTCCAAGATAGCCCACTTCATTCCTATGAAGGCTTTACCCACTGCTGCTAACCTTGCTGCAAGCTTCATCACACACATCTTCCGGCTCCATGGATTGCCACAGAGGATCGTTAGTGACTGAGGCTCACAGTTTACCTTGCGCTTCTGGAGAGCTTTGTGTTCAGCTTTTGGGGTTACCACTCTATTCTCGTCTGCATATCACCCCCAGACCAATGGCATGGTGGAGCGGGTCAACCAGACTGTGAAGGCGTTCCTCCAGGCATACTCTAACCAGCGCCAGGATGACTGGTCTACTCTGCTACCCTAGGCTGAGTTTGCCTATAATAACAATCTGCATTCGACCTCCCGGACGACACCTTTCAGCACCATCTATGGACGCCACCCGCATCTACCTCCACCAATTTCCCCCGCAGAGGTTCCACCTCAAGTGCAGTCCACGGTCCTTTCCTTTCAGGATGCTTGGAAGAAGGTCCAGGAACAGTTACGACGGGCAGCGGTCAAGGCCAAGGAGACCTATGACCATAGGAGACAAGCGGCTCCCATGTTCCTGCCGGGAGAAAAGGTATGGTTGAGCACCCGGTACCTGAAACTGCGGCTCCCATCTCTGAAGTTTGCTCCCCAGTTCATTGGACCTTTTGCTGTACGGTTCAGGATAGGAGCAGTGACTTACCGGTTGCACCTACCCAGCCAACTCCGGGTGCACAATGCCTTTCACGTGTCCCTCCTGAAACCTTTCCGCAGGTCTAAGTGGCATCCTGAACCCAAGAAGGTGGCCGTGCCTGAGTGATTCAGATCCCGAGTATGAGGTGGATCACATCCTGGATTCCAAGCGTCGGGGAAGGAAGCTGTACTATCTCCTCGCCTGGAAGCATTTTGGACCGGAGGATAATTCCTGGGAGCCGGCGGACAACGTGCATGCTCTAGATCTGATCTGGGAGTTCCACACTCATCATCCTGCTAAGCCCGGACCGAACTGGTGAGGGGGAGATCTTTCCGGAGGGGGTATCTGTTACGCTCTTCTACACTCCTCCAGAGGTGCAGTCTGCTTGCACAGGGTAGGGGCATTCAAGGATGCGGCGGCCATCTTGGATGTGGGTATCTCCAGGATAGGGCGGCCAACTTGGAGATGGGCGTCTCAGGTTGTGGCAGCCATCTTGGAGTTGGGCAGCTTCAGGAAGGAAGCACATATTTGGGCATAGAGCATCTCCTCTGATGGGGGCAGCCATCTTGGAACAGCTGCACATGTTTGAGCCTAATTCCCACACTATTTAAAGCCCTGCCTCCAGTCCTTCCATGCTTCGGCTTCTATTGTGTAGAGGTCGTGGTCCAAGTCTGTGTTCCACTGTCAGCTATCTTTGTTCCTGTGTATCCCGTGTTTCCTGACCTTGGATTGCTTCTTGACTTCGTGCTGTGTTGCTGCCTGCCTAGACCTCGGACTGTTCATTGACTATTCACTGCGCTGCTGTTTCCCTGGCTCCTGGACTGTGCCTGCACTCCTGCCTGTCTGGTCAGTGGTCACGCAACCCTGCTGGTTCCAGAAGTCCTGGTGGCCGCCTGCACCTGGGGGCTCAACTCCTGGGGAACGGCGGTCACTTCCCAGGTGAAGCTAGGGGTTGTCTGGCTGCCTGACCGAGTGCGGTGGCACTCCATCTTCGCCGTGCTCAGTCGGGGCACAAGGGCTCACATCCCCAGTCGTAACAATAGTGGAGTTTACTTGGCTCTCAAGTGTAAGATTGCGATCAATTGTAACACCTGGTATTTTGAGGCTATCTGAGATGGGGAGGGTGTGATCTGGGGTGTTTAAGGTTGTGGGTTTATAATTATTGTGTTGGGATGAGAGGATGAGGCAGTGTGTTTTTTCAGTGTTCAGTTTCAATTGAAATGAATTTGCCCATGAGTCCATGATATTTGTTACATTTGTATCCCACATTTTCCCACCTTTTTGCAGGCTCAATGTGGCTTACATATTACTGCGCTTGATTTCATTGGTGATTTCTGTTAGATCGTGTTTGAAAGGGATGTAAATTGTGACATCATCAGCATATATGAACGGGCGCAGGTTTTGGTTGGATCGGGATTTGGCCAGGGGGGTCATCATTCTATAGACAACAATATCTACTATAATAATTTGCACCTCCAATGTTCTGAAGCTGACTGCCAGGAAGTTGAAGCCCGGTTCGTAATGTCTGAAGCCTTCCGGTGATGTCACCGTGTTGCCTGGGAAACCGCGACTTGTCTCAAGCACGGGCGCTACGAGTTTGCACCACCATCTCCATCCCCTCCCAGTTTAGCAGTCCGCCCCCCATCCTCCCCTTCCGAGTTGCAAGACGACCCCCCTCCCCTTCAAGTTGCAGGACACCCACCTCCCTCCCTCCTTCCACTCCCCTTTGAGTTTCATGCCCTCCTCTCCTCAGAGTTCCACACTCCCCCTCTCCTCCGAGTTCCAAGCTCCCCCGCCTCCCTCCCTCAAAGTGCAAGCAGGACCTGTCCTCCGGCAGCCCCTCACCTTCCTGCGTGCTGGCTCTAATTTAAAAATTGTTACCTCGGGATGCGGAGTCAGCATTGAAGGCAAGTGGCGCTTCACACTGCCTTCCCACCTGTCTGAGCTCTGCCTCTGGTCCCGCCCTTCCAGAAACAGACAGATGGGAAGGCAGTCTGTAGTACTGCTCACCTTCAATGCTGACGCCGGACCCCGAGGTAACAAATTTTAAATTACAGCTGGCATGCAGGAAGGCGAGGGGCTGCCGGAGGACAGGTCCTGCTTGCACTTTGAGGGAGGGAGGCGTGGGGGCATTGAACTCGGAGGGGGGGGGCATGGAACTCGCATGGGAGTGGAGGGGCGACCTGCAAATTGAAGGGGAGGGGAGCATCCTGCAACTTGAAGGGGAGGGGGGCGTCCTGCAGCTCGAAGGGGAGGGGGCCGTGGAACTCGAAGGGCAGGGGATGGGGGTCCTGCAACTCGAAGACGGAGGGAGAGGGCTGGAACTCAGATGACAGAGAGGGACAGAGGGAGGGAGGGGGCCATGGAACTCAGAGGGGAGGGGGGCTGGAACTCGGACGACAGACAGGGAGAGAGGGAGGGGGGCGTGGAACCTTGCTAGTGCCCGTTTCATTCCTCTACAAAACGGGCCTCTTTTACTAGTGTAAAATTATACAATTAGATGAACCACTGACATGATATCATAGTGATAGGAGCACAAGCACAGCTCTAAACTGTTGCTTATATTGTGGACACTGCAATAAAATTGATACTACAGCATTGGAAAGACTCCTCTAAATTGGAATATACCCACTGGTGGAACTCTTTATGTTTAATCGCTAAATTTGAAACAGTTGCAGTGGAAAAAAATATAAGTATGTTGGCTTATGAAAAAAATCTGGATACATGTAATAAAATATACTAGTACATAATAAGTTCAATATTGTAATTTTCAGTATAGAGACACACTTTACAATATTATTTGACTTTCATTAGACACTCATGTGTTGTTTGTTTGTAATTGTTTTGCTATATTACTGATATATATTAGTAAGTTTTTACCTAAAAGATTACAATTTCAACAACATTTCCACACTTTTGTATTGTAATTTACAGAATTTAATAAAAATTTTGAACTGAACAACCCCCCAAAACCGATGACACCTAGATCCCTTTCCTGGTCAGTGACTCCTAATGTGGCGCCTTGCATTACATAGCTATAATTCATGTTCTTCTTTCCCACATGCATCACTTTGCACTTGCTCACATTAAACATCATCTGCCATTTAGATGCCGAGTCTCCCAATCTCGTAAGGTCCTCTTGTAATTTTTCACAATCCTTTTGCGATTTAACAACTTTGAATAACTTTGTGTCATCAGCAAATTTAATTACCTCACTAGTTACTCCCATCACTGGATTATTTATAAATATGTTAAAAAGCAGTGGTCCCAGCACAGACCCCTGAGGAACCCCACTATCTACCCTTCTCCATTGAGAATACTGACCATTTAACCCTACTCTGTGTTTTCTTTTAACCAGTTTTTAATCCACAATAGGACATTACCTCCTATCCCATGACTCTCCAATTTCCTCTGGAGTCAAACGCCTTTTGAAAATCCAGATACACAGTATCTCTTACATCTTCTTCTGTAAAGACCAAAGCAAATAATTCATTTGTTCTCTCCACTATAGCCTTGTCCTCCCCTGAGCGCCCCTTTTGCTCCTTCTTGATCTAACGATGCCATGGATTCCCTCGCAGGCTTTCTGTTTCAGATGTACTGTGAATTTTTGCCTCTGTAGCAAGTTTCTCTTCATATTCTCTTTTAGCCTTCTTTATCAATGCTTTGCATCTAACTCAATAGTGCTTATGTTGCTCCTTATTTTCTTCATTTGGATCCTTTTTTCCATTCTTTGAAGGATTTTTTGTGTGGCTGTAATAGCCTCTTTCACATCATCTTTTTTTAACTCTTGCTGGCTGTCATTTGCTCTTTTTTCCACCCTTGTAAATTTGTAGAATACATTTGGTCTGGGTTTCCAAGATGATATTTTTAAACAACGTCCATGCCTGATTTAAAGTCCCAACCTTTGCAGCCAATCCTTTTAGCTTTTTTTAACCATTTTCCTCATTTTATCATAGTTACCCTTTTGAAAATTAAATGCTGCTACGGTAGATTTCCTTTATGACATCACTCCAGGTATTAGCTCAAATTTGATCATGTTATGATCACTGTTTCCCAGTGGACCCAACACTGTTACCTCTAGTACTATGTCCTGCATTCCCACTAAGGACTAGATCTAAAATAGCTCCCCCTCTTGTCAGTTCCTGGACCAGTTGCTCAAAAAAGCAGTCATTTATTACATCCAGGAATTTTCCTTCCTAGTGCTCCCTGGTGTAACATTTATCCAGTCAATATTAGGATAATTGCAATCACCCATTATTATACTGTTACTCTATTTGCCAGCTTTCCTAATTTTTGCAAACATTTGTCTGTCTGTTCATTCTATCCTGGCAGTAGTACAGCCCTACCAGCATACTCCTTCCCTTCACACACAGAATTTCTATCCATAATCCACAATGGTTTATTAGCCTAATATTTGCTGCTTTTGCAGCCTCTTCTCGGAATAATTATTAGTACTGTAACAGAATACATGTAGATATTTATTTTTATATAATACTTAACCAGTTCTTTGGTATAATCTTGTTGTAGTATTTATTTTTGTATGCCTGTTTGCCAAGTTTGCTAATTATCTTCATTATTATTATTCTTTAATAATATCTATTTCCACATTGACATTTCTTTATTGGGTGTTTGCCAGTGTTGAACCATAACAGGTGTAGATAGTGCATTTATAACCCTAGCTAATAGAGGTAGAAGGATTACTAAGCAAGGTGATTTTCTGTCTTTTCATGCACTAGCAACTTACACTACAGAATGTTGCCATCTCCACACATCCCGTAAAGTGAATTGTGACATAAACCAAGTTAAACTCTTACTACTTTTATGTTCCCACCATCTAACCCCCTGAGAACTATCTACACATGAATCAGTTACTACATTCCAGTCACCCCCCAGAATAAAGAGTGCCCGTCATCTGTTCCAGAAGAGTATCTTCAAACCCACTAAAGAACGGGACATGAACCGTATTAAGGCCATAAACATCACCTAATGTATAGCTCTTGCCTTGCATCACCACATGAAGGAGCAGAAATCTACCACCCTTATCCCGAATGACATTTGTACTTGACAATGAACTTTTATAACAATAAGAATTGCTACACCACATGTATTTTTAAAGTAATCAATTAGATTACTTGAGCTTTTAGCATTCCATGTGCTGGACCTGAACCAAATTGCTGCTAAGTAAAATCTGATTTTTTTTAAATTCTAAATTGTCAACTTTTGGCTAGAGGTTTAGATACCTGATATTTTCAACTTGTCACATCCCTCGCTAACTCCGTCTGTGCTTACCCAGAGGTCGGCCCGCGGCCATGGCCGGCCTTGAGCCCGCCGCCGAGCGAGGCACCGGATCCTCGCCCTGATGGCCAGCCATTCCGGTCTCGAGGCAATGCCGGCCAAGAGCGGGGGCCGGCCGCCGCTGAGATTGCGGCCGAAGACCGGCCTCCTATGACTTCTAGTTCTCCATCACCGGCTATGGAAGTTGCGCTCGCTCCGGCAGGGAAGATGGCGCCGGGAACTTGGGGCCAGTGTCTCTTTCGCCTAGTGAACGCGGGAATCAAGATCCCGTCCTGGAGGACCCTGATTGGGCGGTTGGGACCAAGGCTCCACCTGAAGACCGGCCTTGAACGACTCCGAAGGGTTCCTCGAGGGAGCTCCCCCGAAGTCGCCGCCCCTGTCAGCTGAGGCTCGCTTGCTGATTGCTAGTAGTATTTAAAGCATCACCTCCGGCAGGCATATTGCTTCGGCTTCTGTTCAGTGAGGCTCCAGCTTAGTGGTGATTTCTGGACTACTTTGCGTGTCGCCTGTTTTGACCTTCTGCTTGTCCCTGGACTACTCTGCTCGCAGCCTGCCTTGACCTGTTGCCTATCCCTGGACTACTCTGCTCGCCGCCTGCCTTGACCAGTTGCCTATCCCTGGACTACTCTGCTCGCCGCCTGCCTTGACCTGTTGCCGGTCCCTGGACTACTCTGCTCCTTGCCTGCTCCCCTCCCCTGCTGGGGTTGGGAAACTGGTCCCCTTGTGTCCGGTCAGTCCGGCCACCCCCGCGGTTCCAGAAGTCCCGTTGGCCACCTGCAGCTGGGGGCTCAACCTCTGGTGAACGGTGGTCGCCGCGGGTGAAGTCGGGGTGCTCGGCTGTCCTTCGGGGGAACAGTGAGGCCCTCCTTACGCTCTCCTGGGGGACCCAAGAGCTCACATCTCATCAATCAGGACACAACTTTTGGCTAGAGGTTTAGATACCTGATATTTTCTTTAATTTAAGGCTTATTTAATTTATTGCTTAATGCTTAATTAATTTGTTTTGTGAACTCTCTTTCCCTTCCTGCCTAGCTCTGATAGAAGAGAGGCTTTTCAAACTGCATTGTGGATACAAGGTTGCTTTTATTATTGGGAATATTTAGATTGATTTACAAAAGTTATATTCCAGGGGAATTTGAAAGTTTAATCTTGAACTGAAAATTCCTTGATCAGACTTGCTAGAGAATTCATTGATACAGCAACTAGCTGACTTACTAAGCAGGAAATCACTGCACAGCAGGAGGTGGGCTGGGCTCTGATATAGAGAGAGAGAGAGAGAGAGAGAGACACCACTTGAGCTTTTAGCATTCCATGTGCTGGACCTGAACCAAATTGCTGCTAAGTAAAATCTGATTTTTTTAAAATTCTAAATTGTCAACTTTTGGCTAGAGGTTTAGATACCTGATATTTTCAACTTTTGGCTAGAGGTTGATAAGATATAATATACACAGAGACCCCCACTGGAATGGTGGAGGGCAGAGCCATAAAGCTCAGGCTACTAGGGACATAGGCCAAGTCAGAAATCTGATGCTTGACATAACTAGAAGCTTGCTGGAAAAGCATGGCTTAGTTTTTAGGCCTAGACTAAGACCAGAATGGCCTGAACTGGAAAAGTTAGGTCAAGGAATATGAAAATAAAATGGAAGATTTAAAATATGAACACAAAATGGAAACTTTAATATCGGTTACAAAATGGAATTTTCTCTAATCTAAGTTAGAAAAACAAATTGAGAAACAAGTGCGTCATGCCAGGTGTAAGGAAGTGATTGAGAAAAAGGAGGTGTCAACTGTAACACTAGGGGGCGCTGTGCTTATGACAACACAAAAGCCACCAGACACAATATGCGGTATATCGCTTTTATTGGTGATACATATGTGAACACATATACCAAGATACTTACAGCACCCGCAATTCAGTCAGCATCTGGGAAGTCCACCAGGGAAGCACTGGCTCTCCTCAGAGATTGCAGGGAAATACCCTTCACTGAACAAGGCGTCCCTATGTCCAGGCAAGCTTCTAAAGAAAGTCCCGTGCTCCCCCCTCTTTTATAGTGTGAAACAGACAACTGTGCGTGTGAAGATGAGCTAGCTCATAACTCCCCCAGACCTGCATAGGCTGAAGGTGTCTTTAACTCCCCCAGACCTGCACAGGCTGAAGGTGCCTTTCCCAGACGTGCTGGCATCCCTTAAACAACTAGCCTGTTTCCCATAACAGAGAATATCAACACATAATTACAGCCAAAACATTCCACTCATTCCATCCCCAGCTGACCCTCAATCCCATGTATTACATATTCCACCCCTTGATATTCTCTGCTTATGAGGAGACAGAAGTATACATAGTATTATGGACCACCGTAGGTCGTTTCCAAATTTTACAAGTCAAAATACAATTCCAAATCACTAGCAGGATGCTAACTAATAGTACTACAAGTAAAGGATGAGTGATCCATTTTAGGAAAGCATCTGCACTAGGAGAATGTCCCAATAATGGATCCCACCAATTATGATGTAATTTACTTCGAATATTTTCTGCCACTATACGAACAGTGTGATTGTCAAATTGAGCATCTACTTGCATGACTCTTAAGGTGTGATTCACACCTTGAATATACTCATTAATAAGAGAGGATATATGCAACATGTGGGTCAACTTACTATAATTTACAGCTAAAATTGGCTCCGTAAAGAAGGTATAATTGTACTGTATGAAAGCAGAATTAAATAAATCCGGATATAATACATACTTTTGTCCTTTCCACCAAAATACTGATATGCTAGTAAAACAGGAACTGACTCCTGACCGATCGGTCAGGAAGGTATTATTTGACAAAGTTGTGAAATTAGCAGTGGAAATACATAATGTCCACGGACTAATTTCTACAAAGAACTCATAGTTGGCAGGGAAAACAGTAAATGTGCATCCCCCAAAATGTGGGGATAAGCAAGGTTCAAATTGTGGTGGCTGGAAAGGACAAATCGTGGGATTTCCCTGCTCATTACACATATCCAATTTATATGTCTCATTATATACAGTTATATACTCCCCATTCATATGCGGGGCCCAAAAGGTTACGATACCAGAAACATTCACTAATACTGGAGATATATAATACTTACATACTATATGAGTATGGAAAATCTTATATGAAGATAAAACCCCTGTACAGAATCGATCAGTACAGACTGTACTCTCTGAATGTGGGAACAACCACTCATCAACCGGAATATATCCAGCGAAAAGGGTCTGCAACCCCAATTGTAGAGCCATCTGGACTCTGTCCCGCTGATGCAAAGCGTACAACGTCTGTAATGAACACCAAGTATAATTCAATGCTTTTGTCAAAGTAGTGTCAGTATAATTTTCAAACTTAAAAGTTTGGGCTAATAAATGATTAATGTCTGCTATCGCAGGCACCATTAATTGTCCTGTTCCTGGAATGGCAGGTAACCAATTGGCTAAAATATTCAGTTCAGTATGCAAGTCCTTACCTAGACAGTGTAGTTTACTAAACAGAGTATCTGTATCTACAGTATTCAGAATTCCCAGTCCAGTTCCCACACCCCCCAAAATAGTATCATACCATGCTCGCCGTACCCTAGTACAGCGAGGCAAGTGTGGAAATGTAACATTGTAAGTTAATACAGTCTTTCTATACTGCATAGACATGTTTTTGCATGTAGTGGGAATGCGTGACAGTAGAGCAGGATTAGTCATATTACTAACAGCAAGCAACACATGCAAGAAGTCCATCCAGGGTGCAAAATGGTTTGCAATTGGTGTAGCATTAGTGAAAATCCATTCAGCAGTTTGATTCAAAGTAATATTTACTATAGAGCTGTTACAAGTTTGGAGGAACTGCATTTTGCGTGTCCGATTCCATAGTCTCCATATCTGGTCCCGGAATCCCATAGGCTGGATGCACATAACCCAGGATGTAGCATTATGGATAGTCACATTCACAAAACTGGATGAAACAACTACAAAGCGCTGTTCAGTTTTACGAAACACAGCTTGGGAAGCAGTTACGTTCAATACCGGACATGCAGTATGACATGTATAATTATCTTGCTGTAAGGTCGAGTTATTTTTGTTGCTCCACCAATAGTGGACACGCGAGGTCACTCCCAGCACCCGCTCGCCGGGAGTATGGGCATCGAGTTCCCAACCCAAACAGAGAAACAGTATGCCCTGAAACAAAAAGAAATAGAGAAACACATATAAATCCTATTCCCTTAAATAACAATGATCAGCAGGAACATTCGTCCAACTCTGTTGTCCTGGCTGAACTACTGTAACAGTATTGTCCTCCCCTCGGGCTATAATTTCAGCAGGTTGAGGAGGACCTGGGTGTGCAGGGTCCTGATGCCATACCCGACCACCCACACCCCTCCCAGTAGACCCAAACCCCTGTGTACCTCGCTCAGTGACTCCCACAAAATCAGAAATTTGAGTAAAAGAGGAGGAATTGACAGGAATTATCAACAATTGTGCTATCCTATCCCCAGCCTGCACCATTACATCCTCCTCAGTGTGATTCATCATCAGGACTATGACCTCCCCCTGATAATCTCTGTCAATGACACCTCCCACAGGAAGTAAGCCATGAAGAGCCCAACTGGAACGGGCCGCAATATGAGCATAATGGCCAGCTGGGAGAGATAAAGCAAACCCGGCTGGAAATTTTGTCACCACTCGGGACGCACAAAGAGTGTCAAAGAGAGCTACAAGATCAAAATCAGCAGCGTCAACCGTATGACGGAGCGGTATAACAGCTTTCGGATGTAAGTGCTTAACTCCCAGGGTGACATGTGTACTGGACAAGACTTGAAGATGGGGAGTCAACATACGCATCAATGGTGTTTCACTCTCCCCTATTGGACGATTATTTCCACGGCAACACAGACATATTGACATCCCTGCGAAATTGGTAAAGGGCCAGTATAATCTAGTTGCCAAATTTGGCCAGGTAACTTACCTCGAGCAAGTGTACCTTTGACTGGGTGTGGTATAGGGCGTTTAGTCAAATGTTGACAAACAGGACAGTGAGCAATAACATTTTTAATGGTAGAAAGAGACAATGCTAACCCACGCTGCCGCGCCCAGTGATAGGTGGCTTGCTCTCCGAGATGTCCTGTCCACATTTTTGATGTGCCCAGCTTGCAATACCGGTCTCTTCTTCACCCCGATGAATAGTAGAATCATCTGTTCCAGTGATGACATTCGTGTGAATAGTAGCTAAGGAATCTGCTGTCTGATTAAAAATATGATCAGAGGTTATAGGGGAAACATGTGCATCAACATGATAGACATAGGCGGAAGTAGATTGCAGAAATTCACTAATTTCTTGCCATAACTGTGATCCCCAAACCAGTTTAGTATGAATATACCAATCATTCTGTTTCCATGTAGGTAACCAGGTTGTTAATCCATTTGCCACAGCCCATGAATCAGTATATATGTATGCCTCTGGCGCATTTTGTTTAAGTACCAGATAGACTGCATATAATTCAGCATATTGACTACTCCCATCTGGGCCCGTGCTCTGCAATATCTGTTGTGTATGAGGATTGTAGGCCACACTTTTCCATGCCCGCTTACCATCAGTATACTTGGCTGTACCATCAGTAAACCAGGCATACTGACGTTGGTCAATAGTTAATTGGTCTTAAGGTACTCCCCATTTAGCAACACGATGGGTGGCACTACCACTACCACCCCCAGACACTAATACTTCCTCCCCCTCACCTACGGGAATCTGAGCAATTTGTTCATGTAATTGCGAGACCCCATTGGGACCACTTTTAGTCTGCCTATTTTGGATGTACCACTTCCACTTTATAATAGATGCCTCCTGTGCATGGCCAATTTTATGGGTATGTGGTTCACTATTAATCCAAGTTAAAATTGGAATTTCTGGTCTCAAAATTACTTCATGCCTCAAAGTTAGTTGTTCACTTTCCACAAGAGCCCAATAACAAGCCAACAATTGTTTCTCAAAGGGTATATATCGTTGAGCTGCATCGGGTAATCTACGTGTCCAAAATCCTAACGGACAACGTTTCCCATCTTGTTTCTGCCACATGCTCCAATTGGCATACTCTGCATGCACTGATACTTGTAATTCAATTGGATCATTGGCACGTATTGGCCACAGACTGACACTTTGTTGTACTACTAACTTGGCTTGGTCAAAAGTCTGTTGCTCTGTAGCACCCCACTGAAATACACATTTCTTTCGTGTTACTCTGTATAATGGCTGTAACACCTGCCCCAAGTGTGGGATATGTTTACGCCAAAATCCAAACAACCCAATACACTTCTGTGTTTGCTGTTTGGTAACCGGTACCGGAAATTCTGCTATTTTGTTTAGTGCTTTCTCAGTAATTTCCTGGTGTCCCTTATTCCAATTAATTCCCAGAAACTTCACTGTCTGGGCGGGTCCCTGGATTTTTGCTGGGTTAATTTCCCAACCCTTATTCTGCATGTGTTGTACTAGTTGTTCTAGCCCAGAGGCCACTAACTCCTCTGTATCCCCTTGGATTAGTATGTCATCAATATAGTGGGTTAACTCTAGACCTGGTGGCAATGATAGTGCATCTAGATGTTGCGCTACCACCCTATGACAAATTGTAGGACTATGCAACCATCCCTGTGGCAACCGTGTAAAAGTGTACTGCCTTCCCTGCTACGTAAATGCAAATTGCTCCCAAAATTCCTCTTTTAAGGCTATTGTAAAGAAGGCATTTGCTAAATCTATCACTGCATACCATTTTCCTTTTCTATTTTGTATGTTCTCAATTAAAGTCATAATGTCGGGGACTGCAGCATGCAACGGGGGTGTAACCTTATTCAATTGACGGTAATCTACTGTCATCTGCCAGGATCCATCAGATTTCTTCACTGGCCATACTGGATTATTCCATTTGGTAGTAACTGGGACAATGACCCCTACCTCTTGTAATTCCTGTATTGTTCGCGTAATTTCTGCAATACCACCAGGAATCCGATATTGCTTTTGTGCAACTAATTGAGTGGCGGCTGCTATGGTGAGAGGCTCATCAACAATTTTTCCTATTAATACTGCGTGAATATTATAAGTGGAAATATACTTCAAACGCCGGGGAACTGCGGGAGACGTTCCAAATTGCCAACTTCCCCCTTCAATAGTAAGTTTTAAACCTCTCAGAATATCCATACCAATTATATATTCTGGCACTGGCGTAATCATTACAGCATACTTTTGGAGCTGTAAATCCCCAATTTGCATAGCCAATTGTGTTTCCACTGCAGGAATACTCTTCCCCCCGAGTCCTACAATATTACACTTTAGTCCTTTAAACTTAGAAGGGTTACCAGCTATAATCGTTGCTTCTGCTCCGGTATCTATCAAAGCTCGTACTTGTTGAAAATTTCCCGGACTCCATTGTATTACAACATCAATATAGGGACGCGGATCAATTGCATCCCCGTACTAGTCAATCCTCTCTAAACGGATTGGTTTCTGCTTTAGATGGGGGCAGAGTAGTAGTAGATGGAAGTGTCATTCTCTGCAGGAGAGTACGGACCTCATGATACAAATCTGAATAGTCCGGACCCTCCACAGGTGGGGCTGAAGGAAGTTTTTCTTTTCCCACTGTCCGGGTTTTCCGAACCGGTTTCATCCCTCTCTTATCCAATCCTAATTTTTTATATTGCTGCCATAACTCTCCAGTGGGAATTCCATCTATTTTCTCCCGAGCCACCCCCGCTTGTAGTAGAGCGGCAAACATATCCTTACGAGATACTCGCTCTACCTCTGAACCTTGCCCCTTCGGCCCTTCCCCAATTCTCTGCCCCTCATTATTTTTCCTATCTGTCAGCTTCAGACTCCAATCCCCCAAATCTCCTAATTGCTCGATTTTATCCATAATGCCCTCCAATGGGTTATCTATTTCATTCATCAACAGAGTCAAAATAACTTGTTTATACATTGGAGGAGACCCTTTAATTACTTTGTTTCTAATTGCCGCTGACATAGGCACTTGGGTAAGTGTATCCATTTGTCCTGTGACAATACATACTTTCATTGCCTCTTCCTTTAATCGCTGGATACAATCTTTCAAAGTATACCAAGGCTTGTCATCCCCAGGCCAATCTGATTCTAAAGGGTACTTTTTACGACACCCTGTTCCCACTAACTCAATCAGAGTAGTAGCCTCTGACCCATTCCCATCAGGCATTGCTAAACTATGTTCCTGAAATGCACTTTGAATTATAGCATCTCGAGATAAAGGTATAAATTTCAAACAGTCCTCATTGTCCATCCGTATCCCCATTGCCCCAGTATCATGCAGCCTTACACACCAAGCAATAAGGGATTCATTTGGACGCTGCTGGAATTGCTGCATGATATTGAGAATTTCTTGTTGCGTATAGTCTTCTGCTAAATTCATGCGCACTGGTGCTGCCCCACCCAACTGTGCTCGTCGCCGAATTATCGGCTTCATTTCCGGAGCAGCACTTTCCTCACCCCCTGACTCACTCTCGGGTGTGGAAGACCAGATATCCCCATCCCACGTCTCAGGATCCCATCCGTTAGGATTCTGTGTGGCAGTAGCCATCACCTTTGCAACCTTTACCTTACTCACACGCCCTCTCCTTTTCCGATACTTATACTGCGCTACTCGCACCGTCGCCCGCTCAGCAATTTGCTGGTACCCCGTACACTTATCCATCATCAATTTGCTCTGACACTGTGACATTACCAAGTCGCTTTTCAATGTCAGAATCTCAGCCTGTGATTCCAACAGCTTCTGTTGTAATAACAGATTCTGCTGGTGCATCAGGCGATATGCCAAAAACAAAATCCACCCTCTCCGACCCACCGTTCTTAACTCTTTCCCTTTAACCACAGGGGCATTTTGTAAACATTTCAACACATCCTCACACGTTCCCTCTCCTAAACATACCTCCCAATTCTCATTCAACCCCATATCTGTCGCCCATTCTGTTGCCAATGCCTGATATGGGTATTTATCCCATCCAGGAATTGCAAACAGCTGCGGAAGCTGTGCCTGCACAGCCTCCCGATGAGATTTGCTCTTCTTCCCTTTCTTCAACATATTCACAAAACAATAAAACAAGTATATATTCACAAATGTAATCACCGTAACAACAATGCGATATCCTGCCGACTACGCCAAACTGTAACACTAGGGGGTGCTGTGCTTATGACAACACAAAAGCCACCAGACACAATATGCGGTATATCGCTTTTATTGGTGATACATATGTGAACACATACACCAAGATACTTACAGCACCCGCAATTCAGTCAGCATCTGGGACGACCACCAGGGAAGCACTGGCTCTCCTCAGAGATTGCAGGGAAATACCCTTCACTGAACAAGGCGTCCCTATGTCCAGGCAAGCTTCTAAAGAAAGTCCCGTGCTCCCCCCTCTTTTATAGTGTGAAACAGACAACTGTGCGTGTGAAGATGAGCTAGCTCATAACTCCCCCAGACCTGCATAGGCTGAAGGTGCCTTTAACTCCCCCAGGCCTGCACAGGCTGAAGGTGCCTTTCCCAGACGTGCTGGCATCCCTTAAATAACTAGCCTGTTTCCCATAACAGAGAATATCAATACATAATTACAGCCAAAACATTCCACTCATTCCATCCCCAGCTGACCCTCAATCCCATGTATTACATCAACTTTCCAAATAAGCAAGATTGTGGTCAGCTAGTTTGGGATAAACAAGTTTAACACTTTAGCTTATGGGCCCCTTTACTTAGAATGGAGATAGGAGAATATATAAGGCAGGAGGATTTAGGGCGTGTCAGAAGACCTTTTGACTTGCTACACGAAGTGCTGTCCAACTGTCCACCCATCTGCTTGTGTTCCTGATCCCATTGTATTATTGTGGCAAGCTATAATAAAGGTAATTATCCTTATAACTTTTCCTCTCACTCCTTTCTATGAAATATCTAGAGACAAAATGGTTAAAATGAATACACATATGTCCATGGACATTAGAAGCGAGTCAGATAAGCGCAAACATATCTTAGGCAGCCTTCAAGGGGACCTCTCTGGTAGATGGCTGGTTTGCCAACCTATTAGAGGGGGTCTTCATGGGTCTATCTATCCCTAGATAAAAAACATTGGTGACGCTGTTTGCGAACACTTTCCTCTCGCTTTTCACACGCCGTCTTTGTCCGCAGAGGGGATATATATATTCCCATATCATGCGTCCAAATCCGGCGCTTCCTCTATCTTTCCTTTTCCTCTCACCCTTCTCTTAGATTCCTTCCCACTTTCTCTCCCTTTTTATGGGCTGCCCTCTGTTGCCGCATTCCCTGACTCTTTCCCCTTGCTATTTGCCCCTGTTTCCTTTCTCTCCTTATTTTCCCTAAACTGACATGTCAAAATTTTTTCTTTCTATTCTCTGTAGTTGGATTTTTAAAACACACTGATATGAAATAGTTTCTTCCTCTTTTGTGGTCTCTCTTCTTGTGTCTGTCCTCTTTTTTCTGGCTACACGTTTGATTTGAACTCTTTCTTTTTCCAGTCTTTGATTCCCACTGGTACCATCCTCCCTGTTCTGAATCTCCAACCTTTCCTGTTTATTGATTAGCTCTTTTTCATTACGGCATCACTTACATCTGATTACATACTTTTATTTTTCCTTATTTCTTTTCTGCCATTTTCCCCTTCTTGGTAGCTCGCTGCCATACCTTCCTGTGGTTTGCTCTTCAAGCTGCAGATTTCACACAGTCCCTGACATTTAGTTTCATCTCTGCCCTGTAACCCTATAAGGGGACTTCCATCTTCATCTTTGTGTTATTAACTTATGCTTTGCTTTTCCCTTTAAATACAGCTGTCCCTGCGTGTCACTGATTGACAGTACTCTGGTACAGTATGGTCCACTGCTGGTGATGTTATATCTGTCTCTGTTCTTATCTGTTACTTTTTATATCATGTTCTCCTGAGGCACCTTGGTGCCAGCCTCTCTTACTTCTTCCTAAAACTTTCATCCCTGTCCCGGGATTGGTACTCTCAGCGTTCGTTCACACTGTGTTAATAAGGTCTAATGCAGGCTATACGCCTAACTTCGACGCATGTTTGATCTTTCTTAAATCATTGTCTTATCTTACTCTTCACCAGCATTGTGGATGCATACACGCTCCGGTAACGGAGTACCGTATTATCATAAGTCTATGTTACTGGTATTTAGCCCGCTCTCTTCTGCCCCTTTTTTCTGTCAATTTTCTGTTTGAATTACTTGTCCTGGCATTCTGCCCTTTCTTTCTCTTTCTCTTTACACGCTTCCAACTTGGTCACTGGTGGAGGTTTGACAGGGGGTTTTGACGAAAGCAAACCTCTCATAAAGTGAACAACTAAAGGCTGTCCAGAGATAGGCTTACCTTCTACAAGTTGATGATAAGCACTAATTGCACTAAGGCGAACCCTTGCAAAAGGGAAACCATAAAGGTTCAGCAATAAGTCCAGAAATAGCAATAGTGAATATGAAATTATCTCCTGATTGGTTGAGGTCAAAAGGCAAAGTCTCGTATTGTTCAAGGAACTGGGGTTTGCAGATTATATCCCCACTTCTGGCTTGCATAATCTGAATGAAGCAAGACAGATGGGTAAATTCTAATAAAATATGGTTAAATGGCAGTAAAGGTTAAGTAAAGGGTACCAAAATAAAAATAAAAATTTTGAAGATGATGTTGGCAGTTCATGTGAATGATATATGCAGATTCAGGAATACATGATGCAGAAAAATAGTCAAAGGCGCGGGCATTGTGTTGCACTCTATCGCCAGTAGGTACTTGAGAAAAGACAAACAAAGTAGGAAGGAGAAGTGGAGACGTCACCTGCAATGACTACCATTCACCAAGGGTTGGGCCCTCAAGCTGCAGGAGGTCTGCAGGACTTACAAGTTAGATGATTCAGACATAAGGGTAGAGGCCAAAGCTTCTTGCCACTCCAGTAAGTGGAGAACTTGTCTATTTTCCTCATGGACCAATTGATGCATCTGTTCAAATTCTCTCACAATGATATCCCGTATCTCACACCGGGTCACATTGGGGTCTGTGCATTTGTCCTTCAATCTGGCGATCCTTTGCTGCAACCTAGCCTTCAGGTCTGATACTTTATTGGGTAGCGCTTCTTTGCTGGCAGTTGTCCCCTCTGTGAGAGACGTCAAGGTGCCTGCTGTATCCATCTGGGGAAATGCAAAACCTAAACAGATCAGTACTATAATGTATGTGGTAAATGTGTTGAAAGAATTCATTAGAACAAGTTCAGCTTGTGTTACAGAGAACAAGAATGTAAAGCCAAGAATCAGAAATGGGCCGTATAGGTAGGAGGATGTCAAGGGTAGGGGTTTGACAAAGGGGAAGTGGAATCAGAAATCGGAGAAGATTTGTAAAGTAGGGAAGGGTCAGGAGATATTTCGGGGATGGAGCCTCAGATGTGGGGGCAAGGGGTACTGAAGGGGTGCGGCAACACAGTCATAGGAGGTGGGGTAGAGAATTGGGGTATGAAGGGGGTGGACCAGGGGGAGGTATAGATGGAGCAAAGGGAGGGGTAACAGAGGGAGACAGGTCGAGGGTGTGGCCGCAGGTGAGTCGGCGAAGGGGGCGGGGGAAGGGGCCTAGGGAGGAGGCAGGGCAAGGAACAGTTCATCGAGAACAAAAATACAAATTTAGAAAACCACTCTGAAGTGTTTAAAGATAAAAATAGACTCAAAAAGAATGTAGTGAAATAATTAACGTATAACCAAAATTTCAAATCAATGCCTCTCTAAGAGGGGAAAGGAAAAAAAAAAGTCAAAAATGATCTTGAGTCAATAAATGTATGAAAATACCATACACTTGCATTGCAACAGGGCATAAGTAGTTTGCAGTGCAAGAAAAAGCACCTTTAAAAGGAAAAAAATAATCAAAAGAGCGGACACCCTTGATTGACCTTCACAAGTAACACTTTGCAACCAGTCGAAGCAGGAAATAACACATTGCTTGAAGACAACACCACAACATGACAAGAGTTAGTTGAAAGCGGAGGAAACGCAATCCGCTGGCCAATTGGATATGGTGCATTTACTGATGGCAACCCTGCTCACGTTTGGATCGAAAGAAAACAACTGGGCGGACTGTCTGAAGGGCGGACTGTCTGAAGGGCTTTGTCCGCTCCATGTAAAAGGCCAACGTTCTCTTGCAGTCCTAGGTGTGCAAGCTGCTTTCGCCAGGATGGGCATGAGGACGGGGAAAGAATGTTGGCAAGACAATCGGCTGGTTCACATGGAACTCCAACACCATCTTCGGTAGGAATTTAGGATGCGTGCGGTGGACTACTCTGTTGTGATGAAACTTAGTATAAGGCGTATACACTACTAAGGCCTAAAGCTCACCGACCCTATGAGCTGAAGTAACAGCCACCAAGAAAATGAATTTCCAGGTCAAGTACTTCAGATGGCAGGAATTCAGTGGCTCAAAAGGAGCTTTCATCAGCTGGGTGAGAATGACATTGAGATCCCATGACACTGGTGGAAGTTTGACAGGGGCCTTTGACGAAAGCAAACCTCTCATAAAGCGAACAACTAAAGGCTGTCCAGAGATAGGCTTACCTTCTACAAGTTGATGATAAGCACTAATTGCACTAAGGCGAACCCTTATGGAGTTGGTCTTGAGGCCAAACTCTTATAAATGTAGAAGGTATTCAAGCAGAGTCTGTGTAGGACAAGAAAAAGACGGGGGATGTGTCCCATCCTAGACCTAAGGGCCCTGAACAAATTCCTAGTCCGAGAAAAGTTCAGGATGGTTTCTATGGGATTCTATGGCCTTGCTGTCACACCAGATGGCAAACCTCCTCCATTTGAAAGAATAACACCTCTTAGTGGAATCTTTCCTGGAAGCCAGCAAGACCCGGGAAACACCCTCCGAAAGACCCAAGGAAGCGAATTCTAAGCTTTCAACATCCAGGCCATGAGGGCCAGAAACTGGAGGCTGGGATGTAGAAGCGATCCCTCGTTCTGAGTGATGAGGGTTGGAAAACACTCCACGGTTCTTCGGAGGACAATTCCAGAAGAAGAGGGAACCAAATCTGCCACGGCCAGTAAGGCGCAATCAGAATCATGGTTCTGCAGTCTTGCTTGAGTTTCAACAAAGTTTTTCCCACTAGAGGTATTGGAGGATATGCATACACAAGGACTGTCCCCTAATGAAGAAGAAAGGCATCTGACGCTAGTCTGTCATGGGCCTGAAGCCTGGAACAGAACTGAGGGACCTTGTGATTGATCTGAGTGGCAAAAACTACTACTACTACTTAACATTTCTAGAGCGCTACTAGGGTTATGCAGCGCTGTACAAAATAAACAAAGAAGGACGGTCCCTGCTCAAATGAGCTTACAATCTAAAGAACGAAATGTCAAGTTGGGCAGTCTAGATTTCCTGGGTAGAGGTGTAGAGGTTAGGTGCCGAAGGCGACATTGAAGAGGTGGGCTTTAAGCAGAGATTTGAAGATGGGGAGGGAGGGGGCCTGACGTATGGGCTCGGGGAGTTTGTTCCACGCGTGGGGTGAGGCGAGGCAGAAAGGGCGGAGCCTGGAGTTGGCGGTGGTGGAGAAGGGTAAAGGAGGGATTTGTCTTGAGAGCAGAGGTTACGGGTAGGAACGTAAGGGGAGATGAGGGTTGAGAGGTAAGGAGGGGCTGCAGATCGAGTACATTTGTAGGTTAGTAGCAGAAGCTTGAATTGAATGCGGTACCTGATCGGAAGCCAATGAAGTGACTTGAGGAGAGGGGTGATGTGAGTGTATCGGTTTAGGCGGAAGATAAGACGTGCAGCAGAGTTCTGAACGGACTGAAGGGGGGATAGGTGGCTAAGTGGGAGACCAGTGAGGAGTAGGTTGCAGTAGTCAAGGCGAGAGGTAATGAGAGAGTGGATGAGAGTTCGGGTGGTGTGCTCAGAGAGGAAAGGGTGGATTTTGCTAATGTTATAGAGGAAGAAGTGACAGGTCTTGGCTATCTGCTGGATGTGCGCAGAGGAGAGGGAGGAGTCGAAGATGACACCAAGGTTGCGGGCAGATAAGACGGGGACGATGAGGGTGTTATCAACTGAGATAGAGAGTGGAGGTAGAGGAGAAGTGGGTTTGGGTGGGAAGACAAGAAGTTCGGTCTTGGCCATGTTCAGTTTCAGGTGGCGGTTGGACATCCAGGCAGCAATGTCGGATAATCAGGCCGATACTTTGGCCTGGGTTTCCGCAGTGATGTCAGGTGTGGAGAGATAAAGCTGGGTGTCGTCAGCATAAAGATGATACTGGAAGCCATGAGACGAGATCAGGGAGCCCAGGGAAGAGATGTAGATAGAGAAAAGAAGGGGTCCAAGGACAGAACCCTGAGGGACTCCAACAGAGAGCGGGATAGGGGTGGAGGAAGAGCCATGAGAGTGTACTCTGAAGGTACGATGGGAGAGATAAGAGGAGAACCAGGAGAGGACAGGGCCCTGGAACCCAAAAGAGTTTGTATAAAAACATCTGAATGATCTGGAAAAGAACAAGCTGGCAAAGGCAGGACAATACCCTGTAATAACCTATGAGTCATCAGCATGTGTGAACAATCAAGGAATGTGAGTTAGTGTGTGGGGGTGGGAACGAGACCGGATGGCATGCGAAAGACAGAAAGAATGTTGCTGATATTTGCAGAACAAAGAAAGAACAGATTAAAGGAATGAAGCACGAAATAAGGATGCAGCAGAGGTGTAAAAGTATATAAGAAATATGCTCAGAAATGTAAAGCAAGCAAAAAAAAATATCTATAGCCTTTACTGCATACTGTACTATTTGCTGTAAGTATTGTTTACTTTGCTTCCTGTATAATGTTCTTATACAGCCTCTGTCCAAGGGAGGACAGTTGAATAAAGAAAGATTAGAAATGTGACTATCATCTGTGTTCATTATTATTACCACAAAAAGGGTGAATTAACAAATTGGCGACCGCGGCAGGACGCTGCTAGCGGTGGAAATATATGTTTTGTTTTAACTAATAGTATATTTGATTCTCTTCCCTATGATCTCCAGAAATGGCCAGTCTGGAATGAGTAGGTGATAGGGTTTCATGCAACAGAATCGTGAGTACAATCTTGAAGCAAAGTTATTTTCTTGGTGAAATATTGCATTTCTGTTTGTATACGTGCTTGCTTCTGTTCTTTTAATTGCCTTTTATTTTCTGCTCTTATGCTTGCTGGGTAATATCATTATGAAGCGTTTTCAGTCTAAAGATAAAGGATCTTCCGCTCCTACTGGAGAGGAAAATAAAGGACCAACAGACACCTCTTATGTACTTTATATTGATAGTAGAAAGAATTGTTCTCCTTTAGTGCATGTTAAGGACACTTTTCCATTTGAAGCCCCGTTGCTTCAACAAGTTTGTGAAAAATGGGCAGGATATGCTACCAAAGATCCGTTTTTGGCATGGCCAGTTGCAGGCTCTTTTCTTAGACCGCAACTGTTGTCAGTACTTAAATATATACAGCAATATAAAAAGGGAAAATCGTTACAGAAACATCTCCATATTCTAAATCTTTTTATGGTTGCAGCAGATCTGTACCATGCCGACAAAGCCAAAATAGACACTCAAACACGAGAGAATGCTCGTATCATCAGGACAGCAAGTCTTAAGGAAGAATTTTACACACAAGACTTGGAAAGATCCAGTGTATGTTGGACCATTTTCAATTATTGAACTCACCCCCACAGCTGCAAAATTATCTGACCATACTACGTGGGTTCACCTATCAGATTTAAGACCAGCACCTGGTGATCCGTCTGGGATAGGTGACGATAAAGAAGTAAAGGAAAGACTATAGGTGATGCATTAACGGACAGCAGTAATGAAGGTGGTTTGGATTTGTGTTGTGATGTGTATCTTCAACAGGAGACTACTGTGTGGATTTAATACCTACATAGCGCGTCTCCAGACAGCAGTTAAGACCTTGAATATATCAGATTGCATCATTTGCACTCCTGTTTTTACCTCATTTACTGATCCCCCTGCACGGGTGCATGGCATCACGTTACACAGACTCATGGGACAATATGAATGTATGATGAATGGAACTTGCTTGTTTAAAAATGATTCTGTACAAATGTGGAATAATGCTTCCCTGACAAATGAACGGTTATATTTGACTTTGAACTTTATGGCTCAGTATCCCTCCCTATCCTTCTGGTGTCTCCAGAACGATAAGGAAATACCATCTGGTATTCAATGTAATTACACATACAATCAATGTAATTCAAGTTGGATTATTGGACGTGACACATTTGTTTTCAATCAAAGTTTTGAGACAGGGAATGATACAGATTGGTATATCACTGAACAGAAGATAGAAGTACAGAACTTAACATGGTTGATAAATTTTTGTACATACAATTTAACTAAACCCATAGCATATAATACTTATCCTGAAAAATGTTCTAAACAATTAGGAAATACTACTACAGATAATATACTCCCTTTAGCATCCTATTATTATCCATCTTTAGCAAATTTAACCAATCTGCGCCTAGGTGATTATTTATTATGTGATAATGTATTATATACTACACTCCCTGCACAATATAAGTTCTGTACTCTGGTACAATTGAATCTTTTTGATATAATTATTCCACTATCTAATGTATCACATACAGGAAAAAGGAAAAAGCGGGACACTGATAGTATTTCATTTAGTAGTATCACTAGTGATGATCAGGCATTACAATTAGCCCTAGATTATATTAACAGTACATATCCTCTAACTAAGAAAAGATTAGATGCAATATCCGCTACATCCTGGATTCCTTTTGCAGAGCCAGCTGCAACTGCAGAATTGGGAATGTCAATCAGACGATTGCAATCATTATTACATGTTGTGACTTATGAACTAGATATTGCATTGACTGCTCTACAAAGTCAAATTGATGATACAGCCCGATATGCAATGCATACTAGAATGGCAGTTGATTTTATGTTGGCACAATCAGGAGGTGTATGTGGATTGATAAACGAAACATCCTGTTGTACAGTTATTAGAAATCAGTCCATAATTGTTAAGAATGCGATGCAGCGCATCCTTTCTTTAGCCCAATTAAAAGTAAGTGATTATGAAGGGGTTCTAGATATGTCATGGTGGAATTCTATAAAAAATTGGTTCGGGGGACTAGGGCCATGGTTAAGAGGGATTGTTACAGGCTGTATTGTTTTCATATGTGTTGCAGGGTTGTTGCTCTGTTGTTTGCCTTGTTTAATAAGTTGTTGCAGACGTGTTTGCCAGAACACAGTAAAGATGACAATGGTAAACCAAGTTAATGCAGTTCTCAACAGTGAACCTGTAATAGAATTTGAAGGACCAAATTGTCCTGGATTGTTTATGGACAGGTATTCTTCAGATACAGTGGAGGAAAACACAGATTGAATGATTTCATAGAAAATGTTGTGTGTTACAATGACGGCCTAATGTATGACCTGAAAATCAGGATTATGCATAGTCCAACAGTGACATCAACTATAATCATGAATCTTGTGTGAACCTTATGAATAAGGTTCAAGGGAGGATTTGTATAAAAACATCTGAATGATCTGGAAAATAACAAGTTGGCAAAGGCAGGACAATACCCTGTAATAACCTATGAGTCATCAGCATGTATGAACAATCAAGGAATGTGAGTTAGTGTGTGGGGGGTGGGAATGAGACAGGATGGCATGCGAAAGACAGAAAGAATGTTGCTGATATTTGCAGAACAAAGAAAGAACAGATTAAAGGAATGAAGCACGAAATAAGGATGCAGCAGAGGTGTAAAGGTATATAAGAAAGACGCTCAGAAATGTAAAGCAAGCAAAAAAAAATATCTATAGCCTTTACTGCATACTGTACTATTTGCTGTAAGTATTGTTTACTTTGCTTCCTGTATAATGTTCTTATACAGCCTCTGTCCAAGGGAGAACAGTTGAATAAAGAAAGATTAGAAATGTGACTATCATCTGTGTTCATTATTATTACCACAAAAAGGGTGAATTAACAAGAACCAGGAGAGGACAGGGCCCTGGAACCCAAAAGAGGACAGTGTGTCAAGAAGTAAGTTGTGATTGACAGTGTCAAAAGCGGCGGATAGATTGAGGAGAATGAGGATGGAGTAATGGCCTTTGGATTTGGCGAGGAACAGGTCATTACAGACTTTGGCTAATGCCGTTTCTGTCGAGTGAAGTGGGCGAAAGACAGATTGAAGCGGATCGAGGATGGAATGAGGGGCGAGAAAATCAATGCAACGGCTGTGAACGGCGCGTTCAAGTATTTTGGAGAGGAAGGGTAGGAGGGAGATGGGGCGGTAGTTGGAGGGACAGGTAGGGTCAAGTGAAGGTTTTTTGAGGAGAGGTGTGACAACAGCATGCTTGAAGGTGTCAGGGATAGTCGCGGTGGAGAGAGAGAGGTTGAGGATATGACAGATGGGAGGGGTGATAGTAGGAGAGATGGTGATAAGTAAGTTGGTGGGGATGGGGTCTGAGGAACAGGTGGTGCATTTCGAGGAGGAGAGAAGATGGGCGGTTTCCTCTTCGGTGATATCAGGAAAAGAGGAGAAGGAGGCCTGGGTTGATTGGCTGAGGGAGTGGGTGATAGGATGAAGAGGAGGAGAAGGTTTAGTGGTGAATTTGAGGTTGACCTTCTGGACCTTGTCGCGGAAGTAGTCAGCCTGTGATTGAGGAGAGAGTGAGGGGGGTGGGGGGTGGGAGCGGAGGGCACTTTGAGGAGGGAGTTGAGGGTGGCGAAGAGACGACGAGGGTTAGAGCTGAGGGAGTTAGTCAAGTGAGTGTAGTAGTCCTGTTTGGCGAGGAATAGGGAGGACTGGAAGGAGGATAGCATGAATTTGTAGTGAATGAAGTCAGTATGGGTGCGAGATTTCCTCCATAGGCGTTCAGCCGATCGGGAGCAGGAGCGAAGGTAACGGGTGCAAGGGTTAAGCAGGGCTGGGGATTAGTGCGCCTTGTGGGACGGGAAACAGACGGTGCAAGGGTGTCTAGGGCGGAGGAGAGAGTGGCATTGTACTTGGAAACAGCCATGTCGACAAACTCGGAGGACGTGATGGACGGGAGGAGATCGGAGATACTAGCGGATAAGGTGGGGGGGTCAACAGCCTGGAGATTCCTGGAGGTAGTGGTTAGTGTTGGGCGGGACTGAGGGGGAGGGTGATGAAGTGTGAATGTGATCAGGTGATGGTCAGAAATGGGAAGAGCGGAGACGCAGAGATTAGAGAGCGAGCAGGTAGAGGAGAGGATGAGATCAAGACAGTGACCAGATTTGTGAGTAGGGGTGGTGGAGCTCAGTTGGAGGTTGAAGGAGGAAGTTAGGGTGAGGAATTGAGAAGCGTATGAGTCGGATGGGTTATCAGTGTGTATGTTGAAGTCACCAAGAATGAGGGATGGGGATGAGGGCTCAAGGAAAACGGAGAGCCAGGCATCAAAATCATTAAGGAAGGAAGGGAGGGACTTATCAGGGGGGCGGTAGATGACTGCAACTCGGAGTGGCAGCGGGTAGAATAGACGGATGGAATGGACTTCAAAGGATAAGAAGCAGGAGGAGAAGGGGTTGAAAACTGCAGGAGGGCGAAAGTAGTAGGCCAACGCCGCCAACTGTGCGGGGCGAATGGGAGAAAAGGTAGCCTCCGTGGCAAAGAGCTGCGACTGAGGCAGAGTCATCGGGGGTGAGCCAGGTTTTGGTTAGGGCGAGCAGATGGAGGGAATGGGAGATGAAGATCAGAAGATCCTGCAGGCTATGCTCATATCCAGACACCACTTGTGTGGTTGCATTATCCTGCTCAGCCTGTTGGCCAGGTCATTGTTTACACCTGCCAGATAAGTGGCTTGGAGAAACAGGCAGTGTTGGCGAGCCAATGCCACATCTGGACGGCTTCCTGACACAGAGGGCGAGATCCAGTGCCCCCCTGCTTGTTGGTGTAATACATTGCAACCTGATTGTCTGTTTGAAGTAGAATAATTTGGTGGGACAGCTGATCTCTGAAAGCCTTTAGAGTATTCCAGATCGCTCTTAACTCCAGGAGACTGATCTGAAGATGGGGCCAAGCTCCTTAAGGGTGAAGCCCATCCACAAGAGCTCCCCATTCCAGGAGAGATGCATCCATAGTCAGCACCTTTTGCAGCTGAGGAATTTGGAATGGAAGTCCCAAGGTCAAATTGGACTGAATTGTCCACCATAGAAGAAAGCTCTGGGGACACTTGGATGGCATCTTCTAGATTCCCTGTGGCTTGGTACCACTGAGAAGCTAGGGTTTATTAAACAGATCTCATGTGAAGGCGTGCCATGGGTGTAATGTACACTGTGGAAGCCATGTGGTCCAACAACCTCAACATCTGCCGAGCTGTGACCTGCTGGGATGTCCGAAACTTTGGACACTACTGTGAGAAGATTGTCCGTACGTGCCTCCGGGAGGTAGGCTCAGATATTCTTCGTATCAAGCAGGGCTCCTATGAACTCCAATTGTTGAACTGGATAGAGATGGGACATGGGGTAGGTGATAATGAACCTTAGTAATTCTAGCACCCGAACAGTCATCCACATAGACTCCCGAGCTCCATCCTCAGAGGTGATCTTTACCAGCCAATTGTCAAGATAAGGGAACACATGAACTCCAAGTCTGCGTAGCAATGCTGTGACTACTGCTAGACACTTGGTAAAGACCCTGGGAGCTGACACGAGGCCAAAAGGCAACATGCGGTACTGAAAGTGATGTGTTCCCAGCTGAAACCGAAGATACTTCCGGCGGGCTGGAAGTATCGGGATGTGCGTGTATGCATCCTTCAAAGTCCAGAGAGCATAGCCAAGTCCCTGAATCATGGTAAGAAGGGTGCCCAGGGAAACCATCCTGAACTTTTCTCGGACTAAGAATTTGTTCAGGGCCCTTAGGTCTAGGATGGGTCACATCCCCCGTCTTTTTCTGCACAAGGAAGTACCTGGAATAGCATCCCTGCCATTCTTCCCCTAGTGGAATGGGTTGGACATCATCGGCCTTGGAGAAGGGCAGAGAGTTCCTCTGCAAGCACCTGCCTGTGCTGAGAGTTGAAGAAATGGGCTCTTGGTGGACAATTTGGAGGATTGTTAAGCAAATTGAGGGTGTATCTAAGACGGACTATTTGAAGAACCCACTGGTCGGACGTTATGAGAGGCCACCTTTGGTGATTAACCTCCCACCAACTGTTAAGTCATCTGGGATGGACACTTTGATAGTTGCTATGCTTTGCAGGAGCCAGTCAAAAGCTTGTCCCTTGCTTTTGCTGGGGAGCAGCAGGAGTGTACCTATGCCTTGAATAGGAATAGGGGGCACTTCGTGATCTACAAAAATACCTGGATTGGCCAATGTAACGCCGATTTTTAAAAAAAGGTTCCAGAGGAGATCTGGGAAATTATAGACCGGTGAGTCTGACGTCGGTGCCGGGCAAAATGGTAGAGACTATTATAAAAATCAAAATTACAGAGTATATTCAAAAGCATGGATTAATGAGACAAAGCCAACATGGATTTAGTGAAGGGAAACCTTGCCTCACCAATCTATTACATTTCTTTGAAGGGGTGATCAAACATGTGGATAGAGGTGAGCCAGTTGATATTGTGTATCTGGATTTTCAGAAGGTGTTTGACAAAGTACCTCATGAAAGACTCCCTTGAATTGGAGAGTCATGGGATAGGAGGTAATGTCAAACAATGTCTCTTTCTACCACAACTACAACTTGTTAGCAAGCTACACAGGCCAATTCTGGGCAATGCACATAATGTGGAGAAAAAAAGACATCAGGTATAACGGACCACCTCTTTGTCAAAGGACAAGCCTTTTGTATAACGAGGGGACCGTATCAATCACGTGTCTTGAAAAAAAACTCCACACTATTTTTTACAATCTCTAACTTGCCACTAGCTTAACCATGTACCTTGTCAACACTTGTAAAGGAGATTCAAACAACAAACTCTAAATGCAGGGATTTCGATTTATTAGATGTGGAGTACGTTGAAAGTGAAGCTGGAGTTATTAGGCAAGATAATTCTCCGGTGAAGATAAGTACTCTTTCCAAGCTCTTTTTTGCATTTAGAGTTTGTTGTTTGAATCTCCTTTACAAGTGTTGACAAGGTACATGGTTAAGCTAGTGGCAAGTTAGAGATTGTAAAAAATAGTGTGGAGTTTTTTTTCAAGACACGTGATTGATACGGTCCCCTCGTTATACAAAAGGCTTGTCCTTTGACAAAGAGGTGGTCCGTTATACCTGATGTCTTTTTTTCTCCACATTATGTGCATTGCCCAGAATTGGCCTGTGTAGCTTGCTAACAAGTTGTAGTTGTGGTAGAAAGAGACATTGTTTGATAATATATTCTACCTATTCCGGTTTTTTGAACTCAGTGATAGGAGGTAATGTCCCATTGTGGATTAAAAACTGGTTAAAAGATAGAAAACAGAGAGTATGGTTAAATGGTCAGTATTCTCAATGGAGAAGGGTAGTTAGTGGGGTTCCCCAGGGACTGCAGCTTTTTAACATATTTATAAATGACCTAGAGATGGGAGTAACTAGTGAGGTAATTAAATTTGATGATGACACTAAGTCATTCAAAGTCGTTAAATCGCAGGAGGATTGTGAAAAATTACAAGAGGATCTTACGAGACTGGGAGACTCGGCGTCTAAATGGCACATGACGTTTAATGTGAGCAAGTTAAAGTGAGGCATGTGGGAAAGAGGAACCTGAATTATAGCTACGTCATGCAAGGTTCCACATTAGGAGTCACAGACCAAGAAAGGGATCTAGGTGTCGTCGTTGATGATATGTTGAAACCTTCTGCTCAGTGTGCTGCTGCGGCTAAGAAAGCAAATAGAATGTTAGGTATTATTAGGAAAGGAATGGAAAACAAAAATGAGGATGTTATAATGCCTCTGCATTGCACCATGGTGCGACCGCACCTTGAATAGTGTGTTCAATTCTGGTTACCGTATCTCAAAAAAGATATAGTGGAATTAGAAAAGGTGCAGAGAAGGGCGACAAAAATGATAAAGAGGATGGGACAACTTCCCTATGAGGAAAGGCTAAAGCGGCTAGTGCTCTTCAGCTTGGAGAGAAGGCGGCTGAGGAGAGATATGATAGAGGTCTATAAAATAATGAGTGGAGTGGAACAGGTAGATGTGAAGCGTCTGTTTACGCTTTCCAAAAATACTAGGACTAGAGGGCATGCGATGAAGCTACAATGTAGTAAATTTAAAACGAATTGGAGAAAATATTTCTTCACTCAACATGTAATTAAACTCTGGAATTCATTGCCAGAGAATGTGGTAAAGGTGGTTAGCTTAACAGAGTTTAAAAAAAGGTTTGGATGGCTTCCTAAAGAAAAAGTCCAGAGACCACTATTAAATGGACTTCGGGAGAATCCACTATTTCTGGGATTAGCAGCATAAAATGTTTTGTACTTTTTTGGGATCTTGCCAGGTATTTGTGACCTGGATTAGCCATTGTTGGAAACAGGATGCTGGGCTTGATGGACCTTTGGTCTTTCTCAGTTTGGCAATACTTATATACTTATGTACCTCCTGGATAAGGAGGCAGTAGCAGAAGACGCCTGGTGGGAGAGAGAAGACATAGCATCAGTAGGCTTCTTGATTTGGTCAACGACCTCCTCAACCTTCACTCTGAAAAGATTATTCCCCCAGCAAGGGGCATGCGCCGTTCTCTGCTGTACCGAATGGTCTAGGTCAGAAACACGCAGCCATGAGAATCTGAGTATTGCTATACCTTGGGCGTAGATTCTGGATGCCATGTCAAAAGTGTCATAAGTGCCACTGGCCAAGAACTTGCAACACGCCTTCCGTTACTTGAACTGGCGAAAAGGCTTGGCATGCTCAAGTTCCACAGCTGTCTCACCAAGTTCCGCAAGTATATGCTTGTGAAGAGCTGGTATGACTGGATATGGGTGATGAGCATAGTGGCCTGATATATCTTTCTCCCAAAAGAGTCCAGGGTTCTAGCTTCTCTGCCTGGGGGAGCTGAGGCATAGTCCCTAGTACTCCTGGTTTTTTTGAGAGCAGCATCCACCACCATGAAGTCGTGGAGTAACTGCAACCTCACCAAACCAGCTTCCCTGTTGATCCAATACTGGGTATCCATTTTCTTGGGGACCACAGGGACAGACAGAAGGGATGCCCAGTTCCGAACGAGTACCTCGTGCAGAGGAGCCATCACTGCCTCCTTAGGAGGGGAGGTGTAGTCCAGGACCTCAAGCATCTTGGCCCTGGGCTCATCCTTCACTTCTACAGGGAATTGAATGGCCTCAGAGGTGAATGAGAGGCTCTCGGATGGAGACAACCTCCTCTCGCATCGAGGGGAAGGCTCAGAAGGGATCCCCGTAGGACTCATCGGAGTAAAAGTACCTGGGATCCTCTTCTGATTCCTGTGAGCGCTCCTCTTCAGTATTGGACAGCACTTCCCTCAGGGATGTCCGAGACCGAGCCAGCCTTGACGGCGAGAACCCATGCCCTCGAGAACAGTGTTGAGGAGCCAGCTTCCACCTTGACTCTGGTAAAGTTTACTCCACCAATGAAGGGGGCCGCAAGTGGCGCTGGCCTTGGGGGCCGCAGCAGAAGGCATGGTGGGCGCAAGAACGCCCGATGCACATCACTGCATGAGGCTGTCCAGAAGTTCAGGGAGCAAGGCCTGGATGCGCTCATCGAGGGCCGCCATTGGTAAAGGCTGCAGAACCGCCGGGGCCGGTGCAGGATCTAGGCAGCTGGGAGATGCATGCATTGGCACCTCCTGGATGGAGGGGAAGTGGTCCTCCCCGCGTTGAAGCTTCTTGGGTGTCAAACCCCTCAGTGCCCTGGAGCTCCCAGCACCAAGTGTCAATGGAGATCAGTGATGGTGCTTCTTGGCCTTCACCCAATGAACGTCACCCATGTTCCTCAGTGCCGACGAGGATGCCGAATCCACGATGGATGGTCCCAGGGGACCTGCATAGCAGGAGTCCTCGAGACAGGTGGAGACCCACTTGATGCCTCACTGCTCCCAGTATCTCGGGGTCTCACAGTAGCCATCCCTACTGTGACTCCCGATTCAGCACTCGATGTCGACGGCAACGCCTCTAACCTTGATGCCGAAGAACTGGACTGGGACACCAAAAATGTTTTCACGTTGAGCCTTCCGGGAAAGCTGAGTCCTTTTCTTCATACGAAGACACAGGATACAGTTGGCAGGGCTATGGTCGGGCTCAAGGCACTGAAGACACCAGGAGTGAGTGCCCTTTCCAGAGATGGTCCGACTGCACTGGATACAGCGCTTGAAGCCACTGGGAGTCTTCGATGACATGGAAGGAAAAATGGCTTTGGCGAAATCAAAAGTCGCGATGATGCCTAAAAAGGAGGAAAAACGCACAAAAACAGGGATACCTGCTGGGCAGGTCTAAATACAGCCCGTGTCGAAAAGAAAGAAAACTTAGACACGGCGCAAAATAAAACTAGAAATAAGGGAATACTTTTTTTTTTTTTTAACAATAATGAAAAAAAAAAAGAAGAAAAGTAGGCGGTTGAAAAAAAAGAACACCGAAAAGGCACTCAAAAATAGCTCTACCGGAGCAGAAAAACACAGCTTCTTCTCACGTGGATGAAAACTGAGGTGGCGCGTTCATGCGACGGGCGGGAAGGCACTCGCACATTGGAATGCTGCTCGAGCTCCTTAAAGCTCTGGATATTTCTTCTGGCAATCTTGCCGAACCGGGCGATGCTGGACCGCGTCAACCCACTTGTGAGAATAAGAAGCCTGCTGTCCTCGGAGAATGGGAGTACTGGGGAAATCTAAGTATCTCTCCCCAAACAATCCCATAATGTTTTTGTTACCAAAGTTGCAGAACATACATTTATTTTTATTTATTTGTTGCATTTGTATCCCACCTTATCCCACCTCTTTGCAGGCTCAAAGTGGCTTACAATACATTGTGAGTAGTGGAAGAATGTTAGCATAGGCGCCCGGTATAAGAGGCTTGGACAGGCTAAGCCTCCCCTGCTGTGCTCAGAGAGGTTTAAATTGTTGATTTACCTCCATCCTCACAGCAGGAGCTGCAGTGAAAGCCCTCTAGCCTTGTGTAACCAATTGTAGAAATTGGTTTATGGTTTGTTTACCTTACTGCTGGGAGAGGGGGGGGGGGGGGTCCTGGGCTGCCAGGGAGATATTTAAAGAGGATGACTTCCTGACCTGTACTGAGGACAGATAGCAGCAGAATTGGATATTGGACCAGCATGATCAGAAAAAGTCACCAGACAACAAAGGTAGAAAAGATAATTTTATTTTCATTATAGTGTTTGGAATATGTCCACTTTGAGAATCAGGTGCTCAACATTAAAAGTTTATATTTACTTATTTATGGCATTTTATCCCACATTAAACATGAATTAGGGTGTTTTGTGGCTCTACATGAGAATTGTAATGATATGATCCCTTGTTTCATATTGATGACGGTCTGCATTTTCCGTATGGGTGGTATATGGTAAAATTATGTATAATCATACCTGATAATTTTCTTTCCATTAATCATAGCTGATCAATCCATAGACTGGTGGGTTGTGTCCATCTACCAGCAGGTGGAGATAGAGAGCAAACTTTTGCCTCCCTATATGTGGTCATGTGCTGCCGGAAACTCCTCAGTATGTCGATATCAAAGCTCCATCCGCAGGACTCAGCACTTAGAGAATTACACCCACGAAGGGACACTCTGCCCAGCTCACCACCGCCGAAACGGGGGAGGGGAATTAACCCAGCTCATCCCCACACAAGTGGGGGAGGGGAATCCGTCCAGCTCATCCCCGCGGAGCGGGGGAGGGACACCACACCCGCCGATGCGGGGGGATCTGGCTTATCCTGCAACCGCAACCGCGGGAGGAGCTGACTGACCCTAACACCGCCGAAGCGGGAGGGGTACAAAGCTGCCCTACAGCCGCACGAAGCGGGAGGGAGTGCCGGCAGAATTTATGTCTCAATCCAGCCCCGTAAAACGGAGGGGAGAGGAATGCAGCAGCTCACTGTAACACAAACTCGTCTCAACTCTTGAAGAATCCAAGTGAAAGAAGAACTTGAACACGAAGTCCTCCTGAAGTAACTGAAGGCTAAACTTGAACCTAAAATTCAACCAGAATATAAACAGTACAGATATCTGGGAGGGGCTATGGATTGATCAGCTATGATTAATGGAAAGAAAATTATCAGGTATGATTATACATAATTTTACCTTCCATATCATCAAGCTGATCAATCCATAGACTGGTGGGATGTACCGAAGCAGTACTCACCCAGGGCGGGACATAGAAATCCCTGACCTCAACACTGAAGCTCCAAACCGGGCCTCCGCCCGTGCAGCCACAGTCAAACGGTAATGCTTGGAGAATGTATGAGCCGAAGCCCAAGTTGCCGCCTTGCATATCTCTTCCAAGGAGACGGATCCGGCCTCTGCCATCGAGGCCGCCTGAGCTCTCGTGGAGTGAGCCTTCAGCTGGATAGGCGGCACCTTCCCCACGGCCACATAAGCCGCTGCAATGGCTTCCTTGACCCATCTTGCCACTGTAGGCTTAGCAGCCTGCAGACCCTTACGAGGACCTGCAAACAGGACAAACAGATGATCCGATTTCCGGAAATCATTGGTCACTTCCAAGTATCTGGTGATGACTCGTCTCACATCCAGATATTTAAGAGCAGAGTACTCCTCTGGGTAGTCCTCCCTACGAAAGGAAGGGAGACAGAGCTGCTGATTCACATGGAAGCGAGAACCAATCTTGGGCAGGAAGGAAGGCACTGTGCGAATAGTCACTCCTGCCTCAGTGAACTGCAGAAAAGGCTCTCGACATGAGAGCGCCTGGAGCTCGGAAACTCTTCTGGCTGAAGTGATAGCCACCAAAAAGACTGCTTTCAACGTCAGGTCTTTCAGAGATGCCCTCGACAAGGGTTCCAAAGGCGGCTTCTGCAATGCTCTTAGCACCAGGTTGAGATTCCACGCAGGCACCACTGAGTGCAGAGGAGGGCGCCGGTGATTAACTCCCTTGAGAAAGCGCACCACATCTGGCTGCGAAGCCAGGGAAACACCCTTCAGGCGGCCCCTGAAGCAAGCCAGAGCCGCTACCTGGACTTTAAGGGAACTGAGCGACAGGCCTTTCTCCAGACCTTCTTGCAGGAACGCCAACACTGAAGAAATTGGAGCAGTGAAGGGAGAAAGTGAGCCTGCTTCACACCATGCTGCAAAGATACGCCAAACCCTGGCGTAAGCAGTAGAAGTAGAGCGCTTCCTCGCTCTCAGCATAGTGGCGATGACCTTGTCTGAGAAGCCCTTCTTCCTCAGACGCTGCCGCTCAATAGCCAGGCCGTAAGACCAAAGGGAGAGGGATCCTCCATCACCACGGGACCCTGATGTAACAGGCCCTGCTCCACTGACAGCCGCAGAGGATCGTCGACTGAGAGCCTGAACAAGTCCGCATACCAGAGACGTCTGGGCCAATCCGGACCCACCAGGATTACCCTGCCGGGATGCTTTGCCACCCGGTCTAGCACCCTGCCCAACATGGGCCAGGGCGGGAACACATAGAGGAGCTCTTGTGTCGGCCACTGTTGGAGAAGAGCATCTACTCCCAGGGATCGAGGGTCCCGTCCTCTGCTGAAAAAGCGCGGCACTTGGCCATTGGCCGATGACGCCATCAGATCTAGGCTCGGCTGGCCCCAGCGCTTCGTGATGTCCAAGAACGCCTGAGCAGATAGTTGCCACTCTCCGGGCTCCAAGGTATGGCGACTGAGAAAGTCCGCCTTGACATTCATGACTCCGGCAATGTGGGCCGCTGAAAGCTGCTCCAGGTTCGCTTCCGCCCACTGGCAAAGACTCATAGCCTCCTTGGCTAGAGGGGCGCTCTTGGTACCTCCCTGGCGGTTGATATAGGCCACAGCCGTGGCATTGTCCGACAGGACCCGTACAGGCTTCAACACCAGTACCGGGATGAACTCCAATAACACCAACCGAATGGCTCTGAGTTCCAGGAGGTTGATAGACCACTTGCCTCTGCAGGAGACTAGAGCCCCTGCGCTGTCCTTCCCAAGCAGTGGGCTCCCCAGCCCATCAAAGAGGCGTCTGGCGTGACGACAATCCACTCCGGGGTCACCAGAGGCAATCCTGCAGACAACTTGTCTGTCTGCGTCCACCAGCTCAGCGCCTTGCGCACTGCTGGGTCCACGGGAAGGCGCACAGCATAATCCTCCGACATCGGAGTCCAGCGCAGCAGCAGAGATAGCTGTAGTGGTCTCATATGAGCCCTGGCCCAGGGCACTACTTCCATCGTGGCCGTCATAGAGCCCAACAGCTGCACGTAGTCCCAAGCCCGAATAGGAGAGGCTACTAGGAACTAGTCCACCTGAGCCTGAAGCTTGACAATCCGATTGTCTGGCAGGAACACTCTGCCCACTTGGGTGTCGAATCGAACTCCCAGATACACCAGGGACTGAGTCGGGCGCAGCTGGCTCTTCTTCCAGTTGATGATCCATCCCAGGGAGCTCAAAAGAGCAATTACCCGGTCCATAGCTTTGCCGCACTCTGCATAAGAGGGGGCTCGGATCAACCAGTCGTCCAGATAAGGATGGACTTGTACTCCTTCCTTTAGCAGGAAGGCCGCTATGACCCCCATTACTTTGGAAAAGGTCCGCGGAGCAGTAGCCAACCCGAAAGGGAGGGCTCTGAACTGGAAGTGTCGTCTCAGGACTGTAAAACGCAGAAAGCGTTGGAGAGGAGGCCAGATGGGAATATGCAGGTACGCTTCCTTGATGACCAAGGAAGCCAAGAACTCTCCTGCCTTCACTGCCGCTATAACAGAGCGGAGAGTCTCCATGCGAAAGTGCCTCACTTTCCAGGTCCGATTGACCCCTTTGAGGTCGAGGATAGGCCGGACAGAACCTCCTTTCTTTGGAACCACAAAGTAAATGGAGTAATGTCCCTTGCCAATCTGATTTTTTGGCACCGGAACGACCGCACCCAGGCAGATCAGGTTGTCCAAGGTCTGCTGCACTACCACAGCTTGACCGGAGACTTGCAGGGAGAGAGTACAAACCCGTCTCTTAAGGGTTGGCAGAACTCTAGCTTGTAGCCGTCTCTGATGACTTCCAGCACCCACGCGTCTGAAGTTATAGTGGTCCACTCACCCAGAAACGAGGACAGCCGTCCTCCAATCTGCACTGGGGCGTGGACCAAGGCCCCGTCATTGGGTACGAGACCCTGGGGGAGGACCGGAGGGAGCACCTCCGGGACGGCGGTCTCTGCGAAAGGAATGCTGCTTGGGGGAGAAATTCCTCTTAAAGGAAGAGGGGGCAGAGGAACCCGACTTGCCCGGGCGGTACTGATGGGCTTCCTGCAACCGTCCTCTGGAGGTATCGGGACGAGTACTAACCCGAGCCCTGACCTCTGGTAATTTCTTGCCCTTAGACGTGCCGAGATCGGTCACTATTTTGTCCAGCTCGACCCCAAAGAGCAGCTTGCCTTTAAAAGGCAATCTAGCCAGGCGGGATTTAGAGGCGTGGTCAGCAGACCAATGTTTCAGCCAAAGCCACCGCCGCGCAGAGACTGTCTGAGCCATGCCTTTAGCTGAGGCTCTCCAGACATCATACAGCAAGTCTGCCAAATAGGCTAAGCCCGATTCCAGGGCCGGCCAATCAGCCCTCAAGGAAAGATCCGAGGGGGAAGCCCGCTGCACCATAGTCCGGCACGCCCTGGCCACATAGGAGCCGCAAACTGAGGCCTGCAAACTTAAAGCAGCTGCCTCAAAGGACGACCTTAAGGCCGCCTCCAATCTTCTGTCTTGGGCGTCCTTTAGGGCCGTGCCACCTTCCACCGGCAACGCCGTTTTCTTAGTCACCGCAGTGATTAAAGAATCCACGGTAGGCCACAGATAGGCCTCACGTTCACTCACAGCCAAAGGATAGAGGCGGGACATAGCCCTAGCCACTTTAAGGCTCGTTTCCGGGACATCCCATTGAGCCGCAATTAAGGTGTGCATGGCATCATGCACGTGGAAGGTTCTAGGCGGGCGCTTCGTCCCCAGCATAATGGCAGAGCCAACAGGGGCTGAGGGAGAGACGTCCTCCGGAGAGGAAATCTTCAAAGTGTCCATGGCCTGTAACAACAGGTTGGGCAAATCCTCTGGGCTAAAAAGCCGCGCTGCAGAGGGGTCATCCGCTCCAGCCGAGCGGGGATCTATCTCCTCCAAGGAATCCGCAAAGGATCGTTGGGAGACCTCAGACACGCTGCCCTCATCTACATCGGAGGAGACAAAAGTCCTCCAAGGCCTGGAAATCAACCCGAGGGCGTTTACCTCTGGGAACCTCAACCTCTTTATCAGAAGAGGGAGCAGGGGCAGCGTTTTGCATGAGGAAAGCCTGATGCAGCAGCAAAACAAACTCGGGGGAGAAACCCCCCAGACTGTGCACTTCCGCAGCCTGGGCAACAGCCCTAGACGCACTCTCAACCGGCGCTCGCAATAGCGGGGGAGAGACATGCTGCGCATCCAAAATGGCGTCCGGCGCGAAACTCCGTGAAGGAGCCGCGCGGGAAGAACGGCGCTTAACTTTAGCCGCTTTTGTGCCGTCGCCCAAATTAAGGGCGTTCATGGCATTAATGTCTCCAACCTCAAGGGCGGCCCCGAAGAAGCCGTCCGAGCCGCGTGGCCGGCCAAGATGGCGGAGGCGAGGAGCGGGGGATGGGCGTTTATGGCGGGAAAAAAACCGCCACGCCGGAGGAACGACCGGGACATTCATCGGTCACTAAACTATCACCCATCAAGGGCGAATCAGGTTGTAAAACCCCCGCATCCCCTCTAGAAGCGCTCCAGTGATCCGGGGAGCGACCCTTTGCGCCCTCGCCCTCCGACGCCATAGCCACAAGGAGAAGAATCGGGGAACCCCCTGCCCGCTAAAAAAAAGGTAAAATTACCTGCTTGCCGCTCCGAGCTGTAACGAACTGGTGTCCCAGTGAGTAGCTGCAATGAACGTTTAAAGAAACGTCGAATTAAACGCCTTTAAAGACGTTTAAAAATTTTTTTTTTTTTTTTTTTTAAACGGAGCCAGCGGGAGGGGGGAGAAAAGGAGGGACCTGGCACCACCAGGTTTGCACTTGCTCAAAAGAGCCCTCAACCCCAGGCCTCAACAAAACCTAAGGATTAGGCTTGGAGGCCTAGCCAGAGCTGCTGCTGTGTGTGACCACCACCTGCTGAGATAGAGAACATACTGAGGAGTTTCCGGCAGCACATGACCACATATAGGGAGGCAAAAGTTTGCTCTCTATCTCCACCTGCTGGTAGATGGACACAACCCACCAGTCTATGGATTGATCAGCTTGATGATATGGAATGGTGTATTAGGTTCTGCCCAGTGTAATATTTATGGTACAGTAAGGTTCTGAGTGTGTTTTTGCACAAAGTTGTGCATAGTGTTTTGCAGTTGAGCGATTGTGCTTAGAATATGCTTTGAGCAACCACTTTATTCTTTGACATATGATACATATCTAATATCTAAATTTAATAAAAGGTATTAATTGTGACTTATTTTTATTTATTTTTTCTGTGTGTTAGACAATTATGGATTATAGCTCCACCCCTGGTCCCACCCCTAACCCCACCCCCTTTATCCTCCCCAAACAGTTGGGCCACCGACCGCCTATGAATGTTAGTAAATAAACATTTGGTATTGCAGGGTTTTGGTCAGCATGATGATAATAAAACAAAGTAATAGTATACAAGCAGATATTAAGAGACAATTCTGAATATAAATGGGCGAGTTGTGCATATTCACATTGGTTGATCTTTGAGGTAGGCTTTATTAAAGAGATGGGTCTTCAGTAATGAGCAGAAGTTCGTTCTTTCGTAAATCGATTTCAAGCTGCGCGGCAGTGCATTCCATAACTGCGTGCTCAGGTAGGTGAAGTTTGACGCATGCATTAGTTTGTATTTCATTCCTTTGCAGCTGGGGAAGTGCAGATCAAGGAATGTGCGGGATGATCTTTTGGCATTCCTAGGTGGTAAGTCAATCAGGTCTGACATGTAAGCTGGTGCGTCTCCATGGATAATTTTATAAACTAGTGAGCATACCTTGAACGCGATACGTTCCTTAAGTGGGAGCCAGTGTAGTTTTTCTCGTAAGGGCTTGGCACTTTCAAATTTTGGTTTGCCAAATATAAGTCTAGCTGCAGTGTTCTGGGCTGTTTGGAGTTTCTTGATTATTTGTTCTTTGCAGCCGGCATATAGTGCGTTGCAATAGTCTAGATGACTGAGCACCACTGATTGTACCAGGTTGCAGAAAACTTATTTTAGCATTTATCTTTACAATTACCTAAACTAGCAGAAAGCTGCTGAAACTCAGCAGAGGCTACTGTTAGCCTTGATGTTGGCCAGCAGTCTGTTTTTGAATCTGCCCTCCATGCGGGTTGTACTGTCTTTCAAATCCTACTCTCTGTCCCTAGCGCTCACTCACTTTCCATCACCACCTCCTTGTGCCTCTCTCTCTTGCCTTGAGCCCTACTATTCCCTAGTGGTCTGTCACTCTCTTCTCACTGGCGGAATTTATTTAAGGGGGGTTGGTATTGGGCAAACACCACAACACAGTCTTAGGAAAGCCATCTGATGGCTGTTTTTAAAAGTGGTATGTGGTAGGTAAGGGAGAGCGTTATGTGTGGAAGCTGAGGAATGTTGTGGGTAGGGGTAGGATGTGTAGTGGCTGAGTACAGGGTGGTGCATTATTTAGCGTGTGTACATCTCTCCTATTCCTCATCCCTATCAAGGAACACTCTCTCCTCCTCCCCAACCTGACCTGCACATTGTCACCCAATTCTCCTCTCTAATCTCACTCAGGAACGCTTCCTCCCAGTCCCTACTTGACTGATCATAGTGCAGGAGACAGTCAAACTGCCTTGTGGGTGGCACTGTGGTTTCTCCCATTCAAGGCATGACTGACAGCGAGCACATAGCAGTGAGAAGAAGGGGTTCAGCACCAATATCAGTCTTGGCTCTAGAATCGTGGCAGAATAGGTCCCAAAGCAGCAGGTGGCAAGCAGCAAGAGGAAAGATTACGTTGTCACTGAGTGATAGCAGAATTTGTGCAGGTTTGGGGAGGTGCCAGGTTTGTATGATGAACTGGTTGGATTGAGAATCTTGGAAGGAGAAGGTTGAATTGGAGCCAAGTCCATAGGGGTGAGTGGGGCTCTCTGTCCATAGACACTGAAGGAAGCTGGGCGAGTCTTCTCCCCGGCCTAACCCAGGCAGTCTTCATATCTGTGTTGGAAGCCTTTCTGCAAGTCTGAGCATGGCAGAGTACGCATCTGAACTGATGTGTGTGTGCACATGGAGAGATGTTTGGACAAAGCCCTTCTTGCAGGTCATTTAATAGCCATCCACTTTGATGGCATAATCCAGAGCAGCTGGAAGTGATAATGTGTGTGAACAGCAAGACAGCTCAGTCATACTAGCGTTCAGCCCGAATGATCACACACATGAACAGTGCAACAACCACCAGTCCATAATCTCTCTCTCTCACTGTATAGCCAAATATACACACATATCAAACACATCCAAACACCAGTAAGCAGCACAACCTGTCACAGGGTGACAAAGAAGACCTTAAGCAAAAGTACTGCCAGAATAAATTTACTGTAAGATGACATTACACCTGACAGCTTTGGCTATAAAACACAAAGGGGGTGATTTTATAATCATAAATATGCATCCTTTTTTCTGTGTGAGCTCTGTCAAGTTTTCAAAATGAAAGCATGTACTTTTGCTATGATAATCACCACAGGGAATTTACACAATACATTTACACCTACTTTTCCCTATGCACAAATATTCTGAGTGAATCTATGCATGTGTTTTCCAAAGTATACACAAAACTCTCTCCAATCCTGTTCCTTGGGAATTCTTCCACTCAAGACAGGTAAAGTTACTTGGGTACAGGTTACTTACACGTAACTTTACCTGTATTATGCAAGAAAAACTTTTGAAAAATACCCTTAAAATTGGGGTAATTTTATAAAGTGTTTTTCACTTGTAAAAACATGTTTTGTATGTGTAAAATGGACTTACAAGATTGTGCATCCTATTGAGCATGTATAAGTACATGACAAAAAGATGGCATATACTTGTAAGCAAATCATGTGTACATATTCCCAGGAGCATAATTTCAACAGAGTTGCTATTTATGTATGCATTTAATAAAGTGTGTGTACATATAAAGAATATGCACACATTTACACCTTCAGAGCACGTGTAATTTGTAATTGAGAACTTGTGTGCCATTCGGAATAGTTTGAGGTGCCTATTTTATAAAAAGGTACATAGTTGCCTATGTTGCCTGATAGGTGTTTTTTTTTTTTGGAACTTTGACGTGAACTCTTATGAAATTATCCCCAAAATGTTTGTGTACAACACATAGGAATAAGTGCAGAGCATCACTTGGATGCTGAATGAGTTGTCCCATGCACAGTGATAATGCCATGAATTTCAGGTACTGTTTTTTTGCCTTAATTCCTGCCTCATGTTTAGGCCCCAGGTTTGAGAAGCAGCTTTAGGCATCCTTCAGCCACTTCAGCAGTTGAGGCACATAATAGGTGATGATGATGTCAGCACCTGCAAGGGGAAAAAAAAAGCAAACACTTATACAAATTACTTATCTCTTACTCCCCTTCTCAGAAACTTTGTTCCTCTTCTAACAACCTGCTGTGTGTTCCCTCACCCTCTGCACTTCATCTTTCCCTCTAAAGTGATACGGCTTTCAGTTATTTAGGTCCCAAGCTTTGGAATTCTCTCCCTTCCTTTCTTAGCGTGAGCATGCCACTTCACTTTTTCAAGGTACTTCTCAAAACCTCTCTCTTCCTTTTTTCTCTCCCTTTCCATCTTTCCCCTTTGTTCCTTTTCCCTTCCCCCATCCTCAGCACAGAACTTACATTTTACTTTTGTAAACCGCTTAGTTGCCTTTATTAGGCTCAATTTGCAGTCTAACAAAGTGACTGCAGATAAAGACCTGAATGGTCCATCCAATCTGCCCAACAGTCACATTCATTACCAATTCAAGATTTAAATCAACAATGAATGTGATACTTGATCACGGTTTTTCTTTGGTGTTTCTGGGACATAGACTATAGAAGTCCTTATGCTCCAACTACTGAGTAGCCATCAAAGCCCACTCCAGCCTATCCTAATCCGTCTTGTCATTTGCAGGACAAAGGCCATAAAAGAATGCCCGGCCCTGTCCTCACATTCCAAATTACTGGAGTTTCCGTTGAAGCTCTCTACAGCCCATCCTAAACCAGACTGCTATATGCGGGACTCAGACCATACAAACCAGCCCAGCACCGGCCTTAGTTGATGCAGCCAGAGTCGTCATCTAAGCACCACTTGACATGCAAACACATATGCAACCCTTTAAGTTTTGTTTTTTATATCATTCATTTTCTAATTAGAGAACCTCTGTGTTCATCCCATGCCTTTTTGAATTCTGCCACAGTTTTTTTTATTTCCACCATCTCTCTCGGAAGGACATTCCAGGCATCAACCACCATCTCCGTGAAAAAGAATTTCCTGACATTACTTCTAAGTCTACCACCCCGCAACCTTAATTCATGTCCTCTAGTTTTAACACTTTCCCTTCTCTGGATACTTTTTGTTCCTATATTAATACCTTTCAGGTACTTAAACATCTGTATCATATCTGTACATCAAATGTGTACAAGTAAAATAAATAAAGTTAAACATTATTTTCCACTAGTAAAAAAGGTCTGTTTCTGACACAAATGAAACGGGCGCAAGCAAGGTTTTCCTTGGAGTGTGTATGTTTGAGAGAGTGAATGTGCGAGTGTGTGTGAGAGAGAGAGAGAGAGAGTCTGGGTGCGAGTGTGTCTGTGAGAGAGAGAGAGTGTGTGTGTGAGAATGAGAGTGTGTGCAAGTGCGTATGTGAGACAGTGAGAGAGAGAGTGTGTTTCACACAGATACAGTGTATGCGAGAGAGAGAGTCTGTGTGAGACACAGACTCTCTGTGAGACTGAGTGTATGAGACCAAGAGAGTGTGAGTGACTGTGTGACACAGAGAGTGAATGTGATACAGTGTGAGACATAGAGTGTGTGAGAGACAGTGTGTGAGAGTGAGAGAAAGACGTTGACTGTGAGTGAGAGAGAGAGTGTGTGTGTGACAGAGATACCCCCCCCTCTCTGGTGTCAGCCCCCCCCCCCCCTCTCTCTCTGGTGTCTGAGCGTTACTGTGCAGGATGCTGAGCTCTGGCTGTGCTTCAAGGAACTGATCAATCCTATTTAACAGAATGCACCTCCAACATCCTGAAGCCGAGAAACCTCGTGTGGTTGGTCACTTCTGCTTGTGACGAACCCGGAAGTACGTGATGTCAATTCAGGAGATGGATACAGAGAACAGGAATGCCTCAGCCATGCAGTCAGCTTCAGAATGTTGGAGGTGCGTTTTATTATATAGGATTATTTATTTTAAAAATGAAGTATTATAGGCATTAAAATCATAAACATTTTCATATTTATTTATTCCTGAGGCACTCCTTGCTGTGGGCTTTACACTGGTTTCCAGTGCAAGCTAGGGTTTATTTTAACATCTTAGTCTATGTTTTTCAAATATTACATGGATTAGCTCCTGATTATATGAGTGTTTTTTTTTTTTTAGATCTTCCATTAAGGAATGCTGTAATGAGTGCTCAAGATTTTTTATTACTTCACTTTCCAAGTTGCAAGGGTCTAATTTATAAATCAATTTATGCTGCAGGTTTTTTTTTTTAATCTTGCAACAAAATCACGGAATTAATTGCCAAGGGAGATTAACTGGATAACTAATTATTTATTTTTTCATAAAATGCTTAAATCCTACTTTTTTTTAGGAAATGTCTATTAGTAGAAAATTAACTTATGATTCATTTTTTTTCACTGTGCCCGTAAACTTTGTAACATTGTTTTCATTGCTCATGTAATTGATATTTCTAGAGCGCATTCCGTGTGAGCCACATTGAACCGAACATTGTTTGGATAATCGTGGGATATAAGTATTAATAAATGATAAAATGAAAAATGAAGAGACTATTTAAGGTTTTGGAAAATTCCTCTTTATTTAGCCATTGGTAACATTGTAAGTAAACTGAATGACCCATTATATCAGGAAGCTGATTTCTTCTCCCCCACCATAATCTGCTGTCTCAAAAAACTCTTGCAAATTCATATTTCACTGATCTATCAACTCTGAACAGGTCAGAAAGAGTACAGAGCCATCTGGGTTACAAAAGGAAAGTGAATGGCAAGCTTATCTATGACCACGGCAGTGTAACTGTTGAGGGCAGTGTTTTTGAACTTTTTGAGAAGCTCTGAGAGAAGAGAACATTTCTCTGGTAAGTGATTATTATTTTGCTCTGTGCTTTGGTAACTTGGATTGGGGTTTAAAACAGGAATTGTAGGTTATTGATAAGGACAGAATTAAAAAAAAAAAGAAAAAAGATGCAAACTTTATTAACTAGTCTCCATACCCTTTCCCCCACTTTCTGCCACACAGTAGGGCCTAGTTCAGTTTTCATTCCCACCTCTCCCTCCCCCCCATCCACCCCTCTTCATTTATGGTCAATTATTCTAATTAGGATAACAAGAAGACAGTTTTGATCACAGTTTTACTTACATTTAATTAGTTTCTGAGAAGCAAACAATAAATAAATTATATCATTAGGCTTATTTTCGAAAGAGAAGGGCGCCCATCCTTCGACACAAATCGAGATAATCGAGAGCCGATTTGTGTCGCCAACTGCTTCCCGTCACGAGGACGACCAAAGTTCCCGGGGGAGGGGGGGGGGTGTCGGAGGCATAGCGAAGGCGGGACTGGGGCGTGCCTAACAGATGGGTGTCCTCGAGCGATAATGGAAAAAAGAAGGGCGTCCCTGATGAGCACTTGCACGATTTTACTTGGTCCATTTTTTCTTATGACCAAGCCACAAAAAGGTGCGCGAACTGACCAGATGACCACTGGAGGGAATCGGGGATGACCTTCCTTGACTCTCCCAGAGGTGACTAACCCCCTCCCACCCTGAAAAAAATAACTTTAAAAACTTTTTTTGCCAGCCTGAAATGTCATACTCAGGTCCATCGCAGCAGTATGCAGGTCCCTGGGATGGGAGGTATGTGTGTGTCAACGGAGGCATAGTGAAGGCGTGGACGTCCTTCTTTCAAACATTTTGGATGTCTTGAACTGCCCCCCCCTCCACAGGGATGGCCAAATTTCAAGGGAGTGGAGTGGAGGAGTGGCCTAGTGGTTAGAGCACTGGTCTTGCAATCCAGAGGTGGCTGGTTTAAATCCCACTGCTGCTACTTGTGATCCAAAATCCAAATAAATAAATAAAGGGGTGTCAGAGGCATAGCAGGCATGGACGTCCTTCTCACAGAAACATCCAGGCATGGACGTCCTTCTCACAGAAACATCCACATTTTGGACGTCCTCAACTGCCATCGCAGAGACGGAGGCATAACGAAGGACATCCTCAACTGCCGTTGCAGGGACGGAGGCATAGCAAAGGACATCCTTTACCCATACTCTTAAAAAAACAAAAAAAACAAAAAGACGACCTTGATGAGCACTTGGCCATTTTCACCTGGACTTGTATTTTTTTTTTTTTTTTTAAATTTGTATGAAGTCTTTATTGTTCATTGAAACAACTCAAAAAGTGCAAAGTACATTCCATCAGGACACATTTTCCTATGACTAATACAATATTCCGCTAATGCTTCATACATTATAACACATCGTAGTTTCAACTTTCCAATACCAACATCACTGAACTTCAAAATCTTTTCAACTTTTTAATAGAGCAAATATTACCTCCCCCTCTCACCCCCCCTACCCCACCCCGTCAAGAGAGCACCACTGGGCACTACCCTTCTTAACACTCTCTTTACAGACATACTAGATCGTCAGAGCTTCTATAGGAATGTACTTCCAAACAGAATGCCATTTCCCTATTTGTTGTGTATGCTCAGCCACCAGTCTCTCCATTTCACGCACATACCTCAACTTATTAAGCCACTTAGCTAGTGGGGGAACCCCCTCCCTCCGCCATTGTGAGGCTACAACCACCCTTGCTGTGCCAACCACATGCTTAACCAAAGTTTGTTGACATGACAATAGGCCTGCGATCCTAGCAGAAAACAGGAACACCTCGGGGGCCCAGGGCACTGCACACCCTAACCAGGTCTGCAACCTATAGTGTACCGCCTTCCAAAAGGCACGAATTTTAACACATTTCCACCATATGTGCCCCATGGTGCCCTCTTGGCCGCACCTTCTCCAACACGTGCCCGAAGCAGTCGGAAAGATCCGCCGCAATCGAGCAGGCGTAAGGTACCATCGATATAGTACTTTCACAGCATTCTCCTGCAGGGGTACATGGGTCGACACCCTCACAACTGCTTTTTCTATGCTCTCCCACCCAGGGTCTCCCAAGCTCACCCCCAGCTCTCGTTCCCAGCTTCTTCTATGTACCCCGTAGCCGGGCGCCTGCTTGCTTATATTATGGTACACGGGAACCTATCAATCCCCTAGAGGAAGCATGTCGCTCGCATATCTCCTCCAGGTCTAATTTCTCACGCTGCATCACCTCCCTTACTTTTAAGGAGAGATACCAATTGACAATAGGCAAAGTCACCTCCCTCCACCCCTGGGTATCTGTCCAGCAAAGCATCAAAAGGTACCAGGGAATCAGCTTCAAATAATTGGCCCCAGGTTCTCACCCCTATCTCGTACCATTTGGTGAAAATCCCCGTTACAGTACCAGGTAAAAATAAAGGGTTAAAGGCTATTGGAGTATACCGGGTCAATATACATTGTCTCTTAGGGAACAGACTATCCCAGTAATGGAGTGTTACAGCTATGGAGGGACAAGCTCTATCAGTCATACTTCTAAAAGACTTTGGCAACCACATTAGTGCACTCAATGGTTTGTCACCCACCGAATGTTGTTCTATATGCACCCATTGGCGATCCGGGTATTCTTGATACCATTCAAGTGCTGCTTTCCCCTGCGCTGCCCTATAGTACCATGCGAGATTGGGTACCCCCAGTCCTCCCCTCTTCCTTTCCTTATATAGGAGCGATCTCGCTAGCCTAGGACGTTTTCCTGCCCAGACGAATCGCACCAGCTTATCTTGTAAATTAGCTAAGAATCGCCTGGGCATTATCACAGGCAGCACCTGAAAAAGGTATAACAATCGTGGCAAGATGTTCATTTTAAGGATGGCTATTCTACCAAACCATGATGTTCCCAGATCTCCCCACCTCTCTAGATCTTCCATAATAGTTTTACCCAGCCCCTTATAAATTGCATTAAAGAGCTCCGAAGGTTCCCTAGTCAGATTCACCCCCAAATATTTTAATTGTTTGTGAGCCCACCTAAAGGGAGAAGAAATCTTTAAGGACTCCACCACATCCTCCGGAAGTGTCACGTTCAGGGCCTCGGATTTTGCCATGTTGACCCTAAATCCGGACACTGCGGAGTACTGCTGTATCATTTGTTCTAGATACGGGAAAGTGGTCAAGGGTCGAGTGACAAACAGTGTAACGGTATCAGTTTATTACTGAAATATGTAGCATATTTGCTGGATTATATATACACCAATATATTTGTGTATCTTTTAAAAATATATATTTGACACTGCAGCAGAGAAAATAGTCTCATTCCAAAAGCCCTCTTCCCTCCCCCTTTGGGGCCTCAACTTGCCTTTTCTCATTCCTCAAACAAAAGACTTGACTGCTTTAAAGTTTTAAATTGACTCTATTCCTCTGTCCTCCCACCTAACAAAAGATGGACTAAGGTGAGCACCTGAATAAAACAAAGAACTCAGAGGAGACCATAAACAGGACATTTGCTTGTCAAAGGTATACCTGCCCCTCCCATCAGCTTCCAGACATGTGCAGAAAGGAAGGACTTGTAATGTGTATCTGCCCCAGAGACTGAGCAGGACATCAAAAGAACATCCAGACTGTAAGTCTCGTGATGTCATAAGACATGAGACCAACTCAGGGGTCGTGTGCAGACATGAGACCAAGATACCACAATGCTTTGCAAATGCTCAAGGGTCGTGTGGAAACCAGGAAATCAGAACAAAGATCCACATGGCATATGCTCCTGCAGATTGCAAGATATAAAAGGACAAGCTGTTTCTCAAGACTCAGATTCTCTTCAACTGCAAGCAAGACTCAGATTCTCTTCAACTGCAAGCAAGACTCAGATTCTCTTCACTGCAAGCAAGATTCAGATTCTCTTCACTGCAGTAAGGCAGATTCTCTTCAACTGCAAGCAAGACTCAGATTCTCTTCAACTGCAAGCAACTCAGATCCATTCACTGCAGAAGCCCTGATGCCTTGCTCCTGAAACATGTGCTCATCAACCAGCTGGACCACAGCATGCTTGTAACAAGGACTTGTGAGTAACATAACTTTTGATCTAGACCTGCTACTTTGTTCTATTTTTATGCACAGATTACCTGTAAAGATTCCTCTTAAAACCTACCTCTCGTGTGCAATTGTATATTAAATCAATCTTTTTGAAGCTAAAAATATGGTCTGTTTGCGTTCTGAATATATATATACTTAATATATTTAATTTATTGCAATTATCACCTTTGGTGATTGGTGGAGAAATTAATATCCTAAAACTTATAAATACAGCGCTTGCTCTTAAATTATAAACAGTAGCGAGTTGCTCTCGAGCTATTTTCCCCAAAATAAATCATTTCTTCCAACATATTAATTGCTGGAGAAGTGGGTAGAATTTCTTGTAACATATTAATTTGTGGAGAATGCGGGCAGGTCTTGTAACAACAGCAGTACATCATCTGCGAAGAGGGCCATTTTGTGGGTTCTATCTGCTATCTTGGCTCCCGAGATATTAGGATCAGACCGCACACGGGCCGCAAAAGGCTCCATCACCATCGCAAATAACAAGGGAGACAAGGGGCAGCCCTGCCTAGTACCTCTATGCAGAGTGAATAATTCTGAATTTCCGCCATTGACCTGGACACAAGCCTTGGGGAACTCATAAAAGGCCCGAATCCAGCTACGAAACTGTATTCCAAACCCCATATTTTCCATCACCCTATACATGAAGGGCCAGTGGACCCGGTCAAAGGCTTTTTCCGCGTCAAGGCTTAAAAGACATAACGGCTTCTGGTTGTTTTTTGCCAAGTTCATTATATCTACCACCCTTCTAATATTGTCCATCGCCTTTCGATACTGTACAAAGCCCACTTGGTCTGGGTGGATAAGTACTGGTAGAATAGGGGCCAGACGATTTGCCAGTACCTTAGCCAATATTTTGACATCTGCGTTCAGCACAGATATAGGTCTGTAGGATCCACATTCAGAATGATCTTTACCTGGTTTAGGTAAAACCGCTATCCATGCCTCCATCATTGACTGAGGTAATGACCCCCCTCTCCCCACCTGATTAAACAGATCTGCTAGGAGCGGAGCTATCTCAGGGGCAAACTTCCTATAGAACTCATTGGGCAATCCGTCGAGCCCGGGCGATTTATGTGAGGGGAGACTGCTGATTGCCTCCTGGATTTCCCCAGGGGTGATCGGCTCATCTAACAGTGCCTGCTGCTGGTGACTCAGAGAGGTAAGCTCACTATCCTGTAAGTATTGATCTATCAGGTCCATCGAAGGATTGAGCTCCTGGGCATACAGGTCTTTATAAAATTCCCCAAATCTGTTTCGTATTTGCTCGGACGTACTTAAGGTACCTCCTCCGGCATCTTGTATCTTTAAGATGTTCCGCTCAACTTTTTGCCTGCGCAGCTTTATGGCGAGAAGGCGCCCTATTTTGTTGGCGTGTGCATAGGAGCTCAACCTGTTCTTTGCCTGTAGCATGCTTAGGTGCTCCGAATATATGGAGTCAAGGTGCATTCTCTGATAACTAAGTTCTCTCAAGACCCGTGCTGATCCATTGGCCTTATGCTGTTCCTCTAGCAGGCGAATGCTTTCCAGACAATTCACGATCTGCGCCCTATGGGCCTTCGATTGTCTACTGGCCAGTTGTAAGAAATATCCCCGGGTCACCGCCTTCATAGCATCCCATATCGTGCTAAGCGAGGGCCCTGAGCCTAAATTAAATTCAAGGTACTCTTTCAACATTTGTTTATAGCCATCCACCACTGCCCCCTCCCGCCGAAGACCAACATTCAGTGTCCATCTTTTATTTTTTTTTTCGGCCCTAATATTTGGTAGAGTCACCCATATTGGAGCATGGTCCGACAAAGTCACATTACCTATCCCTGCATCAGGGCCGTGCTCCACTAGGGTTGCATCCACAAACATGTAATCAATGCGTGAATAAGAATTATGTACTGCAGAGTAAAATGTATAGTCTCGCACCCTCTGGTGTTTCACCCTCCACAGATCCACTGTGCCCAGTGAGAGCGCCAAAGACCTCAAGGCCAAAGAGTCCCTCTGACCCTCACCCTCTGGGGAGCCCTGAACGATCTAGGCCTGGATTCATCACTGTATTAAAGTCCCCTCCTATTACAAGTGAGACCTGCGCAAAAGTGGCCAGGGAGTTTCTGACTCTTTCTAGGAAACCAGCCTGTCCTGTGTTGGGCGCATATATAGAAGCCACGGTTAGGTCCACATTGTCAATTTTGATATGCATAAAAATATAGCGTCCACCCATGTCCCTCTTTAACTTAAGAACCTGCACCCCAACCGCAGCATGGATCAAGATCGCAACTCCTCCCTTCTTTGACCCAACTGCGGAGGCAAAATACACCACTGGATACTGCCTACCCACCAAATGCGTCTCCTGCAGGAGAACCACATGTGGCCTGTGCTGCTTTATTTCCTTATAAAACTTTTGCCTCTTCTGGGGCATGTTCAGGCCCTTTACATTATACGAGAGAATTTTTAAGTCTGTATTCATCTCCATGGAGTGTAGTAAAGCTGTTCTGTCGCACCCCTTCGTGACATCTCTATACAGTGCCATAGTGCAAAGTGTGCGCCCTTCATACCCAGCAGTGCCCCGCTCTCTCCCCTATTTCCCCACATCCCACTATCCTCCCTCCCTCCCGCCCCCTCCATTCGCACCAATTGAAAGACCGATGTCCTCCAAGTGGGACTCTAGGAAGTTATCCATCCACCACACAGTGCCCAAACCCACATCTATCCCTCCCCCATCAATATCAGCTTACACACGATCCCACATACACCTACCCCTTACATGCTTCATTACTAATCCCTCCCTTCAGTTTACCATTTCAACGCTCTCCAAAGCCCTGTGGTGTAGGGCTATTGTCAGACCTAACATCAGTGTTCAAAGTCAATTGGCAAATACAGCTATGCCTACCCATCAGAGTAATCCCCTGGAAGCATAGTCCCAGTGTCCCGATCCAACCTGATTCAGCGCTTCTGGTTGTTGTGCTTTGTGGGTCCCGGGACTCTCTGCCATCGCTGAAGCCTCATCTTAGTAGCTGGCGCCACCACTCCAGGTGCAGTCTTTGCGGACACCATTTCAACAGCGTGTAAGGCCTCCGAAGCCTCTTGAAGAGTTTGCACCCGATATCTGGTGCCCTTCAGGGTGAAGTTTAACGAGAAGGGGAAGCCCCATCTATATTGTATCTGATGTTTGCTCAGGATTTCCAGCGCCGGTCTCATCTGCCGCCTCATCTGGAGCGTATATAGCGAGAGGTCCTGATAGACCTGAACCGGGGCTCCACCGTACTCCAGGCTCTTTGTCTTCCTAGCTGAGGCTAGAATTCTCTCCTTGGTCTCATATTTGTGAAATCTCACAATGATGTCCCGTGTCTGCTGCTCCTTTCGCGCTCCAAGAGCTCTGTGCGCACTATCCAGCTCGCATCTCAGTTCATCTGCCTCAGAGCCTAGCAAGGTAGAACATAATGTGTGCACTATCTCTGCCACGTTCTCCGTGTCTCTGCCCTCAGGAACTCCTCGGAAACGGAGATTGTTTCTCCGTCCCCTGTTTTCAAGATCATCTAATTTATATTGCAGGAGGTCATGTTTTTGTTCCATCGTCTGCAACATGTTAGTATGCTTATCTAGTATTTCGGCGTGCTCGTCTATTTTTAATTCTGCCTCCTCCACTCTGCCACCCAGTTCTCCAAGATCCGCACTGAGCGTATCCATCCGCTCTAAAATTTCGTCTTTTGACTGCTTAATCTCTGACTGGATAGTGGCAGCTAACTTACGGAGCTCGACGGACAATCCTTTCTTGGAAGGAGGGGCTCGCACTTCAGACATGGATAGCGCTGAATCTGAGTCCGACGGAGATCCGCGCTCCGGGGACTCACGGTGTCTAGAGGCCTTACTCGCCGTGCTTTTCTCCGTTTTGTCCATCTCTTTTTTTCGGGTCGAGACCGCTTTACTCATGGCGCCTGTGAGTCAGGAGGTAAGTTCTTACAATTTCGCGATGTTTATCGCCGTTTGGATCGTAGTTTTTCCAAATTTTGCAGCGTTGGGAAAGGGAGCTATGAATTCAGGCTGCCATGCTGACGGCTGACGTCACTTCCCTAGCGACTTGTATTTTTCTAAGGTTGTAGATGGCAATTTATTTAAGGTTGTAGACGGCTATTATACACGCAGCTTGTCTGCATATATGAAGCCGTCTTTGGCATGTGCAGCGCAGCCATGCATAATGTTTGGCTGCTCTGCACTGGCTTCCCCTACTTAGGAAGGAAATAGTGTGCAAATGAGCTAACAGTGAGCAGCTCATTTGCCTGCAATTTCCTTCATACATGCCCATTCCTTTCCGAATCGCTAAGGGATCAGTAAGGGAAGGGCTTTTTTTCGTTCAGTTAGTGCATCAGTTAATCCATTGCAGTGCCCCCTAAGGTGCCCGGTTGGTGTCCTGGCATGTCAGGGGGACCAGTGCACTACGAATGCTGGCTCCTCCCATGACCAAATGAGTTGGATTTGGTAGTTTTTGAGATGGGCGTCCTCTGTTTCCATTATGGCCGAAAACCAGGGACGACCATCTCAAAGTTTGAACATCTTAACATTTAAGTCGACCATCTCTTAGGTTGACCTAAATGTTGAGATTTGGGCGTCCCCGACCGTATTATCGAAATGAAAGATGGACGCTCATCTTGTTTTGATAATACGGGTTTCCACGCCCCTTCACGGGACGTCCTGCGAGGACGCCCTCAGGAAAACTTGGGCGCCCCGTTCGATTATGCCCCTCCATATAATCTTAAGGCTCTTTATAATCTTTTAACATCCCTAGTACCTTAAAAAGTTTTAATTAAACAACTCTCTAATACTAAGATGCAGAGAGCAGTCCAGTAGAGAGAGGGGTGCTATTCAATCTTTTGCACTGAGTGTCGCATGTATGAATATATCCCAGTTGGTGAGAGGTTATGTGTGTGTGCTTGATGCAAAGACAAAAATACCATCCTGGAAGACCAGACCAGATATATTCCATGTAATAAAAAAGGAGGAAGGAAGGGCAAACGACAGCCAGCATGGTTAAAAAGTGAGGTGAAGGAAGCTATTAGAGCTAAAAGAAAAACCTTCAGAAAATGGAAGGATCTGACTGAAAGTAATAAGAAACGGCAAGTCAAATGCAAAGGTAAAGAGACTTTGAAAAGAAAATTGTGTTGGAAGCAAAAACACAGAATAATAACTTATTTAGGTGTATTAAAAGCAAGAAGCCGGCAAAAGAATCAGTTGGACCGCTAGATGACCAAGGGATAAAAGGGCAAGATAAGGCCATAGCGGAGAAATTAAATGAGTTATTCTGTCTTCACCGAGGAAGATCTGGGAGAGATACCAGTTGAAGAAATGGTATTCAACGCTGACGAGTCAGAGAAACTGAAACAAATCTATGTCAACATGGAAGATGTAATGGAGCAATTTGACAAATTGAAGAGTAGCAAATTGCCTTGACCAGATGGTATACATCCCAGAGTACTGATAGAATTGAAAAATGAACCTGCAGAGCTATTGTTAGCAACATATATAATTTATCTTTAAAATCAAGCTTGGTACAGGAAGATTGGAGGGTGGCCAATGTAACATCAGTTCTTAAAAAGGGTTCCAGAGGTGATCTGGGAAATTGTAGACCAGTGAGCCTGACACCTGTGCTGTGCAAAATAGTAGAGATCATTATAAAGAACAAAATTATAGAGCATATACATAAGCATGGATGAATGAGACAAAGCCAACATGGATTCAGAAATCGTGCCTCATTCCTTTTAAGGGGTGAAAAAGCATGTGGATAAAGGTGAGGAAAATAAGAAGTGGCATAAGGAATGTCAAGTCAGATGCAAAGCGCTGATAAGAAAGGCAAAGAGGGATTTTGAAAGAATGATAGCAATAGAGACGAAAACTGATAGTAAAATTTTTTTTAGATACATTAAAAGCAGGAAACCGGCAAAAGAATCGGTTGGCCTGCTGGATGACTAGGGTGTAAAAGGGGTGATCAAGGAAGACAAAGAAACAGCAGAAAAACTTAATGAGCTCTTTGCTTCGGTCTTCACCGAGGAAGACTTGGGTGGGATACCGGTGCCAGACAGGGTATTTGAAGTTGAAGAGTTGGAAAAACTTATTGAAATATCTGTAAATCTGGAAGATGTAATGGAGCAGTTCTGCAAACTGAAGAGTAGCAAATCTCCTGAACCGGATGGTATTCACCCTAGGGTACTGACAGAACTAAAAAATGAGCTGGCAGAGCTACTGTTATTGATTTGTAATTTATCCTTAAAATTGAGCGAACCGGAAGATTGGAGGGTAGCCAATGTAACGACGATATTTAAAAAAGGTTCCAGAGGAGACCAGGGAAATTATAGACCGGTGAGTCTGAGGTCGGTGCTGGGCAAAATGGTAGAGACTATAATCAAGAACAAAATTACAGAGCACATTCAAAAGCATGGACTAATGGGACAAAGTCAACATGGATTTAGTGAAGGGAAGTCTTGCCTCACCAATCTGCTGCATTTCTTTCAAGGGGTAAACAAACATGTGGATAAAGGTGAGCCGGTTGATATTGTTTATCTAGATTTCCAGAAGGTGTTTGATAAGGTCCCTCATGAAAGACTACAGAGGAAATTAGAGGGACATGGGATCGGAGGTACTGTCTTACTGTGGATTGAAAACTGGTTGAAAGATAGGAAACAGAGTAGGATTAAAAGGTCAATATTCGCAATATTCTCAATGGAGAAGGGTAGTTAGCGGGGTCCCTCAGGGATCGGTGCTGGTACCTCTGCTTTTTAACATATTCATAAATGACCTAGAGATGGGGGTAACTAGTGAGGTAATCAAATCTGCCGATGACACAAAGTTATTCAAAGTAGTCAAATCGCCGGAAGATTGTGAAAAACTACAAGAGGACCTTACGAGACTGGGCGGCTAAATGGCAGATGACGTTTAATGTGAGCAAGTGATGCATGTGGGAAAGAGGAACCCAAACTACAACTACGTCATGCAAGGTTCAGCGTTGGGAGTCACAGACCGAGAAAGGGATCTAGATGTCGTCGTTTATGATACGCTGAAAACTTCTGCTCAATGTGCTGCTGCGGCTAGGAAAGCAAATAGAATATTGGGTATCATTAGGAAAGGGACTGAAAACAAAAATAAGGATATTATTCTGCCATTGTATCGCTCCATGGTGCAACCGCACCTCGAATATTGTGTTCAATTCTGGTCGCCGGACCTCAAAAAAAGACATAGTGGAATTGGAAAAGGTGCAGAGAAGGGCGAAAAAAATGATACAGGGGATGGGACGACTTCCCTATCAGGATAGGTTGAAGAGGCTGGGGCTCTTCAGCTTGGAGAAAAGGCGGCTGAGGGGAGATATGATAGAGGTCTACAAGATAATGAGTGGAATGGAACCAGTCGATGTGGAGCGTCTGTTTATGCTTTCCAAAAATACTAGGACAAGGGGGCATGCGATGAAGCTGCAGTGTGGTAAATTTAAAACGAATCGGAGGAAATGTTTTTTCACTCAACGCGTAGTTAAACTCTGGAATTTGCTGCCGGAAAAGGTGGTTAAGGCGGTTAACTTAGCGGATTTAAAAAAAGGGTTGGATGGCTTCCTGGAGGAAAAAGCCATAGAATGTTATTGAATGGACGAGGGAATAACACAGTATTTCTAGGATGGGCGGGACAAATTGCTTGTTCTTTTGGCTGCTGTCGGTGACAGGGTGCTGGGCTCAATGGACCCTTGGTCTGTCCCAGCATGGCGATGCTTATGTACTTATGTGATCCGGTCGATATTGTGTATCTGGATTTTCAAAAGGGAGTTGACAAAGTACCTCATAAAAGACTCCTGAGGAAATTAAAAAGTCATGGGATAGCAGAAAATATCCTATTGTGGATTAAAAACTGATTAAAAGATAGAAAATAGAGAGTAGGGTTAAAATGGTCAATATTCTCAGTGGAAAAGGGTAGATAGCGAATGATACATGCCTGTAGCAGGTGTTCTCTGAGGACAACAGGCTGATTGTTCTCACGACTGGGTTGACGTCCACGGCAGCCCTCACCAACCGGAAGAAAACTTCGTGGGCGGTCCTGCACGCAGGGCACGCCCACCGCGCATGCGCGGCCGTCTTCCCGCCCGTGCGCGACTGTTCCCGCTCAGTTGAATGACAAGCAAAGGAATGAGTAAAACACAACTCCAAAGGGGAGGAGGGAGGGTAGGTGAGAACAATCAGCCTGCTGTCCTCGGAGAACACCTGCTACAGGTATGTATCATTCGCTTTTTCCGAGGACAAGCAGGCTGCTTGTTCTCACGACTGGGGTATCCCTAGCTCTCAGGCTCACTCAAAACAAGAACCCAGGTCAATTTAACCTCACAACGGCGAGGGCATAACAGAAATTGTAGAACAACTAACTGAGAGCGCAGCCTGAACAGAATAAAATCGGGTCCTGGAGGGTGGAGTTGGATTCAAACCCCAAACACATTCTGCAGCACCGACTGCCCGAACCGACTGTCGCGTTGGGTATCCTGCTGGAGGCAGTAATGGGATCTGAATGTGTGGACAGATGACCACGTCGCAGCCTTGCAAATCTCTTCAATAGTGGCTGACTTCAAGTGGGCCACTGACGCTGCCATGGCTCTAACACTATGAGCCGTGACATGACCCTCAAGAGTCAGCCCAGCATGGGCGTAAGTGAAGGAAATGCAATCTGCTAGCCAATTGGAGATGGTACGTTTCCCGACAGACACTCCCCTTCTGTTGGGATCAAAAGAAACAAACATTTGGGCGGACTGTCTGAATGGGCTTGTCCGCTCCAGATAGAAGGCCAATGCTCGCTTGCAGTCCAATGTGTGCAACTGACGTTCAGCAGGGCGGGTATGTGGTCTGGGGAAGAATGTTGGCAAGACAACTGACTGGTTAAGATGGAACTCCGACACCACCTTTGGCAGGAACTTAGGGTAAGTGCGGAGTACTACCCTGTTTTAATGAAATTTGGTATAAGGAGCATGAGCTACCAGGGCTTGAAGCTCACTGACTCTACGAGCTGAAGTAACTGCCACCAAGAAAATGACTTTCCAGGTCAAGTACTTCAGATGGCAAGAATTCAGTGGCTCAAAAGGAGGTTTCATCAGCTGGGTGAGGACGACGTTGAGATCCCATGACACTGCAGGAGGTTTGACTGGGGGCCTTGACAACAACAAGCCTCTCATGAATTGAACGACTAAAGGCTCTCTAGAGATGGCTTTACCCTCTACACGATGATGATACCGTGTTTCCCCGAAAATAAGACACTGTCTTATATTAATTTTTGCCCCCAAAAATGCGCTAGGTCTTATTTTCAGGGGCTGTCTTATTTTTCGGGGAAACATCGGGGTTGGCCCACCCGCCCTCCGTCGCTCCCGGAACTAACCTTAAACGCCTCCTTTCACCTTCGCAGCAAGCAGCAGCAGGGCAGGCTACTCCTTCCTTCCATGTCCTGCCCTCGCCTGACGTAACGTCCGCGAGGGCGGGGCATGGAAGGAAGGAGAGGTCTGCCCTGCTGCTGCTTGCTGCGAAGGTGAAAGGAGGCGTTTAAGGTTAGTTCCGGCGACCTCGGGTGGGGGTGGGCGGCCTTGTCCGGCTCTCGGCGGCCCTGCTTTCAAACAAAAATTTGCTAGGTCTTACTTTCGGGGGAGGCCTTATATCTACCAATTCAGGAAAACCTCTACTAGGTCTTATTTTCGGGGGATGTCTTACTTTCGGGGAAACAGGGTAGGCACTAATCGCACTGAGGTGATTCCTTACTGAGTTGGTCTTGAGACCAGACTCTGATAAGTGCAGAAGGTATTCAAGCAGGTTCTGTGCAGGACAAGAACGAGGTTCTAGGGCCTTGCTCTCACACCAGACGACAAACCTCCTCCACTTGAAAAAGTAACTCTTTTTAGTGGAATCCTTTCTAGAGCAAGCAGGACCTGGGAGACACCCTCAGACAGACCCAACGAAGCAAAGTCTACGCCCTCAACATTCAGGCCGTGAGAGCCAGAGACTGAAGGTTGGGGTGCAGAAGCACTCCGTCGTTCTGCGAAATGAGAGTCGGAAAACACTCCAATCTCCACGGTTCTTCGGAGGACAACTCCAGAAGTAGAGGGAACCAGATCTGACAGGGCCAAAAAGGCGCTATCAGAATCATGGTGCCGTGGTCTTGCTTGAGCTTCAGTGGTCTTGCTTGAGCTTCAGTAAGGTCTTCCCCACCAAAGGTATGGGAGGATAAGCATACAGGAGGCCGGTCCCCCAATGGAGGAGAAAGGCATCCGACGCCAATCTGCCGTGCGCCTGTAGTCTGGAACAGAACAGAGGCAGCTTGTGGTTGGTCTGAGAGGCGAAAAGATCCACCGAGGGAGTGCCCCACTCTCGGAAGATCTTGCGTACCACTCTGGAATGGAGCGACCACTCGTGCGGTTGCATGACTCTGCTCAGTCTGTTGGCCAGACTGTTTACGCCTGCCAGGTATGTGGCTTGTAGAAGCATGCCGAACTGGCGAGCTCAACGCCACATCCCTATGGCTTCCTGACACAGGGGGCGAGATCCGGTGCCCCCCTGCTTGTTGATGTAATACATTGCAACCTGATTGTCTGTCCGAATTTGGATGATTTGGTAGGATAGCCGATCTCTGAAGGCCTTCAGCGTGTTCCAGACCGCTCGGAGCTCCAGGAGGTTGATCTGAAGATCTTGTTCCTGGAGGGACCACAGACCCTGGGTGTGGAGTCCATCGACATGAGCTCCCCACCCCAGGCGAGATGCATCCGTCGTCAGCACTTTCGAAGGCTGTGGAATTTGGAATGGACGTCCCAGGGTCAAATTGGTCCGAATGGTCTACAAGTGCAGCGAATTGCGGCAACTGAGGGACAGACGGATGACATATTCTAGATTCCCAGCAGCTTGACACCACTGGGAAGCTAGGGTCCATTGAGCCGGTCTCATGTGAAGGCGAGCCATGGGAGTCACATGAACCGTGGAGGCCATATGACCCAGGAGTCTCAATATCTGCCGAGCTGTGACCTGCTGAGATGCTCTGGTCTGAGAGGCAAGGGATAGAAGGTTCTGCGCCCTTGCTTCGGGAAGAAAGGCCTGAGCCGTCTGAGAATTCAGCAGTGCTCCTATGAATTCCATAGATTGGACTGGCTGGAGATGGGACTTTGTGTAATTTATCACAAACCCCAGCAGCTTCAGAAGGTGGATAGTACACTGCATGGATCGAAGAGCTCCTGCCTCTGAGGTGCTCTTGACCAGCCAATCGTCGAGATAAGGGAACACATGCACTCCCAGCCTGCGTAAATACGCCGCAACCACCACGAGACACTTCGTGAACACCCGTGGTGCAGAGGCGAGCCCAAAGGGCAGCACACAATACTGAAAGTGCCGTGTCCCCAGACGGAATCGGAGATACTGTCTGTGAGCTGGCAGTATCAGGATTTGAGTGTAAGCGTCCTTTAAATCCAGGGAACATAACCAATCGTCTTTCTGAATCATTGATAGAAGGGTGCCCAAGGAAAGCATCCTGAACTTCTCTTTGACCAGGTATTTGTTCAGGCCTCTCAGGTCTAGGGTGGGGCGCATCCCCCCCTGTTTTCTTTTCCACAAGGAAGTACTTGGAATAGAATCCCTGCCCTTCCTGCCCGGGTGGCACGGGCTCGACCGTATTGGCGCTGAGAAGGGCGGAGAGTTCCTCTGCAAGTACCTGCCTGTGATGGGAGCTGAAGGATTGGGCTCCCGGTGGGCAATTTGGTGGAGTGGAGGCCAAATTCAGGGGTGTACCCGCACCGCACTATTTGGAGAACCCACTGGTCGGAGGTTATCAGAGGCCACCTTTGGTGAAAAACTTTCAACCTCCCTCTGACCGGCAGGCCGTCCGGGACGGGCACTTTGATGGCGGCTATGTTCCCATGGATCCAGTCAAAAGCCCGTCCACGGCTTTTGCTGTGGAGGCGCAGGGGTCTGCTTAGGCACACGCCGTTGACGGGAACGAGCGCACTGGGAATGTCCCTGTGCCTGAGGAGGCCTTCGGGCCGGCTGGGTGTACCTACGCTTGTTGTAGGCGTAGGGCGCAGCCTGCCTAGCCCGGGAAAAACGTCCACCTGCAGAGGTGGATGCTGAATGCGCCCGGTGGGAGAGCTTGTAGAGAGCGGTTTCCCGCTGGTGTAGTTGGTCCACCAACTGCTCGACCTTCTCGCCGAAAATGTTATCCCCCCGGCAAGGGACATCCGCCAGTCGTTGCTGGGTGCGGTTGTCCAGGTCAGAGGCACACAGCCAGGAGAGTCTGCGTATCACTATACCTTGGGCCGCAGCTCGGGATGCCACATCACAGGTGTCATAGATACCACTGGACAGGAACTTTCTGCACGCCTTCAGCTGCCTGACCACCTCCTGAAAAGGTCTGGACTGCTCCGGAGGGAGCTTGTCGACCAGGTCCGCCAGTTGCCTCACATTGTTCCGCATGTGAATGCTTGTGTAGAGCTGGTATGATTGGATGCGGGTCACGAGCATGGAAGATTGGTAGGCCTTCCTCCCAAACGAGTCCAGAGTGCGAGACTCCCGCCCAGGGGGCGCCGAGGCGGTATCCCTCAAACTCTGTGCCCTCTTGAGAGCAGAGTCCACGACCGCCGAGTCATGAAGCAATTGAGGCCGCATCAACTCTGGGTCAGAGTGGATCCTGTATTGGGACTCCGCTTTCTTGGGGATGGTGGGGTTAGATAATGGCTTCCGCCAGTTCCGAAGCAGTGTCTCTTTGAGGACATTGTGCAACGGCACCGTGGAAGCAGCGCCGTGCCTAGGATCTCTGGCGCCCCCCTGCAGACTATCAGTTGGCGTTGGCGGCCCCCCCCCCCTGTGAAAATGATCGTTCACCACTTGCCACACTGACAGGAATTGTCAGCAATATTCTTAGAAACAAATTGCTATACATTGCAAAATAAGATAGCAGATGTAAATTCTCAAAGTGGACATATTCCAAACACTAAAATGAAAATAAAATGATTTTTTTCTACCTTTGTTGTGTGGTGACTTTCTTTTTCTGATCATGCTGGCCCAGTATCTGATTCTGCTGCTATCTGTCCTCTTAACTCCGTTTCCAGGGCTTCCTTTCCATTTATTTCTTTCCTTTCCTCCTTTCTTCTTCATTTCTGGTCCTCAGCTTCTGCCTATTTTCTTCATCCATGTGCAGTTTTTCTCCTCTCTTCCTTTTCCCTCATTTCATCTCCTTCATCTCTCTTCCCTCCCCTCTATGCCCAGCAATTTCTCCTCTCTCCCTGAGCCCTGCCCTCCCATCCATGCTCCTCTGTCCCCTGCCCCCTCCATTCATCCTTTTCCAGCAATTCCCCTCTCTCCCTGAGCCCTGCCCATCCCAATCCATGCCCATCCATGCTCCTCTGTCCCCTGCCCCTCCATTCATCCTTTTCCAGCAATTCCCCTCTCTCCCTGAGCCCTGCCCTCCCAATCCATGCCCATCCATGCTCCTCTGTCCCCTGCCCCCTCCATTCATCCTTTTCCAGCAATTCCCCTCTCTCCCTGAGCCCTGCCCTCCCAATCCATGCCCATCCATGCTCCTCTGTCCCCTGCCCCTCCATTCATCCTTTTCCAGCAATTCCCCTCTCTCCCTGAGCCCTGCCCCTCCCATCCATGCTCCTCTGTCACTCTCCATTAATCCCTATCCAGCAATTCCCCTCTCTCCCTTCCATGACCCCCCCCTCGCATCCATGCTCCTCTCTCGCCTCTCGCTCCCATGTCCCATCATATCCCAGTTGGCCTGTCCTGGCCCACCCTCTTCTCCCCTCCCCCTTCGCATCCATGCTCTCGTCTCTCCCCTGCCCTCCTGCTCCCATTGTTAAACTGCCCGCCCTCTTCTCTCCGCCAACATCCCTTTTCTTTTCTTTTTAAATTTACCTCCGTGGCGGTTCCGGCAGCGCAGCGTCAGTGAAGGAGGCGGCGCTCTCGACGTCTCTAGCCTTCTGCCTTCTTCCGACGTCAAGGAAATGACGTCAGAAGAAGGCGGAACACAGCGCAGGGAAGGCTAGAGACGTCGGGAGCGCCGCCTCCTTCACTGACGCTGCGCTGCCGGAACCGCCACGGAGGTAAATTTAAAAAGGAAAAAAAAAAGAAAAGGGATGTTGGGGAGGGGGGAGAAGAGGGCGGGCAGTTGAACAACGGGAGCGGAGGGCGAGCAAGGTGAGCATGGTGCGGCGGCGCCCCCCAGAGGGAAGTGCCCCCCTGCCATGCTTACCTCGCTTACCGTGTTGGCACGGCCCTGCGTGGAAGACTCTCTAGGTGGTGATGGATAGTCGAGGACCTCAAGCATCTCAGCCCTCGGCTCATCCACAGAGACCACGGGAAAGGGAATGCAAATAGACATATCCTGACGAAGGAGGCAAAGGAGAGGCTCTCAGGGGGCGAGAGCTTCCTCTCTGGTGACGGAGTGGGACTCCTCTGAGGAGAAATATCTGGGGTCCTCCTCCTCCCCCCACGAGGCCTCTTCCTCTGTGTCGGACACGAGCTCTTGTAGCTCAGACCTCAACCAGGCCCGTCTCGACTGCGAGGATCCAAGTCCTCGATGATGGCGTCGAGTGGTGGACTCCCGCGCCGGCGGGGATGAAGCTCCCTCCATCGACGTCGACTCCACCTGCGTGGCGGTCGAGACCGGCGCTGCAAGCGGCTTCGAAGGCCTCAGCATCGGGCCAGAGCACGCCGGCGCCTCCATCAACAGCGCCGGGGGCGCAAGCACCCCTGGTGCCGGCAAAGCCTGGCGTATCAGCCCTTCCAGAATCCCTGGAAGGATGGCTCGGAGGCACTTGTCAAGGCCCGCTGTCGGGAAAGGCAGGGGGGCCGGTGTAGGTGTCGGTGCCGGAAGCTGCTCGGGTCCAGGAGACAGTACCGAAGCACCTGCGGACTGACGCAGCGACACCTCTTCAACCGAGCGGGAACACTCCTCTCGGCACTGCCACTTCCTCGGCGTCGAGTCATCTCTTGAAGTGCCGGAGCTGGCAGTCCCGTGCGCCGTGGGCGACCGATGACGGTGCTTTTTGGTCTTCTTTCGGTGCCCGTCATCAGCGCTGGGTGGTAGAGACGAAGAGGAGGTAGAACCCCCCCGGCCTCGAGGAATCGGGTCTGACAGGGTTCGGTCCCGATGGCCCTGGGTAGAGGGAGTGGCCGGGGCCGATTGCCCGCGCGGCCGCTCACCCCCGCTGTCAGGCCGGCGGGCCAACGGTACCTGTACTCCTGGGGTCGGTGCCGATTTCATCGACATCGGTACCGGTACCGAAGATCCGGCCGTCGACACCGATGCCGTCGAGGGGCCGGCGCAAGTTCTGAAAAGACGGTCCCGAAGAACTTGCCTCGCCACCTGTGTCCGCTTCCGTAAGCTGAGACACAAAGTGCACGTCTTGGTATTATGCTCCGGCCCAAGGCACTGGAGACACCAAGTGTGGGCATCGGTTTGCGAGATCTGCTGGCCGCACCGACCACACTTCTTGAATCCGCTCGGGACCTTCGAGGACATCGACGGAAAAATCGCGTCGGCGAAGTCAAAGTAGTCGATGGTGGCGGTGAAAAGCACACCCGAAAAAGAAACGACCGCACGGCCGCAAGGAAGCACCCTCGCGACTAAAAACGACGAGGGGACTCTTTTTTTTTTTACACAATTGAAAAGAAAAGAAATACGCGAACGCGTACGAAGGAGAAAAAAAAGCTCGCGGCCTGGGGCTGACAGAGAGAGAGAGACAGCAACACGTCCCTCTCCAGCGCGGAAAAGAAAAAAACTGAGCGGGAACGGTCGCGCACGGGCGGGAAGACAGCCGCGCACGTGCGGTGGGCATGCCCTGCGTGCGGGACCGCCCGCAAAGTTTTCTTCCGGTTGGTGGGGGCTGCCGTGGACGTCAACCCAGTCGTGAGAACAAGCAGCCTGCTTGTCCTCGGAGAAAATAGGATTCCACAGGGGTCTGTGCTAGGACCGCTGCTTTTTAACATGTTTATAAATGATCAAGAGATGAGAAAAACTAGTGAGGTAATTAAATGTGCTGATGACACAAAGTTATTCAAAGTTGTTAAATCAAAAGAGGATTGTGAAAAATTGCAAGTGAAACTTATGAGACTGGGAGGCTAGGGATCCAAATTGCAGTTGATTTTTAAAGTGAGCAAGTGCAAAGTGATACATGTGGCAAAAAGAGGAACCAAAACTATAGTAAATCAACTAAAATCAATAAACAACTATCTAATCTTTCGCAAATACCTGAAAGCACATTTTTCAGAAAATTCATTTCCAATGATCACATCTAATGTAGCAGACCACTGACCATTTCCCTCTATCTAGAACATGGACTGAACTGAACTACACATTTGTCAACCCTATCGCCCACAAATACCTTTAACCATTATACCTTATGTTAAATATAAGCCACATTGAACCTACTAAGATGCTGGAAAATGTGGGGTATAAATGCATAAATAAATAAATAAATAAATAAATAAATAAATAAATAAATAAATAAATAAATAAAATAAAAAATAATGTGAGGAAGTGCAAAGTGATGCATGTGGGAAAGAGGAACCCAAATCATAGTTATGTGATTCAAGGTTCCACATTAGGTGTCACCGACCAGGAAAAGGATCTGGGTGTCATCACTGATGATAGGTTGAAACCCTCTGTTCATTGCGCAGCGACTGCTAAGAAAACAAATAGAATGTTAGGAATTATTTGGAAAAGAATGGAAAATAAAACTAAAAATGTTATAATGCCTTTGTATCGCCCCATGGTGCAACCGCACCTTGAATAATGTGTGCAGTTCTGGTCACCGCATCTCAAAAAAGATATATGGAATTGGAAAAGGTACAGAGAAGGGCGATGAAAATGATAAAGGGGATGAGACTTCCCTATGAGGAAAGGCTAAAGTGGCTAGGGCTCTTCAGCTTGGAGAAGAGATGGCTGAGTGGAGATATGTTAGAGGTTTGTAAAATACTGAGTAGAGTGGAACAGGTAGATGTGAATCACTTGTTTACTTTTTCCAAAAATACTAGGCCTATGGGACACACAAAGAAGCTACTAAGTAGTAAATTTAAAATGAATTGGAGAAAATATTTCTTCTCTCAATGGCTAATTAAACTCTGGAATTCGTAGAAGTTAGCTTAGCAGGATTTTAAAAAAGGTTTGGATAATTTCCTATACGAAAAGTCCATAAGCCATTATTAAGATGGACTTAGGAAAATCTACTGCATATTCTAGGATAAGCAGTATAAAATTTGTTTTGCTGTACTGGGATTTTGCCAGATACTTGTGACCTGGATTGGCCACTGTTAGAAACAGGATACTGGGCTTGATGGACCTTCGGTCTGTCCCAGTATGGCAATGTTTATGCTCTTCAAGGACGTTGAATGGGACAGGTCAAAAAACTATTATCATTTGAAGATGGTCTTCCTGAAGCAGCTTTGTGAAACATAGCTAGAGTTAATTGCAGGAACATAAACTTCTGGTGCTCAGAACCATCTGAAGATAAGTATTACACACTTGAAAAAATGGTTTGAAACATGTTAATTATATGCAGTCATTGCTGCTACACTTTTCAGTCAAATAGACTATGGTAAAGACATTGAAAAATGATTTTGAATTATTTTTTCTATTAGCAAGGTTTGTGCCAACACAAACAATAAATCAAATAACAGCAAATACACAACTATATAACAAGCAACAAAAACTGCCTAAAATACAGAAAGTGTCAAAAAGATCTAGTAACCTATTCAGTGTTGGTCTTATACCCCCAAACCCCACCCTTCAGATTTCAAGTTTATTTCACTTGATTAACTGCTTAGGGAAAATCTATAGTAAACAACTATTTCCCTCCCCCCGAGACCACCGGTAGCACCAAAACTATGACTCAAGTTAGAGTTCATTTCTCTTCATCTGCTGAACTGAAGGCAAAGTTGCTGAGAGATGAAAACTCTCTCGAGTGGGTGTGTGAGGATTTCTTGGGCTCTAAATTTCTTATATCATGTCTGGGATGCTTTGCCACCTGCATTGCTTTAACGTCAAAGGTGGGAGTCGGAGCTTTGAGGCTGTTATGGTGACCAAGGGATAAAAGGGCAATCAGTGAAGAGAAGCTATGGAACTTGCACCTGTTACAGTTTCTACAGCTGTCTATATGCAATACAAGTGTGTAAAGGTCCTTTCTCCGAGGACAAGCAGGCTGCTTGTTCTCACTGATGGGTGACGTCCACGGCAGCCCCTCCAATCGGAATCTTCACTAGCAAAAGCCTTTGCTAGCCCTCGCGCGCCGATGCGCATGCGCGGCCGTCTTCCCGCCCGAAACCGGCTCGTGCCGGCCAGTCTTCTTTTGTCCGCGCTCGGTACGGTCATGTTTACGCCGTTCGCGCCCCTTAAGTCGACCTCGCGCGTCTTTTTTGACTTCGCTACTAAAAAAAAAAAAAAATAATAAAAGCTTTTCGGAAGGAGACCTTTTCGGGTTTTTTCCCCTTCCTGTATTTCTAGTTTTTTGCCCCGTTAAGTTTTCTTTCGTCGTCGGGGTAGGCCCTTTTGTGGCCTCGGGTCGAAGTTTTTTCTTCCCCTCTTTTGTGGTGCCATCTTCGCCATTACGAGTTTTGATCTCGCCGGCGCGATTTTTCCGCCCATGACATCGAAGTCTCCCAGCGGCTTCAAGAAGTGCACCCAGTGCGCCCGGGTAATCTCGCTCACTGATAGACACGCGTCGTGTCTTCAGTGTCTGGGGGCTGGGCACCGCCCGCAGGCCTGTAGTCTGTGCGCTCTTTTACAAAAGCGGACTCAGGTAGCGAGATTGGCACAGTGGAACGTTTTGTTCTCGGGCTCTTCGTCGGCATCGGCACCGGGAGTATCGACTGCATCGACGTCGCCAGCGTCCAGACCTTCGTCCTCGGCCGCGACTGCTTCGAGTGCATCGAGGCATCGACCCTCTGCATCGGGGCTGAGACATTGGAAGGCTGCGTCGGCGTCACCGGGACCTCCACGTCTGCTGATGTCGTCAGACGGTGGTGCTTCGTCTGGAGTGCAGGTGAGGGCTGTCCATTCCCCTGCTGGTGGCGGTGAGCCTTCGGGTGGGTCTCCCCCTACCCTGAGGGCTCCTGCGTAACAGCCTCCCCGAGACCGACCTTCTTCGGCCTTGGCCCCGAGGAAGCGACGGTTGGATTCTACGTCCTCCTCATCGGTGCCGGGAAGCTCCGGTGACATGCTTCGTTCCAAAAAGTCGAAGAAGCATCGACACCGGTCCCCTTCCCGTATCGGCACCGAGAGCTCTGGGTTGCCGAGGGAGTCGGCACCCAGCAGGCATCAGCATTGAGAGGACCGCTCACCCTCTGTTCAGGAGGTGTCGATGCGCTCCACTATGGACAGCCCGGAACAGCCTCCACGCCCGGAACAGACTCTGACATCGACACCAGCATCGGCTTCCATGTCTTTCTCCACAGCCGCTCTGCACGAGTCTCCGGGCCGTTCTCCCAGAGATCCTGGGAGAGCTGTTGCGCCCTTCTCCTCCGGTACCGGGGGTGCTTGCGCCTCCGGTACCGTCGAGTGAGGCGCCGGTTGGCCCCTTGCCCGGGGTGAGGTCTCCGACATCGGTGCCGCTTGCGGTACCGACTGCGGTCGCCTCCCAGGAAGGCTCCCCGACGACGTCGGCGGAGGGAGCTTTGCCGGTGCGGGCGAGGGAGTCTACCTCTCGACGCTCCCACCGTGGCCGTGGTTCCACGGAGACGAGCCGGGCACGGCTTCAGACACAGGTCCGTGAACTTGTGTCTGACACCGATGGTGAGGCCTCGTGGGAGGAGGAGGAGGACATCAGATATTTCTCTGACGAGGAGTCTGATGGCCTGCCTTCCGATCCCACTCCCTCTCCTGAAAAGCAGCTTTCTCCTCCCGAGAGTCTGTCTTTCGCGGCCTTTGTCCGGGAGATGTCTACGGCCATCCCCTTCCCGGTGGTTGTGGAGGACGAGCCCAGGGCTGAAATGTTTGAGCTCCTGGACTATCCTTCTCCACCTAAGGAAGCATCCACAGTACCCATGCATCATGTCCTAAAAAAGACATTGCTGGCGAACTGGACCAAGCCATTAAGTAAACCCCACATTCCCAAGAAGATCGAGTCCCAGTACCGAATCCATGGGGACCCAGAGCTGATGCGCACTCAGTTGCCTCATGACTGGAGTTGTGGATTTGGCCATAAAGAAGGCTAAGAGTTCTAGGGAGCATGCTTCGGCGCCCCCGGGCTAGGACTCTAGAACCTTAGACTCCTTTGGGAGGAAGGCCTACCATTATTCTATGCTCGTGGCCAAAATCCAGCCTTACCAGCTCTACACGAGCATACACATGCGGAACAATGTGCGGCAGTTGGCGGGCTTGGTGGACAAGCTCCCCCCTGAGCAAGCCAAGCCGTTTCAGGAGGTGGTCAGGCAGCTGAAGGCGTGCAGAAAATTCCTGGCCAGAGGGGTGTATGACACCTTTGATGTTGCGTCCAGGGCCGCTGCTCAAGGTGTGGTGATGCGCAGACTCTCATGGCTGCGTGCCTCTGACCTGGAGAATAGGATCCAGCAGCGGATTGCGGACTCGCCTTGCCGTGCGGATAATATTTTTGGAGGGAAAGTCGAGCAGGTGGTAGAGCAGCTCCACCAGTGGGATACCGCTTTCGACAAGTTCTCCCGCCGGCAGCCTTCAGCTTCTACCTCTACAGGTAGACGATTTTTTTGGGGAAGGAGTACTGTTCCCTACTCTTCTGGTAAGCGTAGGTACAATCCTCCTTCTCGACAGTCTGCGGCCCAGGCTAAGCCCCAGCGCGCGCGCTCTCGTCAGCAGCGTACGACTCAGCAAGGCCCCTCGGCTCCCCAGCAAAAGCCAGGGACGAGCTTTTGACTGGCTCCAGCAGAGCATAGCCGACATCCAAGTGTCAGTGCCGGGCGACCTGCCGGTCGGAGGGAGGCTGAAAGTTTTTCACCAAAGGTGGCCTCTCATCACCTCCGATCAGTGGGTTCTCCAAATAGTCCAGCAAGGATACACCCTCAATTTGGCTTCAAAACCTCCAAATTGTCCACCGGGAGCTCAATCTTACAGCTTCCAACACAAGCAGGTACTTGCAGAGGAACTCTCCGCCCTTCTCAGCGCCAATGCGGTCGAGCCCGTGCCATCCGGGCAGGAAGGGCTGGGATTCTATTCCAGGTACTTCCTTGTGGAAAAGAAAACAGGGGGGATGCGTCCCATCCTAGACCTAAGGGCCCTGAACAAGTATCTGGTCAAAGAAAAGTTCAGGATGCTTTCCCTGGGCACCCTTCTCCCCATGATTCAGGAAAACGATTAGCTATGCTCTCTGGACTTGAAGGACGCCTACACACACATCCCGATACTGCCAGCTCACAGACAGTATCTGTGATTTCGGCTGGGCACACGTCACTTCCAGTACTGTGTGCTACCCTTTGGGCTCGCCTCTGCGCCCAGAGTGTTCACGAAGTGCTTGGCTGTAGTAGCAGCGGCACTTCGCAGATTGGGGGTACATGTGTTCCCCTATCTCGACGATTGGCTGGTGAAGAACACATCCGAGGCAGGAGCTCTAGAGTCCATGCAGATGACTATTAGCCTCCTGGAGCTACTGGGGTTTGTGATAAATTATCCAAAGTCCCATCTTCTCCCAGTACAGAGACTCGAATTCATAGGAGCTCTGCTGGATTCTCGGACGGCTCGTGCCTATCTCCCAGAGACGAGAGCCAACAACTTGTTGTCCCTCGTCTCGCGGGTGCGAGCGTCCCAGCAGATCACAGCTCGGCAGATGTTGAGATTGTTGGGCCACATGGCCTCCACAGTTCATGTGACTCCCATGGCCCGCCTTCACATGAGATCTGCTCAATGGACCCTAGCTTCCCAGTGGTTTCAGGCTGCTGGGGATCTAGAAGACGTGATCCACCTGTCCACGAGTTTTCTCAAATCCCTGTATTGGTGGACGATTTGGTCCAATTTGGGACGTCCTTTCCAAATTCCTCAGCCACAAAAAGTGCTGACCACGGATGCGTCTCTCCTGGGGTGGGGAGCTCATGTCGATGGGCTTCACACCCAAGGAAGCTGGTCCCTCCAGGAACGCGATCTGCAGATCAATCTTCTGGAGTTACGAGCGGTCTGGAACGCTCTGAAGGCTTTCAGAGATCGGCTGTCCCACCAAATTATCCAAATTCAGACAGACAACCAGGTTGCCATGTATTACATCAACAAGCAGGGGGGCACCGGATCTCGCCCCCTGTGTCAGGAAGCCGTCAGCATGTGGCTCTGGGCTCGCCGTCACGGCATGGTGCTCCAAGCCACATATCTGGCAGGCGTAACAACAGTCTGGCCGACAGGTTGAGCAGGATTATGCAACCTCACGAGTGGTCCCTCAATTCCCGAGTAGTACGACAGATCTTCCAGGTGTGGGGCACCCCCTTGGTAGATCTCTTTGCATCTCGAGCCAACCACAAAGTCCCTCAGTTCTGTTCCAGGCTTCAGGCCCACGGCAGACTGGCATCGGATGCCTTCCTCCTGGACTGGGGGGAGGGTCTGCTGTATGCTTATCCTCCCATACCCCTAATGGGGAAGTCTTTGTTGAAACTCAAGCAAGACCGAGGCACCATGATTCTGATTGCTCCTTTTTGGCCGCGTCAGATCTGGTTCCCTCTTCTTCTGGAGTTGTCCTCCGAAGAACCGTGGAGATTGGAGTGTTTTCCGACCCTCATCACACAGGACGAAGGGGCACTTCTGCATCCCAACCTCCAGTCTCTGGCTCTCACGGCCTGGATGTTGAGAGCGTAGACTTTGCCTCTTTGGGTCCGTCAGAGGGTGTCTCCCGCATCTTGCTTGCTTCCAGGAAAGATTCCACCAAGAGGAGTTACTTCTTTCTATGGAGGAGGTTTGTCGTCTGGTGTGACAGCAAGGCCCTAGATCCTCGCTCTTGTCCTACACAGACCCTGCTTGAATACCTTCTGCATTTGTCTGAGTCTGGTCTCAAGACCAACTCTGTAAGGGTTCACCTTAGTGCAATCAGTGCACACCATTACCGTGTGGAAGGTAAGCGGATCTCAGGACAGCCTTTAGTTGTTCGCTTCATGAGAGGTTTGCTTTTGTCAAAGCCCCCCGTCAAACCTCCTACAGTGTCATGGGATCTCAATGTCATTCTCACCCAGCTGATGAAACCTCCTTTTGAGCCACTGAACTCCTGCCATCTGAAGTACTTGACCTGGAAGGTCATTTTCTTGGTGGCAGTTACTTCAGCTCGTAGAGTCAGTGAGCTTCAGGCCCTGGTAGCCCAGGCCCCTTACACCAAATTTCATCATAACAGAGTAGTCCTCCGCACTCACCCTAAGTTCTTGCCAAAGGTTGTGTCGGAGTTCCATCTGAACCAGTCAATTGTCTTGCCAACATTCTTTCCCCGTCCTCATTCCTGCCCTGCTGAACGTCAGCTGCACACACTGGACTGTAAGAGAGCATTGGCCTTCTATCTGGAGCGGACACAGCCCAACAGACAGTCCGCCCAATTGTTTGTTTCTTTTGATCCCAACAGGAGGGGAGTGGCTGTGGGGAAACGCACCATATCCAATTGGCTAGCAGATTGCATTTCCTTCACTTACGCCCAGGCTGGGCTGGCTCTTGAGGGTCATGTCACGGCTCATAATGTTAGAGCCATGGCAGCTTCGGTAGCTCACTTGAAGTCAGCCACTATTGAAGAGATTTGCAAAGCTGCGTCGTGGTCATCTGTCCACACATTCACATCTCATTACTGCCTGCAGCAGGATACCCGACGCGACAGTCGGTTCGGGCAGTCAGTGCTTCAGAATCTGTTCGGGGTTTAGGATCCAACTCCACCCCCCTAGGCCCATGTTTATTCTGTTCCAGGCTACACTCTCAGTTAGTTGGAAAAATTGTTAGGTCAATCTCAGTTATGTCCTCGCCGTTGCGAGGCCCAATTGACCATTGTTGTTGTTTTGAGTGAGCCTGGGGGCTAGGGATACCCCATCAGTGAGAACAAGCAGCCTGCTTGTCCTCGGAGAAAGCGAATGCTACATACCTGTAGAAGGTATTCCCCGAGGACAGCAGGCTGATTGTTCTCACAAAGCTGCCCGCCTCCCCTTTTGGAGTTGTGTCTTCCCTTCTCTTTGTCTTGCTACATATGAGACTGGCCGGCACGAGCCGGTTTCGGGCGGGAAGAGGGCCGTGCATGCGCGGTGCGCATCGGCGTGCGAGGGCTAGCAAAGGCTTTTGCTAGTGAAGATTCCGATTGGAGGGGCTGCCGTGGACGTCACCCATCAGTGAGAACAATCAGCTTGCTGTCCTCGGCTGTCCAAGGTGGAGCGCATCGACACCTCCTGAACAGAGGGTGAGCGGTCCTCCCGGTGCCGATGCCTACTGGGTGCCGACTCCCTCGGCGACCCAGAGCTCTCGGTACCGATGCGGGAAGGAGACCGGTGTCGATGCTTCTTTGACTTTTTCAAACGAAGCATGTCACCAGAACTTCCCGGTACCGATGAGGAGGACGTAGAATCCAGCCGTCGCTTCCTCGGGGCCGAGGCCGAAGAAGGTCGGTCTCGGGGGGGCTGTACCGCAGGAGCCCTCAGGGTAGGGGGAGACCCACCCTAAGGCTCACCGCCACCAGCAGGGGAATGGACAGCCCTCACCTGCACTCCAGTCGAAGCACCACCGTCCGACGACATCAGCACTAGTGGAGGTCCCGGTACCACCGATGCCGACGCAGCCTTTCGATGTCTCGATACCGACGATGCAGAGGGTCGATGCCTCGATGCAGTCGAAGTAGTCGATGCCGAGGTCGAAGGTCTTGAAGCTGTCGACGTCGATGCACTCGATGCCCCCGGTGCTGTTGCCGACGAAGAGCCCGAGAACAACACGTTCCACTGGGCCAATATCGCTACCTGAGTCCTCTTCTGTAAAAGGGCGCAAAGACTACAGGCCTGCGGGCGGTGCCCAGCCCCCAGACACTGAAGACACGACGCGTGCCTATCAGTGAGCGAGATTACCCGGGTGCACTGGGTGCACTTCTTGAAGCCGCTGGGAGACTTCGATGACATGGGCGGAAAAATCACGCTGGCGAAATCAAAACTCGTAATGGCGGTAAAGGCACCAAAATTAGGGAGAGAAAAAACCCGAACCGAGGCCTCAAAAGGGCCTACCCCGAAAACGAAAGGAAACTTAGCGGGGCAAAAGCTGGAAATACGGGAAAAGGGGAAAAGACCGTAAAGGTCTTCTAATTTTTTTTTTTTTTAGCAAAGAACGCGAAGACGCGCGAGGGTCAACTTGAGGGGCGCGAAACAGCACAAAACACGACCATCCCGAGCGCGGACAAAAGAAGACTGACGAACACGAGCCGGTTCAGGCGGGAAGACGGCCGCGCATGTGCGATGCGCATCGGTGCGCGAGGACTAGCAAAGGCCTTTGCTAGTAAAGTTTTCCGATTGGAGAGGCTGCCGTGGACGTCACCCATCAGTGAGAACAAGCAGCCTGTTTGTCCTCGGAGAAGCAATCTTAGACAGGTCACAACAAAACTACAGGCAGGGTTACCCCCCTCCCCCATGGCTACTGGGTGATCCTCCCTAGACAGACAATAGTAATCCAACAAATGAATTCTTCCCAACATTTCATGCTCTAACCTGGCCCATGTTTTCATAGGAATTGATCTTCTCTATTCCAACATGGCCCTCAACTGTGCCACTCTAAAATAATTCAAAAGATTAGGAACTGCTACCCCTCCCCTCTCCTCGATCCTTCCCCATATACCCTGTTTCCCCTAAAATAAGACAGTGTGTTATATTAATTTTTGCTCCCAAAGATGCGCTAGGTCTTATTTTCAGGGGATATCTTATTTTTTCATGAAGAAGAATTCACATTTATTGTTGAACAAAAAAAATGAACATTTATTATATACTGTACAGTAGTTGTCATCACGAACCAGACAAACTGTGAATCCTATCAAGAATTTCTAGTCAAGATAAACAGGAGGTTTCAGGACATACCCCTATATCCAAAATGACTTATAGGTTTACTTGAGAAGAGGAAGATTATATACAGGTCACAAATTTTCCTTCAAAATTTGTGTTTAATCTTTTCTACCTTAAGAACACTAAGCAGTCAGTTACACCATGTCATAAAACTTGTCTTTGAACAACACTCCTGCCACTGTCCTTATCCCGGACTACTGAACTCCAAGCCACCAAGCAGGAAACGAACTGCAGGGTTGGCAGCCAGAGAAGAATGAAAATCTCGCATACAGGTTGTCCAGGACCAATAAACAGGGCCCCTAGTCCATGCTGACCAGTCCTAATTTCTAACTGGAAACCCCAACCTGGGTAAGTTCCTAGCTATCACCAGTGCTTTTTTTGTAGAAAAAAAGGTGCCGGTACGCATTATGGGCGGGGTCACCACATATGGCTCCACCCCTATGATAGCCACACCCACATTAACCACACACCCCTATACCAGCCATGGCGCATATAAACAGACATCATTGAAAATATTATAGTACTATAGGAGAAAAAAATAACGTGATTTTTTTTCATTATAAATAATCTCTGTTTTTCCCTCTCTCCCCAATCCTTCCCTCTGTGTTTTTCCCTCTCTCTCCCCATCCTTCCATCTGTTTTTCCCCTCTCTCCCCAATCCTTCCATCTGTTTTTCCCCTTTCTCCCCAATCCTTCCATCTGTTTTTCCCTCTCTCTCCCCATCCTTCCATCTTTTCCCCTCTCTCTCCCCATCCTTCCATCTGTTTTCCCCTCTCTCTCCCCAATCCTTCCCTCTGTTGTTCTCCCTCTTTCTCTCTCTCCCCAATCCTTCCCTCTGTTGTTTTCCCTCTTTCTCTCTCTCCCCAATCCTTTTTTTGGGCTTCTTTTTTTTCTTTTCCGCGGTTTTTCGGGCGTTTTTTTCGGCCGCGGGGGGCGGGGTTAGTGACGTTTTGGGCGGGGTTAGTGACGTTCTGGGCGTGGCCGGTGACGGGGGAGGCGGGGCCGGTGACGGCGGGGGCGGGGTTGATGACAGCGGGGGTGATGACGCGGGGGTGGGGTGTCAGGGGCGGGGTTTGAGTTTGGGCGGGTTTTAGGCTGGATTGGGTGGGGAAAACATTTTCCACCTGGCAACCCTGCTGCTCAACAGGAGAAGCAGCAGCGGCCGGAAATGGGGGCTGGCACTGCGTGCGGGACATGGACTCACGGGGCGGGGGGAGCAAAAAAAAAAAGGTGCCGGTACGCCGTACCGTTGCGTACCGGCACAAAAAAAGCACTGGTTATCACTCACATAAAACCCAGCAGCAATGGAGAAAGGGGCGGTGGCATCTTTTGATTTCAGCTTCACTCCTCCACCCCAAACCATCAAAAAGCACAACTGAAAATGTTCATTTTTAAACCATTCCTTTTCCGAACCAGGCAGCTCCCTGAAATCTCTGCATCTTGACTAAAATACATTTATTTATTAAAATTATATATTAATGGTTAGGGACACCAACCAGACCTAGCAGAATCATTGGTGATCACTGATCCCTGAGATTTCCAGGTGCATAGGGGCTACTCAGATACGTTAAGGTGAAAATGGGATGGGATGGAGATGAGACCAACCTGCCAGCAGCTCTGTTTCACAGTAAGGCAAAAAATATCACCCTGGGAGACAGCTCTCTAGCCTGTTTCACCTCCTGTTGGCAAGATCAGGTTTTCCGTTTGCTAATGGCTGCCTTTTGAACGGATTATTTCTAAAGCGCAGGCCTGCTGTCCCTTGCTGTAGTTTTTTCGATTGGTGCCTCATCCCAAGCAAACTGTTGCAAACTTTGATCGACTGCCTATGTCATAGGGAGTCTGAGTTTGAACAAGGTCAGAGCCATGTTTAAAAGAAAGAGGAAAAAAAATCTGCCACACTATGGATAAACATTTAAGTTCACTAGCAAAATTTACCTCCGTTGTAGGCAGCTTGGCAGCGTCAGTGAAAACGCTGTCTGACGTCCCACCAGCCTTCCCTTCGCTCGTTCCCTCAGTGCCCCGCCTTCTGCTGACGTCATCTCCTTGTGGGCGGGACACAGAGGGAACGAACGAGCGAAGGGAAGGCTGGTGGGACCATCAGACTGCGTTTTCACTGACGCTGCCAAGCTGCCTGCAACGGAGGCAAATTTAAATACCGCCGGAGCACCGGGAATCGGGACGAAGGAGGCTGACTGAGGCGCGCCGCGCGGGGCCCCCTTAAGCGCGAGGCTTTATGCGGCCGCCTCGGCTTAAGACCGGCCCTGGGCGGGCATGCTTCCAAACAAAAACTTCAGCAAAACCTCTACTAGGTCTTATTTTCAGGGGATGTCTTATTTTCGGGGAAACACGGTATATACAGGTCACAAATTTTCCTTCAAAATTTGTGTTTAATCTTTTCTACCTTAAGAACACTAAGCAGTCAGTTACACCATGTCATAAAACTTGTCTTTGAACAACACTCCTGCCACTGTCCTTATCCTGGACTACTGAATTCCAAGCCACAGCTTCCATTCTGCCCTACCCACCAAGCAGGAAACGAACTGCAGGGTTGGCAGCCAGAGAAGAATGAAAATCTCATGTACAGGTTGTCAAGGACCAGTAAGCAGGGCCCCTAGTCCATGCTGACCAGTCCTAATTTCTAACTGGAAACCACAACCTAGGTAAGTTCCTAGCTATCACTCACATAAAACCCAGCAGCAATGGAGAAAGGGCCAATGGCATCTTCTGATTTCGGCTTCACTCCTCCACCCCAAACCATCAAAAAGCACAACTGAAAATGTTCATTTTTAAACCATTCCTTTTCCGATCCAGGCAGCTCCCTGAAATCTCTGCATCTTGACTAAAATACATTTATTTATTAAAATTATATATTAATGGTTAGGGACACCAATCAGACCTAGCAGAATCATTGGTGATCACTGATCCCTGAGATTTCCAGGTGCATAGGGGCTACTCAGATATGTTAAGGTGAAAAGGGGATGGGATGGAGATGAGACCAACCTGCCAGCAGCTCCGTTTCACAGTAAGGCAAAAAAAATCACCCTGGAAGACAGCTCTCTAGCCTGTTTCACCTCCTGTTGGCATGATCAGGTTTTCCGTTTGCTAATGGCTGTCTTTTGAACAGATTATTTCTTAAGGGAAGGCCTGCTGTCCCTTGCTGTAGTTTCGGATCGGCGCCTCCAGGGCCGGCCCTAGGATTTCTAGCGCCCTCCTGCAGTCTATTAGTCGGCGCCCCTACCCATCCAGAGGCGGGATCACTATGGCTCCGCCCCACAGTAGACACACCCCTTTTACCAGCCATGGCATCATTGAAAAAATTACACCAGTATAGAAGAAAAATAACTGAGCACACAGACCAGGAATTAGGAGAACAGACAGTCTTGCCAACTCTGAAAAACAATGTGTTATCAAAATTTCAGAATCTAACAGATCCCTATTCAGACACTTGGCCTTGCAGTCACACATATAGAACAGAGATAGCCCCTCTTCAAATTCTTCAAAAATTAATCTGAAATCCTAAGAAAGTTAGACTCTGCATGCCGCACAATAGCCTTCCCATCGAGCACAGTTTAGGATCTAGCTAGGACAGACTTAATCAGCATAAACTAACATATTCTACAATCTGAGTTGGACAGATTAACAGGAGTTACTGAAGTGGGAATGAGAGATAGGTGATGTTAGGACTTGAAAGCAGGCATCTAGCCCTCCTGTCCTGTGAATTGCTGTGTTGGGGGTGGGGGTGGAAAAGGGTGGGTCAGGTGCAGCACTAAACAGCAGTCTCTGACAAAACAAGGGTCCAGGCTCTGCTGTGCTGTCTCTGTCTGAGCCCTCTCTGGGCAGAGGACAGAAGTTAGCTGAGCTCCCACAAGTTATTTCAGAGCCAGATTCAGTTGGAGCAGTGACGTCCTCTGACAAACAGAAGGAGGATATTTCTCTGCTTGGGAGGGGGGAGGGGATGGGACAGAGAACTGATAGCTTTGGAGCCAGACTGAGATGAGCAGCAGAGATTAGATACTCAGCAGAGCTTGATTGCTTGCAAAGTGACGCCCTTGAAGGTAGGCACCCTCCTGCAGTGCTTACCCTGCTTACCGGGTTTGACCGGCCCTGGGCGCCTCATCCCAAGCAAACTGTTGCAAACTTTGATCGACTGCCTATGTCATAGGGAGTCTGAGTTTGAACAAGGTCAGAGCCATGTTTAAAAGAAAGAGGAAAAAAAATCTGCCACACTATTGATAAACATTTAAGTTCACTAGCAAAATTTACCTCCATTGCAGGCAGCTTGGCAGCATCAGTGAAAAAGCTGTCTGACGTCCCACCAGCCTTCCCTTCGCTCGTTCGTTCCCTCAGTGCCCCGCCTTCTTTTGACGTAATTTCCTTGGGGGCGGGACACTGAGGGGGAACGAACGAGCGAAGGGAAGGCAGGTGGGACGTCAGACAGCGTTTTCACTGACGCTGCCAAGCTGCTTGCAACGGAGGTAAATTTAAATACCGCCGGAGCGCCGGGAATCAGGACGAAGAAGGCTGACTTAGGCGCACCGCGCGGGGCCCCCTTAAACGCGAGGCCCTATGCGGCCGCCTCGGCTTAAGACCGGCCCTGGGCGGGCATGCTTCCAAACAAAAACTTTGCTAGGTCTTACTTTCGGGGTAGGCCTTTTATTTAGCAATTCAGCAAAACCTCTACTAGGTCTTATTTTCAGGGATGTCTTATTTTCGTGGAAACATGGTAATCTTCCTCTTCTCAAGTAAACCTATAAGTCATTTTGGGATATAGGGGTATGTCCTGAAACCTCCTGTTTATCTTGACTGATTCACAGTTTGTCTGGTTATGCTGGTTTGTGAAGACAACTACTGTACAGTATATAATAAATGCTCATTTTTTTTGTTCAACAATAAATGTGAATTCTTCTTCATGAAAAAATAAGACATCCTCTGAAAATAAGACCTAGCGCATCTTTGGGAGCAAAAATTAATAAGACACTGTCTTATTTTCGGGGAAACAGGTAGTTGGAACAGGAAGGCAGTGCCAGGTGGACTTCTATGGTCTATGTCCCAGAAATGTCAAAGAAAGACCATGATCAATATTTTATATCACATTCACTGTTGGTTTAATCATGAATTGATAATGAATGTGTCTGTTGGGCAGTTCAGGTCTTTATCTGTCGTCATTTACTATGTTACTATGTAGATGGGAGATATGATCTTGCCACTTGGTGTGACAGGCTGCTGTGTTTTGTAATGTTTGAAGTCATTTTACTTCAGTTTTAGCGATGCCAATGTAAACTGCATTACAATAATCAAAACGGGATCTGACAAAAGCATGGAACAGTATATGTAATGCATATGGTCTAGAAGCACATGCTGATCTTAATTTATGTAGGGCCATGAAGCCTGACTTAAGAACTGACAAGACTTGCAAGGAAAGCGAATGCCACATACCTGTAGAAGGATTCTCCGAGGACAGCAGGCTGATTGTTCTCACTGATGGGTGATGTCCACGGCACCGTGGACGTCACCCATCAGTGAGAACAATCAGCCTGCTGTCCTCGGAGAATACCTTCTACAGGTATGTAGCATTCGCTTTCTCCGAGGACAAGCAGGCTGCTTGTTCTCACTGATGGGGTATCCCTAGCCCCCAGGCTCATTCAAAACAACAAACATGGTCAATTGGGCCTCGCAACGGCGAGGACATAACTGAGATTGACCTAACAACTTATCCAACTAACTGAGAGTGTAGCCTGGAACAGAATAAAAAATGGGCCTAGGGGGGTGGAGTTGGATTCTAAACCCCGAACAGATTCTGAAGCACTGACTGCCCGAACCGACTGTCACGTCGGGTATCCTGCTGCAGGCAGTAATGAGATGTGAATGTGTGGACAGATGACCACGTCGCAGCTTTGCAAATCTCTTCAATAGCGGCTGACTTCAAGTGGGCCACTGACGCTGCCATGGCTCTAACACTATGAGCCGTGACATGACCCTTAAGAGCCAGCCCAGCCTGGGCGTAAGTGAAGGAAATGCAATCTGCTAGCCAATTTGAAATGGTGCGTTTCCCCACAGCCACTCCCCTCCTGATGGGATCAAAAGAAACAAACAATTGGGCGGACTGTCTGTTGGGCTGTGTCCGCTCCAGATAGAAGGCCAATGCTCTTTTGCAGTCCAATGTGTGCAGCTGACGTTCAGCAGGGCAGGAATGCGGACGGGGAAAGAATGTTGGCAAGACAATTGACTCGTTCAGATGGAACTCCGACACTACCTTCGGCAAGAGCTTAGGGTGAGTGCGGAGGACTACTCTATTATGATGAAATCTGGTGTAAGGGGCCTGGGCTACCAGGGCCTGAAGCTCACTGACTCTACGAGCTGAAGTAACTGCCACCAAGAAAATGACCTTCCAGGTCAAGTACTTCAGATGGCAGGAGTTCAGTGGCTCAAAAGGAGGTTTCATCAGCTGGGTGAGAACGACACTGAGATCCCATGACACTGTAGGAGGTTTGATGGGGGGCTTTGACAAAAGCAAACCTCTCATGAAGCGAACAACTAAAGGCTGTCCTGAGATCGGCTTACCTTCCACACGGTAATGGTATGCACTGATTGCGCTAAGGTGAACCCTTACAGAGTTGGTCTTGAGACCAGACTCAGACAGGTGCAGAAGGTATTCAAGCAGGGTCTGTGTAGGACAGGAGCGAGGATCTAAGGCAAAGAGGCAAAGTCTACGCTCTCAACATCCAGGCCGTGAGAGCCAGAGACTGGAGGTTGGGATGCTGAAGCGCCCCTTTGTCCTGTGTGATGAGGGTCGGAAAACACTCCAATCTCCACGGTTCTTCGGAGGACAACTCCAGAAAAAGAGGGAACCAGATCTGACGCAGCCAAAAAGGAGCAATCAGAATCATGGTGCCTCGGTCTTGCTTGAGTTTCAACAAAGTCTTCCCCACCAGAGGTATGGGAGGATAAGCATACAGCAGGCCTTCCCCCCAATCCAGGAGGAAGGCATCCGATGCCAGGCGGCCGTGGGCCTGAAGTCTGGAACAGAACTGAGGGACCTTGTGGTTGGCTCGAGATGCAAAGAGATCTACCAAGGGGGTGCCCCACATCTGGAAGATCCGACGCACTACTCCGGAGTTCAGCGACCACTCATGAGGTTGCATAATCCTGCTCAACCTGTCGGCCAGACTGTTGTTTACGCCTGCCAGATATGTGGCTTGGAGCAACATGCCGTAACAGCGAGCCCACAGCCATATGCTGACGGCTTCCTGACACAGGGGGCAAGATCCGGTGCCCCCCCTGCTTGTTGATGTAATACATGGCAACCTGGTTGTCTGAGATAATTTGGTGGGACAGCCGATCTCTGAAAGCCTTCAGAGCGTTCCAGACCGCTTGCAACTCCAGGAGATTGATCTGTAGACCTTGTTCCAGGAGGGACCAGCTTCCCTGGGTGTGAAGCCCATCGACATGAGCTCCCCATCCCAGGAGAGACGCATCCGTAGTCAGCACTTTTTGTGGAATTTGGAAAGGGCGTCCCAGAGTCAAATTGGACCAAATCGTCCACCAGTACAGGGATTTGAGAAAACTCGTGGTCAGGTGGATCATGTCCTCTAGATCCCCAGCAGCCTGAAACCACTGGGAAGCTAGGGTCCATTGAGCAGATCGCATGTGAAGACGAGCCATGGGAGTCACATGAACTGTGGAGGCCATGTGGCCAAGCAATCTCAATATCTGCCGAGCTGTGATCTGCTGGGACGCTCGTACCCGGGAGACGAGGGACAGCAGGTTGTTGGCCCTTGTCTCCGGAAGATAGGCACGAGCCATCCGAGAATCCAGCAGAGCTCCTATGAATTCGAGTCTCTGTACTGGGAGAAGATGGGACTTTGGGTAATTTATCACAAACCCCAGTAGCTCCAGGAGTCGAATAGTCGTCTGCATGCTGTAGAGCTCCTGCCTCGGAAGTGTTCTTCACCAGCCAATCGTCGAGATAAGGGAACACGTGCACTCCCAGCCTGCGAAGCGCTGCTGCTACTACAGCCAGGCACTTCGTGAACACCCTGGGCGCAGAGGCGAGGCCAAAGGGTAGCACACAGTACTGGAAGTGACGTGTGCCTAGCTGAAATTACAGATACTGCCTGTGAGCTGGCAATATCGGGATGTGCGTGTAGGCGTCCTTCAAGTCCAGAGAGCATAGCCAATCGTTTTCCTGAATCATGGAAAGAAGGGTGCCCAGGGAAAGCATCCTGAACTTTTCCTTGACCAGATACTTGTTCAGGGCCCTTAGGTCTAGGATGGGATGCATGCACCCTGTTTTCTTTTCCACAAGGAAGTACCTGGAATAGAATCCCAGCCCTTCTTGCCCAGATGGCACGGGCTCGACCGCATTGGCGCTGAGAAGGGCGGAGAGTTCCTCTGCAAGTACCTGCTTGTGTTAGAAGCTGTAGGACTGAGCTCCCGGTGGGCAATTTGGAGGCTTCGAGGCCAAATTGAGGGTGTATCCTTGCCGGACTATTTGAAGAACCCACCGGTCGGAGGTTATAAGAGGCCACCTTTGGTGAAAAACTTTCAACCTCCCCCAGACCGGCAGATCGCCCGGCACGGACACGTTGATGTCGGCTATGCTCTGCTGGAGCCAGTCAAAAGCTTGTCCACTGCTTTTGCTGGGGAGCCGTGGGGCTTTGCTGAGGCGCACGCTGCTGACGAGAGCGAGCGCGCTGGGGCTTAGCCTGGGCCGCAGGCTGTCGAGAGGGAGGATTGTACCTACGCTTACCAGAAGAGTAGGGAACAGCCCTCCTTCCCCCATAAAAACGTCTACCTGAGGAGGTAGATGCTGAAGGCTGCCGGCGGGAGAATTTCTCGAAAGCGGTATCCCGCTGGTGGAGCTGTTCTACCACCTGTTCGACTTTTTCTCAAAAAATGTTGTCCGCTCGGCAAGGGGAGTCCGCAATCCGCTGCTGGATCCTATTCTCCAGGTCGGAGGCACGCAGCCATGAGAGTCTGCGCATCACCACACCTTGAGCAGTGGCCCTGGACGCAACATCAAAGGTATCATATACCCCTCTGGCCAGGAATTTTCTGCACGCCTTCAGCTGCCTGACCACCTCCTGAAACGGCTTGGCTTGCTCAGGAGGGAGCTTGTCCACCTAGCCCGCCAACTGCCGCACATTGTTCCGCATATGGATGCTCGTGTAGAGCTGGGTAGGACTGAATCTTGGCCTTCTTCCCAAAGGAGTCTAAGGTTCTAGAGTCTTTGCCCGGGGGCGCCGAAGCATGCTCTCTAGAACTCTTAGCCTTCTTTAGGGCCAGATCCACCACACCAGAGTCGTGAGGCAACTGAGTGCGCATCAGCTCTGGGTCCCCATGGATCCGATACTGGGATTCGATCTTCTTGGGAATGTGGGGATTAGTTAATGGCTTGGTCCAGTTCGCCAGCAATGTCTTTTTTAGGACATGATGAATGGGTACTGTGGACGCTTCCTTAGGTGGAGAAGGATAGTCCAAGAGCTCAAACATTTCAGCCCTGGGCTCATCCTCCACGACCACCGGGAAGGGGATGGCCGTAGACATCTCCCGGACAAAGGCCGCGAAAGACAGACTCTCTGGAGGAGAAAGCTGCCTTTCAGGGGAGGAAGTGGGATCAGAAGGAAGGCCATCAGACTCCTCGTCAGAGAAATATCTGATGTCCTCCTCCTCCTCCCACGAGACCTCACCATCGGTATCAGACACAAGTTCACGAACCTGCATCTGAAGCCATGCCCGACTCGACTCCGTGGAAACACGGCCACGGTAGGAGCGTCGAGAGGTGGACTCCCTCGCCAGCACCGGCGAAGCTCCCTCCGCCGACGTCGTCGGGGAGTCTGCCTGGGAGGCGGCCGTAGCCGGTACTGCAAGCGGTACCGATATCGGAGACCTCACCTCGGGCAAGGGGCCAGCCGTCGCCTCACTCGACGGTACCGGTGGTGCAAGCACCCCCGGTACTGGAGGAGAAGGGCGCAACAGCTCTCCCAGAATCTCTGGAAGAACGGCCCGGAGACTCTCGTGCAGAGCGGCTGTGGAGAAAGACTGAGAAGCCGATGCAGGTGTCGAGGTCAGAGTCTGTTCCGGGCGTGGAGGCGGTTCCGGGCTGTCCAAGGGGGAGCGCATCGACACCTCCTGAACAGAGGGTGAGCGGTCCTCCCGGTGCCGATGCCTACTGGGTGCCGACTGCCTCGGTGACCCAGAGCTCTCGGTACAGAGATGGGAAGGAGACCGGTGACGATGCTTCTTTGACTTCTTCAAGCGAAGCATGTCACCGGAGCTTCCCGGTACCGACGAGGAGGACGTAGAATCCAACCATCGCTTCCTCGGGGCCGAGGCCGAAGAAGGCCGATCTCGGGGGGAGGGGGGGGGGGGGCTGTACCGCAGGAGCCCTCAGGGCAGGGGGAGACCCACCCGAAGGCTCACCGCCACCAGCAGGGGAATGGACAGCCCTCACCTGCACTCCAGACGAAGCACCACCGTCCGACGACATCAGCAATAGCGGAGGTCCCGGTACCACTGACGTCGACGCAGCCTTTCGATGTCTCGGTACCGACAATGCAGGAGGTAGAAGCCTCGATGCAGTTGATGCAGTCGATGCCGAGGTTGAAGACTTCGATGCTGTCGATGTCGATGCACTTGATGCGTCCCGTGCTGTTGTCGTCGAAGAGCCCGAGAACAACGCGTTCCACTGGGCAAATATCGCTACCTGAGTCCTCATTTTCAAAAGAGCACAAAGACTTCAGGCCTGCGGGTGGTGCCCAGCCCCCAGACACTGAAGACACGAAGCGTGCCTATCAGTGAGCGAGATTACCCTGGCGCACTGGATGCACTTCTTGAAGCCGCTGGAAGACTTCGATGACATGGGCGGAAAAATCACGCCGGCGAAATCAAAATTCGCGATGACAAAGTAAGGCACCAAAAAGAAGGGAGAAAAAACCCGTACAGAGGCCAAAAAGGCCGGTCCCGAAAGCGAAAGGAAACTTACGCAGGGAAAAAGCTGGAAACATGGGAAAGGGGAAAAGACTGACGGTTTCTTCTTTTTTTTTTTTTTTAGGGAAAATCGCGAAGACGCGCGAGGTCAACGAGGGGCACGAAACGGCGGCAAAACACGACCGTCCCGAGCACGGATAAAAGAAGACTGACGAACACGAGCTGGTTCGGGCGGGAAGACGGCCGCGCATGCGCGGTGCGCATCGGCGCGCGAGGGCTAGCAAAGGCTTTTGCTAGTGAAGTTTCCGATTGGAGGGGGCTGCCGTGGACGTCACCCATCAGTGAGAACAAGCAGCCTGCTTGTCCTCAGAGAAAAAGTTAAAGTCCAAAACTATTCCCAAATATAATCAACCGGTTGGACAGGCAAACCAAAAAGAACTCATGTAAAAGGAGAAGGAGTGGAGGAGTGGCCTAGTGGTTAGGGTGTTGGACTTTGGTCCTGGGGAACTGAGTTCGATTCCCACTTCAGGCACAGGTGTATACTAGAAATATCATCGGCGTAATAATATACACTCAAACTTCATGACTGGACTAACGCTGCGAGAGGGCTGAGGAAGAAAGAATCAGACATAGACCCTGAGGGACCCCGCAAGAGAGAGGATAACTACCAGGTAATTGTCATGATGGCAGCAAGTCTTTCTTTGAGAATAAAATCACGTACACATATTACAATGTCCCGGGGCTTATTATTCTAGGGTTTTCCTATAGATCTATGGGCTCAGTCTAACTTTATATCTGAAAGATCATCCACTACACCATCAGCCCTTAAAATCGCCATACACATCTTTTCCATCACTGCTCGGTAATATTTGAACGTCTTGCATTTGATTCTTCAATGCCAGCAACTTGTGAACCACAGTCTGCGTTGTCCCAATTCTTCTCCCTGCTCCTCAAGCCGCCAACTTAGATCTTTCATCTCTAACTTCAGGTCAGCTACGAGCATTTTAAGTTATTGCCCCCTTCAAATCCCCAAACCATTTTTGAAAGTCCTCTTGGGTAGGGGAGGGTTCTAATAATGCGGGCTGCAACGAACCATGTTCATCAATCTCTTTCCCACCAGCTTCATTCTGCTGTCTGCCATCTTAGCACTAACTTTCATGCTCTGCTATCCACTACTAAAGCCATAAGTTCAAATGTCTGCTGCCTGGTGATGGGTAGAGTCTATCCACTTCGTCTTGGGAGAAGTAAAGTGCAATGTACCTCACTTTGGTACTACAAATAAGGGGTTCACAAGGACTATCTTTTCTCAGATCTGGGCTCGGAGCTCATCTCTCAGGCATCTGCTCAGGTGCATGATGATTAAACTTCTATGAGATTGCATGTTTTACACCATATGGTGACAGCATTCTCTCTCTTTTATGAGCACAAATATGTTTTCAAAAATGAATTTTAAATATGTTCTGGAAATGATTCAAGGTTTTATATAGTTTCTATATTGGGGGAGTTTTTTCCCTTTATGACCATATTACAAACAGCAGCATGTTCCAAGAAAAAATCCTATCTATTGCGGATGGGCTGTCATTTGCAACAACATGGGAAATGTCAATGACATATCACATGTAGTTGCAAGTCATTAAAAAAACAAAAAATGAGCAGAAAAAAAAACCCAGTTTATGTTTTTACATGTGCCAATAAGGCAAAGTTACTCTCCTGTAGCAAGTGTTCTCGGAGGACAAGAATTCTCACAAATGGGTGATGTCATCTGATGAAGCCCCAGTTCGGACACTACCCAGCATTCTACAGTTTTAAGAAGCTTTTGAAAGCGTCCCACCATGCATGTGTAAGTGCCTTCTCACCCAGCATGATCGCATGGGACCAGCAGTATAATATCAAAGCAAAAGAATACAACTCCTAGGAGAAGTGGAAGGGAATCTGAGAATTCATATCCTGCTGTCCTTGTAGAACACCTGTTACAGATTCGTAACTTTGCTTTCTTTGGGGACAAGCAGGACAATGATTCTCACAAATGGGAATCCCTAGCTACGAGGCTCACGAAAAACAACCAGAACCAATTAACCTGAAACTACATACAGTCCTGTTGCGAGGATGCAGCATGGAATGGAAGAAAAGGGGCCCTAAGAGGGTGGAATTGGATTCTGGACTCCGAACAAATTCTGCAGGACTGTTTGACCTAACCAGCTGTCACATCGGGAATGCTGCTCAAGGCGTTAAAGAAATGGGAACACCACAATGCAGCTCTGCAAATCTCCTCAATGGAGGCTGACCTCAAGTGGGCTGCTGATGCAGCCACACTGTTAGCTGCAATGTGATTCTCCAGAGTCAGTCCAGCCTGGGCATAAGTGAAAGAGATACAGTCTGCTAGCCAATTGGACAATGTGAATTTTCCAGTGGCTGTCCCCATCCTTCTTGGGTCAAACGAAACAAAAAGCTGGGTGGACTGTCTATGGGCTTTAATCCGCTCCAGATAGAAGGCTAAGAGCTCACTTGCAGTCCAAGGTGTGCAATGTGCTTGCGCCAGGATGGACATGTGGAAAAATGTTGGCAGAACGACTGACTGGTTATGATGGAACTCAGACACTACCCTTGGCAATAAACTTGGGGTGTGTGCAGAGGTCTACTCTATTATGATGAAACCTACTACTAGGGCCTGAAGTTCACGGACTCTGCGAGTTGAAGTGACCAACACCAAAAAAAGACCTTCCAGGTCAAGTACTTCAAATGACAGGAATCAAGTGGCTCAAAAGGATGACGTTGAGGTCCCATGACAGCTGGGGGTTTGACAGGGGGCTTTCTCAACAATAAACCTCTCATGAAGCGAACAAATATAGGCTGTACAGAGATGGGCTTACCTCCCACATGGTGATAAGCACAGATTGTACTGAGGTGAACCCTTATAGAGTTAGTCTGCAAAACAGACTCTAAAATGTGTAGGACAAAAAAAGAGGGTCAAGGTACTTGTCCTCACACCAGATGGTGAACCTCTGCTGCTTAAAAGTATAACACCTTAGTGGAATCTTTCCTAGAAGCCAACAGGACTCTGGAGACACTCTCAGCCAACTGAAAGGAAGAAAATTATATGCTCTTAACTTACAGGCCATAAGGGGCAGGGGTCGGAGGCTGGGATGCAGAAGAGACCCCTCATTCTTTGTAAAGAGAGTCAGAAAACAACTCTAGAAGAAGAGGAAACCAGATCTGCCTTGGCCAGTAGGGTGCAAAGAGGATCATGGTCCCTTTGGCCCTACTTGAATATCAGCAGAGTCTTCCCAATATGAGGGACTGGAGGACAAGCATACAGGAGACCCTCCCCCCAACTGAGCAGGAAGGTATCCAATGCTAGTCTGCTGTGTAACCTGAGCCTGGAGTAGAACTGAGGGACCTTTTGTTGAGATGAGTGGCAAAAAGATCTACCGAGGGGGTGTCCCACTCTCGGGAGATTTTCCTGGTAACCCTTCGAGTGGTTGCATTATCTTGCTTAGTCTGCCAAGCTATTCTGCTTTCCGGCATTCGGTGTACAAGAACTGTATTACCTTAATACTGCTTTAAAGAACTTTAAATCTGCACTAACTCACTGTTCACACTGCACTTTGTATATTGCATTGCTTACTGTTTAAAGTTGCACTGCTTATACTGTACAGCTTGGACTGTACTGCTTATATTGCACTGCGGACACTGTTTATATTAGGCACTGCTTACTGTTTAAGCTGCTTTGTTCATACTGCACTGCATACAGTGTATTGCTTACACTGTACCGCGTATACTATACTGCTTACTGTTTAAATTGTACACGAACTACAGCCAACATGAATACCAAAAAACTATTCATGATAATTTATATCTCCCCCTAATCTACCACGCATGGACCACTCCCAACTTAAACAACAACCTACCCACAATACATAAACCCTATAGACAACCCATCTACAACTCACCAAACCAAAAGAATAACAACCAACTAAAAGGAAAAATAAATACATAAGGAAATAACCAACAGAAATGGAAAAAAGGAAATAACAAAACCAAATACCAAGAAAACAGACAACTAATAGAAATGAACACATCTACGACCCGGACCGAACCATACCATCCAATCCAACTGGGATACGCAAACGCCAAGTCAGTAGTAAACAAAACAGAGATTATAATAGACTGGATCACTACAGACAATCTTGACCTCCTATTCATCACTGAAACCTGGATACATTACCTTAAGGATCCCATAATCCTAGATCTATGCCCACCAGGATACAAAATTACCCACTGGACAAGAAACGGGAAAAGAGGAGGTGGTATAGCCATAATATACAAATCCAAGTTCACTATCACAACCACAGCTGAATCCATCCTACCTCAACTTGAAATTGCATCGATAAGAATCAATCACCCAAACCTGCAGGAACACCTTAACGCAATCCTACTCTACAGGCCGCCAGGCAACTGGCAAGACACTCAAACACACCTCATGGACTTCATCTCGAACACATGTATCTCTACTTCAAACCTTATCATAATAGGTGACATTAACCTGCACTTGGAAGATCCTACCTCAACAAGCACCCAAAAATGCAAAGAGTTCCTACAATTATGGGATCTTCACGTAGCAAATGCACAACCAACACACACCAAAGGACACACACTAGACATTATCGCATATAAATTCGATCCAGACCTAAACCTTATACTAGCAGATACAAAATGGACACCTACACCGTGGTCAGACCACCACAGAGCATACATCTCCCTCCAATGGCGAACGAAAACTACACTCAAACAACAGGAACAAAAAACCTACACCATGAGAGGAAAAATAGACCCAGCAATATTCTGGCAACAGATCTACTATAACAGATGGACAACAAAGGCAGACACAACCAAATTCCTACTAGATTGGGACGATAGATGCAGAACAATATTAGATAACATCGCCCCAATTCAAACTAGAACCTCGCACAGAAAGAACTCAATACCGTGGTTCAACGAAGAACTGAAAAAACTCAAAACACAAGTTAGGAAATTAGAACGTGCATGGAAGAAAAAGAAAGACGATCCCACACTTAATGCTTGGAAACAACTCTGTAGAAAATATAAATACACCATAAGACAAACCAAAAGACTATACTACAAAACTGAAATTGGACCAAATTACAAGGACACACACAAACTCTTCCAACTCGTGAATAAACTACTAGACACCACACCAGTCACTAACAACAGCAAAGACACACCAGGAGCTAAAAACCTCACTAAGTACTTCAAACAGAAAATAGTACAACTGCGACTTAAAATACCTGTCAGCCCCATCGAATACGCTGCACTCCTAGACTGTCTAGACCCAAACCCTGGAGGATCTGGACTGAATTCGAGATAATATCAGAAGATCTCATTTCCTAAATGCTTAAAAGATTCGCCAAAGCTCACTGCAAATTAGATATATGTCCAAATAACCTTATGAAATCGGCCCCCCAACACTTTATAACAGATCTAACGAAACAAGTGAATTTTATGCTACAAAATGGACTCTTCCCAAAGCAGAAATGAAACATTCTACTCACCCCCATACCCAAAGATGCAAAGAAAAACGCGAGTGAATTAACCAACTATAGACCAGTAGCATCCTTTCCCTTAATAACCAAAATAACAGAAGGGATGGTAACCAAACAACTCACAGACTATCTAAACAAGTTCTCAATACTACAAGACTCCCAGTCAGGATTTCGTTCTAATCACAGTACTGAAACAGTACTAGTTATGCTATGACTAAATTTAAACAAACGACTGCAACCGGCAAGAATATACTACTTCTACAATTCGACATGTCAAGCGCCTTCGACATGGTTGATCATGGAATTCTACTACACATCCTTGAATACTTCAGAATCGGAAGCAACATTCTTAATTGGTTTAAAGGATTCCTAACCACACGCTCATATCAAGTGACATCAAATTCGATTACATCAGCCACATGGACACCTGAATGTGGAGTTCCACAGGGATCTCCCCTCTCACCGACTATATTCAACTTAATGATGACACCCTTGGCCAAACTACTATCAAATCAAAACCTCAACCCATACATTTACGCTGATGATGTAACGATCTACATCCCATTCAAACAAGACATAAAAGAAATTTCCAATGATATCAACCAAAGTCTACATATCATGCACTCCTGGGCAGATGCCTTTCAATTAAAACTCAACGCCTAATACTCACCTCTCAACACAACACAAGCAAATTCACCACCATCAAAACACCAAAACTAAATCTACCAATCTCGGAAACCCTGAAAATTCTTGGAGTTACCATTGATCGGCACCTAACACTTGAGAATCATTTGAAAAACAAAAGCAAAAAGATGTCCACTCAATGTGGAAATTAAAAAGAGTAAGACCATTCTTCCCAAGAACCGTCTTCCGTAATCTGGTACAATCATTAGTACTCAGTCATCTAGACTACTGCAACTCTCTCTACGCTGGCTGCAAGGAACAAATACTCAAAAAACTTCAAACAGCCCAGAACACGGCGGCTAGACTCATGTTTGGAAAATCAAAATATGAAAGTACAAAACCCCTACGAGAGAAGCTACACTGGCTCCCACTCAAAGAACGTATGACGTTCAAAATATGTACCCTAGTACATAAAATCATCCATGGCGATGCCCCAGCCTACATGTCAGACTTGATAGACCTACCACCCAGGAATGCTAAAAAATCTCGCGCATTCCTCAATCTTCATTTCCCCAACTGTAAAGGTCTAAAATACAAATTAATGCACGCATCAACCTTTTCCTATATGAGTACGCAATTCTGGAACGCACTGCCACATAACCTAAAAGCGACCTATGAACTGACCAACTTCCGTAAACTACTAAAGACCCATCTCTTCGACAAGATATACCACAAAGATCAAATCATGTGAAACTCATACATATACCCAGAAATATTATTAATGCATTCTATTATATTACTATCATGTATTCCATCACCAAGCAATCCAACATCCTTCTGTAACACCAAATGTATATTCTCTTCTCATTTCCAATATCCATGATGTTTTGTAAGCCACATTGCACCTGCAAAGAGGTGGGAAAATGTGGGATACAAGTGCAATAAATAATAATAATAATAATGTAGCTCGGAGTACCATGCCATGACTGAAGTTTATGTTTATTGCAGACTTGATAGACCGCTTTTCTGAGGCACAACCAATGCAGTTTACATTTTCATTATTAAAAAAAAAAATTACGACAAGGAAAAAAGCAGCAAAATAATAAAACAGAAAAATGTTTGGCCCACTACCACATTCTGACTGCTTCATAACACAAGGTGATCCTGATCCCCCTCACCCCCACCTCTTGACATAATGCATGGCAACCTGGTTGTCTGTTTGAATTAGAATAATTTGGTTCAGCAGCCAATATATGAAAGCCCTTAGAGCGTTCCATAATTGCTGCAGCTGTAAGACATTGATGTAAAGTAAGGTTTCCTAAGTGGACCAAAGACCCTAGGTGTGAAGCATCCATTATCAGAAGCTGCTGAGGCTGTGGAATTTGGAATGGAACTCCTAGGACCAAGTTGGGCCAAATCATCCACCAGAGGTGTGACTGTGTCAACTCTGGAGTTATGGAAATGACAGCAAGGTTCCCCGTGGACTAACGCCACTGGGAAGCAAGCATCCATTGGGTGGTCCTCAAATGGAGGTAAGCCATGGGAATGACTTGGACAGTGGAGGCCATGTGGTCCATCAACCTCAACATCTGCTGAGCTGTGACCTGGTGGCTGCTTTGAATCTGAGTGGTGATGAGGGCTTCTGCTCGTTCCAACAGCAGGCACTTCACTACACACGACCTTAGCAAAAACGCAGAAAAGTGATAGCAGAAGAGTTGTCACACTCACTCACCTGATCTCCTGAAGCTGGTCATGACTTCTAGGACAGCAACCTTGAGGTTAAAGGCTCCAGCCTGTGCTCCATGCCACAGCATGGCATACTCTCCTGACACATGGTACACTGCCAGCGGGTGGCTTGGATGCTGCAAATAAAAGAAATCACTGGTACCCACATACAGACTAAAACCTCAGCAGCAATGGTCCTCATTTGCCTATAACCCATGCTCCCTTACCAGAAATACCCAAGCATACAATCAGCTTCTGTAACAAACTATAAAATACTGAACCCTTTGCTCAGTAGTCACTGATAAAAGGATTGGAGAAGGAATACTAAGGGGTGTAGTTATCAGTGTGGGTTACCATTAAGATATGTTCTCCGAGGACAAGCAGGCTGGACATCATCACGCATGGGTCGTCATCCGTGACGGCCCAGGAGCTCCGGAGTTAAAAAGAAAAAACTTTAAAACTTCTAGAAGTGATGAGACGGGCGCGGGGACAACGCACCGCGCATGCGCGAGTGACTTCCCGCCCGCGCGCTTCTCTCAGTTCCTTTTTTTCCGCTTCGCGAGTTGTCTGTGTTGTCACTCCTCGTGATTTTCGGCCCAGGGGACTTTTTGTCGCGTTTATGCGCTCCAGTTTTTTTTTTTAATGAAAAAGGGAAGAAGTGTTTCTTTTAATCTTTTTTAGTTTTTTCTTATCTTTTTAGGTTTCCTTTCTTTTTCGTCACGGCCGCCTTTAGGCTGCTCGGTCGCGTTCCTTTTTTCCATTTTTTGTGCCTTTCTCATTGGCACCATCGAGTCGTTTGATTTTTCGACCGCTATTTTCCCTCCCATGTCATCGAGGACTCCCAGCGGCTTCAAGTGCTGTTCCCGCTGCAATCGGACCATCTCGTCTACCGACCCTCACGCTTGGTGTCTCCAGTGCCTCGGGCCCGACCATCTGCCAGCTTCTTGTAAGCTGTGTAAATTAATGAAAAAGAGGACCCAGGTGGCACGAGAGGCTCAGCGCGAGAAACTTTTTTTCATTTCGGTCTGGTCCTTTGACGTCGGCATCGACATCGGTACTGAGGTCGGCGGCATCGATATCGACGTCAAGGGAAGCAGCATCGAGAAGTCAGGTAATGGTTGCCAAGAGACCACTCAGAGCTGGGAGCAGCGAGGCATCGAGTGGGTCTCCACCTGTCTCAACACCATTGCTATGCAGGCCCCCGGGACCGCCCTGAGTCGGACCCGGCCTGAGGAGGCATGAGGATTCCACGTCCTCCTCATCGGTACCGAGGAGTGTCGATGACGGGCATCGGGTGAAGGCTAAGAAGTATCGCCATCGATCTCCTTCCCGTCACGGTACTGAGAGCTCCTGGGAGCCGAGGGAGATGGCACCCGAGAAGTGTCGGCGCCGGGAGGACCGCTCACCCTCCATTCAGGAAGTGCCGATGCGTCGGTCGTCTGGCAGCCAGGTACCGGCTCTCGAACCTCCTCAGATTCTGGCATCAACTTCTGCACTGGCCCCACAGCTTGTTCCGATGGCAGCCCTCAATGAGTGTCTCCGGGCCACGCTTCCAGGCCTTCTGGAAGGGATGATGCGTCCATCTGCCTCGGTACTGGAGGTGCTTGCGCCTCGGGTACCTACTGCTGAGACGGCGTCTGGCCCATCTCCTGTGTGGAGGTCTCCGCCCTCGGTGCCGCTTGCAGTGCCTGAGCCGGTTGCCACCCGGGGTCGACTCTCCCTCTACGTCAGTGGAGGAAGCTTCGTTGGAGTCCAGGCAAGGGTCCACTTCTCGACACCCCTCACGAGGACATCGATCCTCGAGGTCGAGGCAGGCTCAGGTTCGGGCTGCTCTTCAGGAGCTCCTGTCCGATACCGAAGATGAGCACTCATGGGGAGAGGAGGAAGACCCCAGATATTTTTTGGAGGAAGATTCTCAGGGGCTTCCGTCTGATGCTACTCCACCTATTGAGGTTAGACAATCTCCACCTGAGTGTCTTTCTTTTTCATCTTTTGTACGGGAAATGCCTAGGGACATTCCATTTCCTACGGAGGCTGTGGATGAGCCCAGGGCCGAGATGTTCGAGGTCCTGGATTATCCTTCTCCACCAAAAGAGGTTGCAACAGCCTCCTTGCACAATACACTCAGGGAAGTGATGTTGCGGAATTGGTCTTGCCCTTTAATTCAGTTGTCAACAAGAAGTCCGAGTCCCGGTACAGAGTCCATGGTGAGCCTATGATGGTGAAGGCCCAACTTCCTCACGATTCCATGGTGGTGGACTCAGAAGATCCAAGAGTACTAGGGACTATGCTTCGGCACCCCCGGGCAGAGAGTCTAAGACTTTGGATTCTTTTGGGAGGCGTACGTATCAGGCTGGAATGCTCGCGGCCAAGATTCAAACATACCAGCTGTACACCAGCATTCATTTACGGAACTTGATAAAGCAACTGTCCAGTTTAGTTGAAGATCTCCCTCCGGAACTTGCTGAACCTTTTCACCAGGTGGTCAGGTAGCAGAAGGCATGTTGCAAATTCCTGGCCAGGGGAGATTTTGATACTTTTGATGCTGCATCCCGGGTGGCTGCTCAGGGTATCATGATGCGCAGACTCTCATGGCTGCGTGTCTCGGACCTGGATCAGAAGACCCAGCACCGAATGGTAGATGTTCCTTGCCGGGGGGATAATCTTTTTGGAGAGAAGGTTGAGGATATGGTTGATTCCCTCAAGAAGCATCATGATGCTATGGATTATCTCGCCCGCCGGACGCCTTCTGCTACTACCTCCTTTTCTAGGAGGTTTTTTGGAGGGAGGAGGAGTGCTCCCTATTCCTCTGGCAGGCGTAGGTACACTCCTGCTTCCCGACAGCCTGTTCAAGCTCGCTCCCAGCAGCCTCGCTCTCATCAGCGGCGTGCGCCACAGGCCCCTTCGGCTCCCCAGCAAAAGCAAGGGACGGGTTTTTGACTGGCTCCAGAGCAGCATAGCCGACATCAAAGTATCCGTACCGGACGATCTACCTGTTGGAGGGAGGCTGATACTTTTTCAACAAAGGTGGCCTCTTATAACCTCTGACAGGTGGGTTCTTCAAATTGTCCGGTCCGGATATGCTCTCAATCTGAAATCAATACCTCCAAATTGCCCACCAGGAGCTCAATCCTTCAGTTCCCAGCACAAGCAGGTACTTGCAGAGGAACTCTCCGCCCTTCTCAGCGCCAATGCGGTTGAGCCCGTTCCACCAGGGCAAGAAGGGCTGGGATTCTATTCCAGGTACTTCCTTGTGCAAAAGAAAACAGGAGGGATGCGTCCCATCCTAGACCTAAGGGGCCTGAACAAATTCTTGGTCCGAGAAAAGTTCAGGATGCTTTCCCTGGGCACCCTTCTTCCCATGATTCAGGAAAACGATTGGCTATGCTCTCTGGACTTAAAGGATGCCTATACTCACATCTCGGTGCTTCCAGATCACAGGCAGTACCTTCGATTTCGCCTGGGAACTCAGCATTTTCAGTACTGCATGCTGCCCTTTGGTCTCGCATCTGCACCCAGAGTGTTCACAAAGTGCTTGGCAGTTGTCGCAGCATCGCTACGCAGACTGGGAGTGCATGTGTTCCCTTATCTCGATGATTGGCTGGTGAAGAACACCTCGGAGGCAGGAGTCCTACAATCCATGCAGATTACTATTCAACTGCTTGAGCTACTGGGGTTTGTCATCAATTATCCCAAGTCCCATCTGATTCCCGTACAGAAATTGGAATTCATAGGAGCTCTGTTTAACACATGGATGTCTCGAGCTTATGTTCCCCAGGCAAGGGCAGACAACCTTCTGGCCCTAGTGTCCTCAGCTCGAGCATCCCAACAGATCACAGCTTGGCAGATGTTGAGACTTCTGGGCCACATGGCCTCTACAATTCATGTGACTCCCATGGCACGTCTACACATGAGATCAGCTCAGTGGACTCTAGCTTCCCAGTGGTGTCAGGATACAGGGGATCTAGAGGATGTCATCCATCTCTCCACCGATTTTTGCAATTCCCTTCACTGGTGGGCCATTCGCTCCAATCTGACCTTGGGACGACCATTCCAAATTCCTCAGCCGCAAAAGGTGCTGACGACGGATGCATCCCTTCTGGGGTGGGGAGCTCATGTGGATGGGCTCCACACTCAAGGAGTTTGGTCCTTCCAGGAAATGCATCTTCAGATCAACCTCTTGAAATTGCGGGCGATCTGGAATGTGCTGAAGGCTTTCAGAGATCGGCTGTCCAATCAAACTATCCTAATTCAGACAGACAATCAAGTTGCGATGTATTATACAAACAAGCAGGGGGGCACTGGATCTCGCCCTCTGTGTCAGGAAGCCGTCAGAATGTGGCTTTGGGCACGCCAGCACGGCATGTTTCTCCAGGCTACATATCTGGCAGACGTAAACAACAGTCTGGCCAAAAGGTTGAGCAGGATAATGCAACCTCACGAGTGGTCTCTGAACAGGGACGTTGTCCACAAGATCTTCCGAGCGTGGGGCACCCCCTCAGTGGATCTTTTTGCCACTCAGCACAATCACAAGGTTCCTCAATTCTGTTCCAGGCTTCAGGCCCATGACAGACTAGCGTCAGATGCCTTTCTCCTTCATTGGGGGACAGGTCTCTTGTATGCGTATCCTCCCATACCTTTAGTAGGGAAAACTCTGCTGAAACTCAGGCAAGACCGCGGAACCATGATTCTGATAGCACCTTTCTGGCCTCGTCACATAAGGTTCCCTCTTCTTCTGGACTTGTCTTCAGAAGAACCTTGGAGATTGGACTGTTTTCCGACCCTCATCACTCAGAACGAGGGGTCGCTTCTACATCCCAACCTCCAGTCTCTGGCTCTCACGGCCTGGATGTTGAGAGCTTAGAAGTTGCCTCTTTAGGCCTCTCAGAGGGTGTCTCCCGAGTCTTGCTTGCTTGCAGGAAAGATTCCACGAAAAGGAGTTATGCTTTTAAATGGAGTAGGTTTGCCGTCTGGTGTGACAGCAAGGCCCTAGATCCTCTCTCGTGTCCTACACGGACCCTGCTTGAGTACCTTCTACACTTGTCGGAGTCTGGTCTTAAGACTAACTCAGCAAGAGTTCACCTTAGCGCAATCAGTGCTTATCATCAGCGTGTAGAAGGTCAGACTATCTCTGGACAGCCTTTAGTGGTTCGTTTTATGAGAGGTTTGCTTTTGTCAAAGCCCCCTGTCATAAGTACATAAGTAATGCCACACTGGGAAAAGACCAAGGGTCCAACCTTCACCAGTGTCATGGGATCTCAATGTCGTTCTCACCCAGCTGATGAAACCTCCTTTTGAGCCACTGAATTCCTGCCATCTGAAGTATTTGACCTGGAAGGTCATTTTCTTGGTGGCTGTTACTTCAGCTTGTAGAGTCAGTGAGCTCCAAGCCTTGGTGGTTCATGCTCCTTACATTAAGTTTCATCATAACAGGGTAGTCCTCCGCACTCATCCTGTTCCTGCCGAAGGTGGTGTCGGAGTTCCATCTGAACCAGTCGATTGTCTTGCCAACATTTTTTCCCCGTCCGCATACCCACCCTGGTGAGAACAAGTTGCATAACTTGGACTGTAAGAGAGCATTGGCCTTTTACGTGGAGTGGACAAAGCCCTATGGACAGTCCACCCAATTGTTTGTTTCTTTTGATCCCAAAAGATGGGGGTTGCCATCGGAAAACACACAATCTCACATTGGCTAGCGGATTGCATTTCCTTCACTTATGCCCAAGCTGGGTTGACTCTGGAGGGCCATGTCACGGCTCATAATGTCAGAGCCATGGCTGAGTCAGTGGCTCACCTAAAGTCAGCTTCTATTGAAGAGATTTGCAAAGCTGCAATCTGGTCATCAGTCCACACATTCACATCTCACTACTGCCTTCAGCAGGATACCCGACGCGACAGTCGGTTTGGGCAGTCGGTGTTACAGAATCTGTTTGGGGTTTAGAATCCAACTCCACCCTCCTAGGCCCATTTCTATTTTGTTCCAGGCTGCACTCTCACTTAGTTGTGTTTGTTTTTAGGTCAATCTTAGTTATGTCCTCACCGTTGCGAGGCCCAATTGACCATTGTTCTTTGTTTTGAGTGAGCCTGGGTGCTAGGGATACCCCATGCGTGATGGTGTCCAGCCTGCTTGTCCTCGGAGAAAATGAAGATACTTACCTGTAGCAGGTATTCTCCGAGGACAGCAGGCTGGACATCATCACAACCCTCCCTCCTCCCCTTTGGAGTTGTTCTTTTCTTGTTTGCTTGTTATATAACTGAGAGATGTGCGCGGGCGTCGCGGGCGGGAAGTCACTCACGCATGCGCGGTGCGTTGTCCCCATGCCCGTCTCGTTGCTTCTAGAAGTTTTAACATTTTTTTCTTTTTAACTCCGGAGCTACTGGGCCGTCGCGGACGACGACCCATGCGTGATGATGTTCAGCCTGCTGTCCTCGGAGAATACCTGCTACAGGTAACTTCATTTTACTGTACCACTAACTCATGCTATTTTAGCACAGGTCCTATTTTATGCAATGAGACTTAATTATTAATAACTGTGGTTAGCAGCAGTAGCCCACATTGATAACGTCCCTCCTAAGGAGGCAATTTTATAAGTTTTGCTCTTATATGGCTACATATGCAGGTAAATGACCTATTATAAAATAGTGATCAGTGTAGAAGTACATGTTTTGACATGATGGTGTGTACTTTTTTATGGTTTAATGAGATTTGATACATTGCCCTTCCAAACATGTCAGAGCAGTGAACAATTACAAGAAGTTAGGGAAACGAGAAAGGAACTACAAAATCTTGAAAGAAAGGAAAGCGAGAAAAGAGAAAAAGATACACCAAATTGGAGGCTATGACTCCAGGATCAAGCTCCTTCCATGATGGTGAAGGGAAAGGCTATCTGAAATAAATGGGCTTTTAGTATGGCCTTAAAACAAAAGGCGGACTGTTCAGAATGAAGAGAGAGAGAAGAAGAAGAACATTTCAGAGGGAAGAGACCAAACAAAAGAAAGCAGAGTGGCGGGTGAGAGGTGAACAGGGGGAACAGAAAGACGGGAGGCAGAGGAGGAACTGAGAGAACGGGAAGGAATATAAAAGGGAATACCAGAATGAAGAGCCTTGAAGGCCAACAAAAGTACCTTAAATTGAATCCTAAAGAAAATAGGGAGCAAGTGATGACATTCAAGGAGAAGAGAAACACAGTCAGAGTGGTGGGTGTGGCTAAGAAGGTTTTGAACTATTTGGAACCAGGATAGAGAAACTTTAGAAGGCCAGCCAGAATGACATTGCAGTAATCAAGCTGAGAAAGAACTAGGGAGGAGAGGGGCATAGAGCAAGAATTATTGTCCAGGAAACCTCAGATAGCGCAGATCTTACGAAGGGAGAAGAAACAAGACTTTACAGTGGCAGAAATGTAGGGGAGAAAGGAAAGTTGGGGATCAAAGATGACTCCAAGATATTTTAAGGAGGAAACCAGACCAAGAGCAGTTCCAACAAGAGAGAGAACAAGCGTAGAGGATGATGAGGTGCTAGTGACCCACACTGCAACAGATTTAGTAGAGTTCAAAACTAAGTGGTTGGCAGACAACCAACCTGAGACAGCGTCCAAGCATGCTTGAAGAGGAGAGAGGGTCAGGGTTTATAGGGTCAAGATGTGAAACTAAGAGAATATCATCGGTACATATATGAAATCTAATAGAAAAGGACTGAATCAGAGTGGCAAGAGGAGCTATAAAGATATTAAACGTCATTGGGGAGAGCAAGGAACCCTGGGGAACACCATGGAAAAGAAGGAAGGACTCAGAGCAAGTGCCAGGTAAAGAAACAGAAAAAGAATGACCTTCTAAATAAGAAGAAAACTATTTAAGCACTGTGCCAGAGGTACCCACGGAAGAAAGGCGAGAGAGAAAAAGGCAGTAATGAACCAGGTCAAAGGCAGTGCTAAGATCAAGAGAGATGAGGACAGAAAACTTATCACAGTCTAAGGCCGCATGAAGATAGTTAAGGACAGAAGTGATAATGGTATCAGTGGAGTGACCATTTTGAAAACCAGACTGGAATGGATGGAGAAGATGATAAGATTCAGCATGTTGGGCAAGTTGATCAAGGACAATTTTCTCTGCCAGTTTAGAGAGAAACAGTAAGTTGGAGACTGGTCTGTAATTAGCAGGCACAGTGGGGTCCAAGGAGGAATTTTTCAAAAAGGGTTTAATCACCGCAGATTTCCAAAGCACAAGAACCTTGCCAATGGAGAGACTGTTGCTAACAAAAGAAAAAGCAAGGGAAAGAAGACCATAATAATTCAGAATAATGCAGGAGGATGGGATAGGATCCAACAAACAAGTGGTTTTGCGGCACTTTTACCATTCAAAAGAGATGAAAGATGGAAGTTTAAAAGTAGACCAAGAGTGGGGGAAGGAGAGGAGGGTAGGGGAGGGAGAAAAGAGCAACAAAGGAGGGGAGAGACAAGACAAGGAAGAGGAAGGAGAAGGGCGGGGGAAGGGGAAAGAAGCAGCAAGGACAGCAAGCTGTTGTGAGAAGTAAGTAGCCAAATCACCAGCCGAGAGCTTAGCAGGATACGAAAATTTCGGACTGATATAGATAGCTGGTAGACATATACAGGGGCCGAGTTTGAGCAACATATGTGTGTAGATTATAAAATACCAGTTCAGCATTTCAGCCTATATGTGTATTTTAATATAGGCTGAACATTTACACCTGACTTGAGAGTAGGTGCTAAGTGTCTGTGTCTGCAAGGTAGGCATGATTTCTGCACTTAGTTAATATTTTATAAAGACATGTGGAGGGGCATTTTCAAACGGGGATGCCCATCTCTGAGAACGGCGCTGCGAAGGGGCGCCGTATTTTCGAACGAGATGGGCGTCCATCTTTCATTTCGAGAATATGGTTGGGGGCGCCCAAATCTGAACATTTAGGTCAACATTAGAGAGGGGCGCCATCGGTTTTCGGCCATAATGGAAACCGATGGCGCCCATCTCAAAAACAAACCAAACCAAGGCATTTGGTCATGGGAGGGGCCAGGATTCATAGTGCACTGGTCCCCCTCACATGCCAGGGCACCAACCGGGCACCCTAGGGGCACTACAGTGGACTTTCGCAAATTGATCCCAGGCGCATATTTCCCTTACCTTGGGTGCTGAGCCCCCCAAAGCCCCCCCAAAACCCACTCCCCACAACTATACACCACTACCATAGCCCTAAGGGGTGAAGGGGGGCACCAAGATGTGGGTACGGTGGGTTTCGGGTGGGTTTTGAAGAGCTCCCATTTTCCACCACAAGTGTAACAGGTAGGAGGGGGTGGGCCTGGGTCCGCCTGCCTGAAGTCCACTGCACCCACTAAAATTGCTCCAGGGACCTGTATACTGCTGCAATGGGCCTGAGTATGACATTTGAGGCTGGCATAGAGGCTGGCAAAAAAACTTTTTAAAGTGGTTTTTTTGAGGGTGGGAGGGGGTTAGTGACCACTGGGGCAGTCAGGGGAGGTAATCCCCAATTCCCTCCAGTGGTCATCTGGTCAGTTCGGGCACTTTTTTGGGACTTGGACCTGTAAAAAAAGGGACCAAATTCTCGCCAGGGACGCCCTTCTTTTTTCCATTATCATCCGAGGGCGCCCATTTCTTAACCACGCCCCTGTCCCGCCTTCGCTACCCTTCCGACACGCCTCCGGGAACCGGCCATCCCGGCGAGGGAAAGCAGTTGGGGACGTCCAAAATCGGCTTTCGATTATGCCGATTCAGGCGCCCCTGAGAAAAGGACGCCCATCTCCCGATTTGTGTCGGAAGATGGGCGCCCTTCTCTTTCGAAAATGAGCTGGATAGGCACCTACGTGTCATTATAAAATGGGTTCTAATTAGGCATCTACTTGCTCTATTAAGCCAGGTGCTCTGATATAAATAATTATCCTGTAAAAGTCAGTAGGAACATACATGGTAGTAAAGCGAAAGATACATACCTGTAGCATGTATTCTCCGAGGACAGCAGGCTGATTGTTCTCACTGATGGGTTTGCTAGCCCTTGCTTGCACATGCGTGAACCGCGAATGCGCGGCCATCTTCCCGCCCAAACGCAAGCGTGCTCCTTAGTCAAGTAGAAAGCAAAGACAAGGGAAGACACAACTCCAAAGGGGAGGCGGGCGGGTTTGTGAGAACAATCAGCCTGCTGTCCTCGGACAATACCTGCTACAGGTATGCATCTTTCGCTTTCTCCGAGGACAAGCAGGCTGCTTGTTCTTACTGATGGGGTATCTCTAGCACCCTGCCTCACTCAAAACAACAAACAGAGGTCAATTGGGCCTTGCAACGGCAAGGACATAACTGAGATTGACCTAAAACCAGAAACAACTAACTGAGAGTGCAGCCTGGAACAGAATAAAAATGGGCCTAGGGGGGTGGAGTTGGATTCTAAACCCCAAACAGATTCTGCAGCACCGACTGTCGCATCGGGTATCCTGCTGTAGGCAGTAATGAGATGTGAATGTGTGGGCAGATGACCACGTCGCAGCCTTGCAAATCTCTTCAATAGTAGCTGACTTCAAGTGAGCCACTGACGCTGCCATGGCTCTAACACTATGAGCCGTGATATGACCCTCAAGAGCCAGCCCAGCTTGGGCGTAAGTGAAGGATATGCAATCTGCTAGCCAATTGGAGATGGTGCGTTTCCCGACAGACACATTTGGGCGGACTGTCTGAATGGGCTTGTCCGCTCCAGATAGAAGGCCAATGCTCGCTTGCAGTCCAATGTGTGCAACTGACGTTCAGCAGGGCGGGTATGAGGACGGGGAAAAGAATGTTGGCAAGTTGAAGCTCATTGACTCTACGAGCTGAAGTGACTGCCACCAAGAAAATGACCTTCCAGGTCAAGTACTTCAGATGGCAGGAATTCAGTGGCTCAAAAGGAGGTTTCATCAGCTGGGTGAGAACGACATTGAGATCCAATGACACTGTAGGAGGCTTGATAGGGGGCTCTGACAAAAGCAAACCTCTCATGAAGCGAACTAAAGGCTGTCACGAGATAGGCTTACATGATAATGAAAAGCACTAACTGCGCTAAGGTGAACCCTTACAGAGTTGGTCTTGAGACCAGACTCGGACAAGTGCAGAAGGTATTCAAACAGGGTCTGTGTAGGACAAGAACGAGGATCTAGGGCCTTGCTGTCACACCAGATGGCAAACCTCTTCCATTTGAAAGAATAACACCTCTTCGTGGAATCTTTTCTGGAAGCAAGCAAGACTCGGGAGACACCCTAAGAAAGACCCAAGGAGGCGAAGTCTACGCTCTCAACATCCAGGCCGTGAAAGCCAGAGACTGGAGGCTGGGATGCAGAAGCGCCCCCTCGTTCTGAGTGATGAGAGTTGGAAAACACTCCAATCTCCATGGTTCTTCGGAGAACAACTCTAGAAGAAGAGGGAACCAGATCTGACGCGGCCAGAAGGGAGCGATCAGAATCATGGTTCCATGATCCTGCTTGAGTTTCAGTAAAGTCTTCCCTACCAAGGGTATGGGAGGATACGCGTACAGAAGGCCCTTCCCCCAATGAAGGAGAAAGGCATCCAACGCTAGTCTGTCGTGGGCCTGAAGTCTGGGAAGCTAGGGTCCATTGAGCTGATCGCATGTGAAGACGGGCCATGGGAGTCACATGAACTGTGGAGGCCATGTGGCCAAGCTATCTCAACACCTGCTGAGCTGTGATCTGCTGAGAGGCTCGTACCCAGGAAACAAGGGACAGAAGATTGTCTGTCCTTGCCTCGGGAAGGTAGGCATGAGCAGTCTGGGAGCCCAGCAGAGCTCCTATAAATTCGAGTCTTTGCACTGGAAGACGATGGGACTTTGGATAATTTACCACAAACCCTAATAGCTGCAGGAATTGAATAATCATCCGCATGGACTGTAGAGCTCCTGCCTCCGAGGTGCTCTTCACCAGCCAATCGTCGAGATAAGGGAACACATGCACTCCCAGCTTGCGTAGAGACGCCGCCACGACTGCCAGGCATTTTGTGAACACCCTGGGCGCAGAGGCGAAACCAAATGGTAGCACACAATACTGAAAATGCTGTGTTCCCAGACGAAATAGAAGATACTGTCTGTGAGCTGGCAGTATCGGGATGTGAGTATAAGCATCCTTTAAGTCCAGAGAGCATAGCCAATCATTTTTCTGAATCATGGGAAGAAGGGTGCCCAGGGAAAGCATCCCAAACTTTTCTCAGACCAGATATTTGTTCAAGGCCCTTAGATCTAGGATGGGACGCATCCCCCCTGTTTTCTTTTACACAAGGAAGTACCTGGAATAGAATCCCAGCCCTTCCTGCCGCGGTGGCACGGGCTCGACCACACTGGCGCTGAGAAGGGCGGACAGTTCCTCTGCAAGTACCTGCCTGTGCTGGAAGCTGAAGGACTGAGCTCCCGGTGGGCAATTTGGAGGTTTGGAGATCAAATTGAGGGCATATCCCAGCCGGACTATTTGAAGAACCCACCTGTCGGAGGTTACAAGAGGCCACCCATGGTGAAAAAATTTTAAACTTCCCCCAACCGGTAGATCGTCCAGCACGGACACTTTTATGTCGGCTATGCTCTCCTGGAGCTGGTCAAAAGCCCGTCCCTTGCTTTTGCTGGGGAGCTGCAGGGGCCTGTTGCGGTGCACGCTGTTGACGTGAACGAGCGCGCTGGGGCTTAGCCTGAACAGGCTGGCAGGAAGGAGGATTGTACCTGTACTTATTGTAAGTGTAGGGAGCATTCTTCCGACCCCCGTAAAAACGTCTACCTGAAGAGGTAGATGCTGAAGGCGTCCGGTAGGAGAGTTTGCTGAATGCGGTGTCCTGCTGGTGGAGCTGTTCTACCACCTGTTTGACCCGCTCACCAAAAATGTTATCCCCCCGGCAAGGAGCATCCGCAATCCGCTGCTGGACTCTATTCTCCAGGTCAGAGGCACACAGCCATGAGAGTCTACGCATCACTATACCCTGAGAAGCGGCCCTGGACGCGACATCAAAAGTGTCGTAAACACCCCTGGACAGGAATTTGCGACACGCCATCAGCTGCCTGACCACCTCCTGAAAAGGCTTGGCCTGCTCCGACGGGAGCTTATCAACCAAGTCCGTCAGCTGCCTTACATTGTTCCGCATGTGGATGCTCGTGTAGAGCTGGTAGGACTGAATCTTGGACAAGAGCATAGCAGAATGGTAGGCCTTCCTCCCAAAAGAGTCCAGAGTCCTAGACTCCCGCCCCGGGGGCACCGAGGCGTGAGCCCTAGTACTCTTGACTTTCTTGAGAGCCAGATCCACAACTCCAGAGTCATGAGGCAACTGGGTCTTCATCAACTCTGGGTCCCCGTGGAACTGATACTGGGACTCAATCTTCTTGGGAATAGTCGGATTACTTAAGGGTTTCGTCCAGTTCGCCATCAATGTCTGCTTCAGGACATTATGAAGGGAAACGGTGGACGACTCCTTAGGTGACGAAGGATAGTCCAGGACCTCGAACCCTGGGCTCATCCTCAGTAACCACTGAGAAGGGAACGGCCACAGACATTTCCCGGACAAATGACGAGAAAGACAGACTCTCAGGCGGAGAAAGCTTTCTCTCTGGCGAAGGAGTGGGATCAGAAGGAAGACCACAAGATCAGAGAAATATCTGGGGTCTTCCTCTGCCTCCCACAAGGCCTCACCTTCGGTATCGGACACCAGTTCTTGAACTTCGGTCCGAAGCCGAGCCCGTCTCGACGCCGAGGAACTAGGTCCTCTATGGCGGTGCCAAGAAGAAGACTCCCGTGCCGACGAAGCTCCCTCCAGCAACGTCGAAGGGGAGTCAACCTGGGTGGCAGCGGATGCCGATGCCGCAAGCGGTACCGGTGTCGCAGTCCTCACCACGGGCGGGGAGCCAACCGCCGCATCTCTTGATGGTACCAACAGCGCAAGCACCGGCGGTACGGTACCGGAGCAGATGGTCGCAGCAGCCCTTCCAGAATCTCTGGAAGTATGGCTCGGAGGCGCTCGTCTAGAGTGTCCGTTGAGCAAGGCTGTGGGGCCGGTACCGGCGACGAGGACAGAATCTGTCTGGAGCGCGGAGGCGGTACCGGGCTGTCCGGAGAAGTGCGCGACACCTCCTGAATGGAGGGTGAACGGTGCTCCCGGCGTCGACGCTTTCCAGGTGCCGACTCCCTCGGTGCCCCGGAGCTCTCAGTACCGTGACGGGAAGGTGACTGATGACGGTGCTTCTTTGCCTTCGCTCGAAGCACGTCACCGGTACCTCCCGGTACCGACGAGGATGTGGAATCTACACGTCTCCTCGGGTCCGTGTCCGAAGGCAGGTGGAGACCCATTCGATGGCTCACTGCTCCCAGCGTGGGATCTCTGGACAGCCATCACCTGCGCTCCGGACGTCGATGCACCCTATGATGCCGACCGCGGTACCGCTGGCTCAGTCGACGTCGAAGGACTGGACTGTGCTCCGAACAACAGGTTCCACTGAGCCGATCTCGCCGCCTGGGTCCTCTTTTTTAGCTGAAGACACAGCGTGCAGGCGTTGGGACGATGACCAGCCCCTGAACTCTGAAGACACGAGATGTGCCTATCAGCGAGCGAGATCGTCCGGCTGCACTGTGTGCACTTCTTGAAGCCACTAGTAGGCTTCGAGGACATGGACGGAAAAATCGCGCCGGCGAGGTCAAAATTTGCGATGGTGCCAAAACAAGATATCAAAAAAGGGAAAAAATCTGCACGGGCAGCCAAAATGGCCGCTCATGACAAAGAAAGAAAACTTTCGGATAAAAACTAAAGAAATAAAGGAAACTTTTTTTTTTTTTACTGATATAACAAGAGCGAACTCATAAACACGCCGAAACTCGGCGAAAAAGTAAAGAAAAGTGGCAAAAAACGCAGCGGGGGCCTCTCTGGGACACAGAACCGCCGTAAAACAGCTGTGATGAGCTGTGGAAAAGAAGAGACTGAGAAGCACGCTCGCGTTCGGGCAGGAAGACGGTCGCGCATGTGCACGCGAGGGCCAGCAAACTTTGTTGCTAGGAAGATCTTCTGATCCGGGGACTGCCGTTGGACGTCACCCATCAGTGAGAACAAGCAGCCTGCTTGTCCTCAGAGAATGTACATGTCACTCTAATAAAGACAGAGCGTTTGTATGGAACTGGCAAAACTGAATGTGGGAAAGGTTAGAAAGGTTACATCCTACAACAGTGATCATCAAGCTTTTTGTGGCTGTGTTCCTATGATCATGGTCAGCTAAAACTGACACGTATGGTGATGCAGAATGATGATGTACCAATGGACAGTCTTCAGGTCACGATCACTAACGCAGCTTGGGATCCTGACCCACAGTCTAGGAAGCTCTGCAATAAAATATCATGGGAGTTCAGTGAGGTTCTGGTTGTACCACTGATAGTTCTATTTACACACATTTTTGGAGACAGGAGTATTCTTCATAAAAGTGGAAAAAGGGAGGAGACTGATCCCCATCCATGTGCTCTCCTTCAAGGACCTGAACCACAATACTGGTAAGTGTTTTCTGATTTTTATTCTTACTATCTCAACTGTCTGGCTACATGTTTAGCTACTCTCTAGACTTTAACTGCTTAGTTAAATTGTGCACGCTGTGTATCTATATTGTGCTGTACTGCTCTGCCTTCTAATCTACACCAAAACACACACACACACGCACGCACGCACACACACACACACACACACACACACACACACACAGCACCACCTCTCTCTCTCTGCCTAGTTCTGATACTAGAGAGGATAGGCATTTCAAACTGTCTCTGGTCTTTCACCCTGCTAACTCTTGCTGAAGTTTCCTAACTTTGGCTACTGAACTGTAGACAAGCGCTGCAAGGTTTATTTTCCATTTCCAATCCTAGGTAAGAAAGTAGCTTTATTTTATTTATTTAGATTTTGCTCTCACCTTTTTCAGTAGTAGCTCAAGGTGAGTCACATTCAGGTACACTGGATATTTAGTCTTTCAGCTGGCTTAATTTGCAATTAGAGAGTACATTTGAGGCGGCTTGGGCAAAGAAGTCATATTTGTTAATTCTATTTTAACTTTTCAGTCCTGTAAAGTGGAGGAATGCCATCTGGGTTTAATTACTCAAATGTCTAGCTTTTGCTAGACTAAGAGGTTAGAAAGGTCAGAGAGAAGTAATTATTTACCACATCTGGATACCATTATGAGCAAGGCATATTGCAGTTTTAAAAGTAGGCTGAATGCTGTTTAAATAATTCTAGATATTCTAGATGAGTTAGATTTTGTCTTATAAGGAATTCTGATTTCTGCTTATTTTAGAATATGTTTTATTCTGTGTAATTAATAAGTTCTATTTCTATATAGAATATCTTTTCAATCCAGTGTTACATCTTTGACTGACTTTTCAAGTAAGCTTTGTCTGCAGTTTTAAGAGGTCATCATCTGGTTTGAATTATCCACAGTCCTAGCGAGTTCTGTGTAGGAAGCTAATAGGTGAAAGAGGTCAGGGAAAGTCTTGATTAATTATAGCTAAGTGAAGGACTGGTTTTCTGAAAGTAATAATAAATGTATGTGTGCCATTGAGCAAGATTGGCCCCTTGACCCCTTAATGAATGCCAGAACCCAGTTAGTATGAAGTTAGCTGGGAACCTAAGAATTTAATCATAATAAAATGCAAGAGATAGGTGCCACAATGTCTAGTGTGAGAGGCCCCGGGTCATAGGTCAGTTTAGGAAATATCAAACCTATGTAACTGATATTTTTAAGTAATGTGTAAGTAATAATTAGTTCAAGGCAGGGTAATCAATCTATTCTTTACCATCTGGTGAGAAAGGGGGGCCAGAAGGGCTTAGGACCCTATATAACTGAGAGCAGAAGCAGCTTACGTTAGAAGAGAGACAACAGAAGAGGAGAAGGAGCTGAGACGAGAGAGTGAAGACACAGAGAGCTGAGAAAGAGAAGAAGAGACCTAGTGCTGATGTCCTACTTTGTTTGCTGGCAAATAAAGAAGATTTCTCTCTCATTCTGGTGTGTGGTGTTTGACTCCTGAAGTACCACAGATTCTGCTAACAATAGTGGTAATTCCTGCAACACATTAAAGAAACTGACGTATTTATTGGGAATATTTGGTTTTAAAGGAGAAAAGTTAGATTCTAGCAGAACTTGATTTTGTTTCAAATTGTCTCATTGCTTGCCCCTCCTAGAGAACATATTTAATAATGGTACTTAGCTGAATCACTGTGAGATTTATAGTTCCACCCACCCGTCTCACACCCCACCCACTCCTGGGTTTCCTGCTTATATATAGACAACCCAATAATCATCAACAATACTCCTCAGTCACACACAAATAATCTTGCAGATTATTAACCCTATCACAGTACACCTGTTCAAAACAAACAAGATGACTTTTATTCAATGTAATAATTGTGGTGCTTTAGTTGCAAGGCACACCATATGGCAGCTTAGGTCTTGCCCCATCTGCCTTCACCTTGCTAGAATAGAAGAGGAGCTTAGCAAACTTAAGCAGGAATTGGATGCAATTAAAGCAGCTTCCATCAAATCAAATCAGCATTTATATACTGCTAATACCCCCTGGATAGGGTTCAGTGTGGTTTACAAGAGAAGTGTCACATTAGAGAGCTAGGCAAATGGAGAAAGGAGATCTGTAAGAAGAGAGATCATGTAGTTCTATTAGTAGAGAAGAGGCATGGGGCCTGTCATTTTGTTTCTTTTGGAAGAGATAAGTTTTTAATTTCCTTCCGAAGATGAGGTAGTTGTTTTCTGTTTTTATGGGGGTGGGAAGAGCATTCCAAAAGGAAGGGTCTAATACTGGGAAAAGCGAGTCAAATATCTTCCAGAATCAGATTCTTCTGCAGGGCTGAGCAGAGAGGAACAGGCATTTTTTGAACCTGTCAGCCCGGGTAGTGCAGAATGATGAGATCTGGGTCAGCACCACATATAATTTGATATACTACGCATGCAGCTTTAAATCTGACCCTTTCTGAGATGGGAAGCCAGTGTAATCTTACAAGGAAATGTGAGATGCTACAGTATCTAGTCAGTTTGAAGTTCAGATGGGGTGCTGTGTTCTGTATCAGTTGTAGTTTCTTCAGGTGTTGGGGCTTGATACCAAAGTATAGAATGATGCAATAGTCTGTGTGAGGCAGGATCAGCATTTGGACAAGTAGTGTGAAGGCTTTTTGGATAGAAAATGAGCATACTAGCCTTAGCTGCCTCAATTTCAATAGAGTTTTATTCCATAGGTGATTAATGTGAGAGAAGAGTGTTAGGGAGGAGTCCAGATAGACCCCAAGTACTTTGGATTCAGTCTCTATAATGACGATTTTATCGTTCTGCAAAGTTATAGATGTTGGGATCTCTGTTCCTGGGGAACAGAACCAGATTAGCTTGGTCTTTTGTGTGTTTAGTTTCAGTTTGTTCGCCAGAGCCCAATCCTAGATTGCTGACATCCCGGTTGTAAGGATTTGGGCAAGTTTATTGCGAGACTGTGGAACTGGCAAGAGTAGTAGGATGTCATCAGCATAGGAAAGCAGCATTTCCATCACTACATAGAATCATACCCATTTACCACCACTGCCTCAAAGAATAAAACAACCCAGGAATAGATGAGTCAGAGAAGGCTAACTAAGGCAGATTACATGTGGCACAGAAGCACCCTCACAATTGCTAACCTTACATTAATTCTTTTGCTGCATTAGAGCATTGTGATGCTCAAGAAAAAGAACTAAGGTGGAACCAGAACCAATAAGCTCAAACCAGAAAATTGTTTCTGCTAGATTTCATTATCAGAAGCATTAACCCTGGAACACAGCTCAAGGGGCCCAACAAAGTGAAATGCCTTCTAGGATCCTCAGCTACCAGAAGTACCAGGCAAATATTGAGTATAATCAGAGAAGAGACTAAGGATTCTAACACTAATATAATCCACCTGGGAACAAATGATCTAAGCAATAATAATCCACCTGTAACACAGAGAACTTTCCAGGAGGTGGGGGAGGGGTTAAAACCTTTATAGCTTTCTCTGAAGTACTACCTAATTATGGAAAGAGAGAGGAAAGAGGTGGCTCAAAACCTGGTGTCACCAAGAAGGTTTTCGATACATAGGAGGATGAGAAAATACATGTAAAAACAAAAAAATATATTGTAATAATGAATTGCATCTCACTGTGGCAGGAAAAATAATCCTTGGTGAGAAATTCAGACAATGTATTTCTAGGCATTTAAACTAGAAGGTTGGGGATGGTATATGGAAGCAGGTCAATTCAGGTACCCACCCCCAGCAAAAGACAAGACTTGACAGTAGTAAAGAAAGAAATGTAAACAACAATCTTAGCAATTAATTTCTTAGCAACACAGTAGATGGTGAGATTAAACAAAAAACCTATACAGATGAGACTGCCACGGACATGTAGCAGGAAAGCAATGACCACAAACGCTCATAGTCTAAGCAACAAAGTTCAAGATCTGCAAGCCCTGATGTTAGCAACAATTTCTAAATCTGCTTCTATCACAGAGCCAATAACCCCCATGAATGGAACACAAACATACTAGACTCTAATCTATTTAGGAAGGATAGAGATAGTCAAAAGGTGGAGGAGTAGCTCTATATGTGAGAAACAATATCAAAGCAACTGAAATGCAGGGAAAGGAAGAAGCAATATGGATAGCCTTGAAAAGAGAAGATGAAACTTCTATCCACATGGATGTTGCCTACAGACCTCTTGACACAATCAGAGCAGCTTGATATCTGGTTGTAGATATCCAAAAGTTGGGAAAGAAAGGGGATAGTAGTGCTCTAGAAATGTTAAGTAGTAGTAGTAGGTACTTCTGTTGTGAGATTTCTACCTGCCTGATACAGATTGGAAAGTTCTATCTATGGAATTGGAAAGCAGTAGAGAGATCATGGATGCCTTTCAAAGTGCTTTGCTCAGAAAAATAGAGACAGAACACACGAGGGAAGGAGTGACACTGTATCTGGTTCTCACAAATGGGGAATGTGTATAATGTCTGAATGGGTGCCCACCTGGGCACCAATTTGGTTTGATATAACAGCGAAAGTAGAAGGCAGCCACTCAAAACTCAAAGCCCTGGATGTCCAACATGCTGACTTTAGTAAAATAGGGGCGTACCTGAAGAGCGAGCTGAAGGGATGAGAGGACATATGAAAAGTGGAAAGACAGTGGTCCAGGCTGAAAGGAGCTATAAAAATGGCTGCTGACCTTTATGTGGGGAGAGTAAATAAAAGCAAGAGAAAAAGGAAAATGATATGGTTCTCCAAACAAGTGGCTGAGAAAATAAAAGCAAAACAGTTGGTGTTCACAAAATACAGATAAGAGGGGGTGCACAGAAAAGAATACCGGATGAAACTGAAAGAAGCCAAGAGAGATATAAGTCTGGTGAAAGCACAAGCAGAAGAACAAATGGCTAGAAATGTAAGGAGGTGAGACAAGAATTTTTTCAGGTATATTAGTGAAAGGAGGAAGGCTAAATTGTGAGACTGAAAGATGCTTGGACCGCTATGTGGAAAGTGATGAGGAAAAAGTGAATGTGCTAAACAAGTACTTCTGTTCTGTGTTCATGGAAGAAAATCCTGGAGAAAGACCACAATCGACTGTCAAAGGTACATACGAGAATCAAGAGGATATCGAACCATTAACAGAAGAAAGTGTTTATGAACAACTTGAAAAAATTGAAGGTGGACAAAGCCATGGGACCGGATGGGATCCATCTTAAGATATTGAGAGAACTCAAAGAGGTTCTGGAGGGTCCTCTTAAAGATTTGTTTAATAAATCATTGGAGATGGGAGAGGTTCTGCGGTATTGGCAAACGGATGTGGTCCATTCACAAAATTGGTGACAGAAGCAGCAGGAAACTACAGGCCAGTAAGCCTCACTTCATTATTGGGCTGGAAGGGGCTTCAACAGCAGTAGCTGGAAAATGAGGACAGTGAAGGTAGACCTTTATGGTCTGCATCCCACAAGTAAGATACATTCGGATAGGATGGAGTGGGTTTTGATGGCAACTCCAGAAACTGGAATGTAAGGACAGTGCTGAGCGGATTTCTATGGTCTATGTCCCAGAAATGCCAAAGAAAGACCATGAACAAGAATTTTATATCACATTCATTGCTGGTTTAATTACAAATTGATAATGAGTATGACTGTTGGGCAGGCTGGATGAACCACTCTGATCTTTATCTGTCGTCATTTCATTTTCATTTATTATGGTAAATAGTCTGCTTAGACAGATCTTGGTAACACAGTGGATGGCAGACAGGCTGAACTAGTCCATACAGTCCATCCAGAATTCTGTTTTGAGTTGTAACTGCCATTCTGTATAGGTCACCCCAATACTATTTTTTGGAAGAACAGTATCGTTTTTCTTCTATTTGGAGCTGAATGAAGTGTCATGCAGGTTATTTTGGTGCTTTCTGACCACTCTGTTGCCATTAAGGGACAGAAAAAGTATTTGCAAATAGTATATGTGAAATGCTTTGGTTGTACCCGCAGAAAGGCGGTACCGTGTTTCCCCGAAAATAAGACACTGTCTTATATTAAATTTTGCTCCCCAAGACCTGCTAGGTCTTATTTTCAGGGGAGGCCTTATTTTTCGGGGAAACATCGGGGTCACTCCCCCCCCCCCCCGAGATCGCCGGCTCCCCTCCTCGATCGGTGGCTCCCCCTGCCCTCAGTCGCTCCCGGAAGTAACTAACCTCTTAAATGCTTCCTTTCACCATTCATCTTCGCACTCGCCGCAAGCAGCAGGGCAGGCCACTCCTTCCTTCCGTGTCCCGCCCTCGCCTGACGTAACGTAACGTCAGACGAGGGCGGGACACGGAAGGAAGGAGTGGCCAGCCCTGCTGCTTGCGGCGAGCGCGAAGGTGAAAGGAAGCGGTTAAGAGGTTGGTTCCGGGAGTGACTGAGGGCGGGGGGAGCCGCTGATCGAGGGGGGGAGCCGGCGATCTCGGGTGGGGGGGGTGACCCCGATGTTTCCCCGAAAAATAAGGCCTCCCCTGCTAGGTCTTATTTTCGGGGGATGCCTTATATTTTCAAATTTAAGCAAGACCTCTACTAGGTCTTACTTTCGGAGGATGTCCTATTTTCGGGGAAACACGGTATATCAAATCCATGACCCTTTACTAGGATTTATTTACTGACTTTTTGAAGAAATGTACCCAAGGTAGTGTACAACAGGAATAAGCTGGACAGACAACAGAATTACAACACTAAAAGTTATTTAAACAGTGGTACACAATAAGGGGCATAATCGAACGTCGCCGGCGATCTATGTTGGCAGTGGCGCTACAGCTGGCCGGAACCGTATTATCGAAAAAGATGGCAGGCCATCTTTTTTGTCGATAATATGGTTTAGCCCGGCCAAATGCCGTGGAGTTCGCCGGGTTTGAGATGGCTGGGTTTGTTTTTCAGCGATAATGGAATGTCAGCCATCTCAAACCCCGGCCAAATTCAAGGCATTTGGCTGTGGGAGGAGCCAGCATTTTTAGTGCACTGGCCCCCCTGACATGCCAGGACACCAACCAGCCACCCTAGGGGTCACTGTGGTGGACTTCAGAAAAGCTCCCACGTGCATAGCTCCCTTACTTTGGGAGCTGAGCCCCCCAAACCCCCCACTACCCACAAATGAACTGCACCCACTAAAACTGTTTCAGGGACCTGCATACAGCCTCTAGGACTTATTGCTGCTGTACAACTTTGGCACACCAGTTCACACCTGAAGACTAATCTCTCTGAAAAAGTCATTTCTTGAAATAACCACGTTTACTCACAGTTAACTGCAGATCAGAGGTTGTGCCCCACTGGCAAAGAGTCCCCTGGTAGGTCAGAGCTGGCACAATGGTGTACAATGCCCTCTTTCAGCACCATTCAAGGTAAGAACTACGTTCTCTAACGTGGGTAACATAGGAAAGGGAACTAAAACTGGCTTACAAAAATGGCCACTACCGCATGGACTACAACAGGAAACAAAACAGGGCACACTCTGACCCAGTTAGCAAGGGGGAAAAGCACCATGGGAGTAGAGCCCACTACCCTACACCCACCACAATGCATTGCTAATGTAACTCTGCAGGGCACCTAACAGAAAAGGTGTCACACTTACCTGAGAGCCACATCGCAAGCAGGGAAAGGCTGTCGGAGGATACAACACATTCTGCTGTCATGGAGGTGGGTACGGCATTTGAGGCTGCATACAGGCTGGCAAAAAAGGTTTTTAGTTTTATTATTTTAGTGTGGGAGGGGGTTGGTGACCACTGGGGGAGTATGGGGAGGTCATCCACGATTCCTTCTGGTGGTCATCTGGTCAGTTGGGGCACCTTTTTGAGGCTTGGTCGTGAAAATAAAAGGACCAAGTAAACCCGGCGAAATACTGCTTAACGCCGCTTTTTTTTCCATTATCGGTGAAAGCCGGCCATCTGGTAGCCACACCCATGCCCCGCCTTCGCTAATCTACCGACACGCCCCCTTGAACTTTCGCCGGCGAAGCGACGGGAAAGCGTCGACGCTCTCAAAAATGCCGCTTTCGATTATACCGATTTCGCCGCTTTTAAGAAATCGCCAGCCATCTCCCGATTTGTGTCGGAAGATGGCCGGTGATCACTTTCGATTATAAGCTGGATTATGGCATAGTATACTATTTACAATGTCAACACAATCCACATTACAACATCTACGTTGGCAGATTCTGTTCTAAAATACTGCTGAAACTTGAAACGCACTGACCTGCACATCTCTACCGCTACTTCAACAACTGTCTAAAATGGGGCTGAAAATGTATAATTTTACTTTGATTTTAAAAAACTGTTGTCCCAGCCAAGTGGTCTCTGATTTCTTTGCCTCCTGTATGACAACCTCTATCTCTAGGATCAAATAATTTTGATTATTATTTTATTTATTAGGATTTATTTACCACCTTTTTGAAGGCATTCACTCAAGGCAGTGTACAGTAAGAATGAATCAAACATGAGCAACAGGCAATTACAGCAGTAAAAATATTCAAACAACAATACAAAGTATGGCACAGTATACTACTTGCAATGTCAACACAATACGTAATAGAACATTTTAATTGACAGTGAAGGGTATAAGCAAAGATTGATCATATAGATAGGTAAGAGAATAAGAAGAGTTAGAAAGTAAGGTGACTAATTTAAAGAAAGTTAAAGAATATTAATCTGATACATCAGAAATTTTCAACCTTTTTTTTTTTTAATCTCACAGTACACTTACACGGCACTAAAATTGTCAAGCCACACCTCCATATGTGGTCCAGCATTTCATCTTTTAACCCACCCCCACCCCCACACACAGTCCAGAATTTTATTCTCTCTCCCCCACCAAGTTTAGCATTTACCTTCTTTTTCTCCATCCTCATAAATAGTCTAGCATTTCTCTTCTCTTCCTCCCACCCTCACAAATAGTCCGGCATTTACATTCTTTTCCCCCCACCTTCACAAAAATAGTCCTATATTTCTCACTCCTGTCCCCTCTCCAGCCAGCAACCAGGCAACTCCTCTTGTCTCTCTTGACAACCTCCTCCCCATATATCTTTTAAAAGTTTTCTGGTCTCTAATGGTTGGCAGCAGTGAGCAGCAATTCATACAGCCTACTTGTATCAGCCCTGGAGCCTTCTATCTGATGCTTCCCGCCTACATGAAAGCAAGAAGTTACATCAAGAAGGAAGGTTGGTGCAAACAGACTGTATGAATCACTGCTCCCTGCAACCGATCGCTAGAGACAAGGAAACTTACTCCATTCTGGTACAAATTAAGCTCGTCCAACTCCTGTGACATACCTGAGGATCAGCCGTGGCATACCAATGGGCCACGGCACACTGGTTGAAAAACGCTGTGATACATGACTATTGATAAGACAAAAGGAGCCAATAACGCCTGCGGAAAAAAACTTACTTTATCCTTCACCTCCCGGATGATATCTAGATAGGGCATTCCTGGCTTCACCATCAGCATGTCTGCACCTTCCTGCACATCACGGTCCTGGGAGGAGAGAGGAAAATAAGTAGGAGTAACTAATTTCAGAACAAGTAAACTTCTTTATTACTTTTTGTTCTTGTGTTGTTTTTTTTTAAGTGGAGTGCAACAAAATATGCTCTTAGTACTAGTTTGAGGACACCAGATCAGTGTCATTTTTCAAGGTGAGGTCATTATTATCAGCCATTCTGATGCTGTGCATTTCTACCACTACAAAGGAACTTGTCTCTTCACATTTTTCTATGGAGGGCCTCAAAAGTGTCTAAAAAGCTGTTCTGGTTATTAAAATGCAAATCAAATTACACTAGCTGAGATCAGAGGCGTAGCCGGACTCGATATTTTGGATTGGCCCTTCCACGCGCATGTTTCCCCACCCCCCCCACCTCCAACCACACACCACAAATATCTTCCCGGAGCTATTTTTAAGAACATAAGAGGTTTTTTATTTCCACCTACCCCATATCTTCTCCCTCTCCTCTGCGGCATCCTGGCATCTACACTCCTGTCTGAAATCCATTCCTCCCCTATATCGCAGCAATTTATTGGCGCCCGCAGCAATTTATTCTCACTGCTTGCGCCGGCCCCGCAGGCTTCCATCTGCCATGTCCCGCCCTCGCTGATGTCATTGCCTGTTTCCTGTCTGGCGGATTACGGCAGATGGAGGCCTGTGGGGCCAGCACAAGCAGTGAGAATGAATCACTGCAGGCTCCGAGGACACCTGTACCGACACTGGGGAGGGAATGGATTCAGAGACCGGAGTGCAAAGGCCGGGATGCCACGGAGGAGAGGCCCACCCGTAGCTATGTCACTGGCTGAGATCAATTGCATGCACTTTTTCTGAATGTACATGCAATTTTTCCTTAAGGCAGTCACCCTTATCTATCTAAATTCCTGTTATTCTACCTTATCTGTTCATATGTTCCACCTCCACTTGTCTCCTTTGCGGTCTATTAAAATGTTTTAATATGTATTTCATTGACACTGTAAGTAACATTATGCTATGAGTACCGTTATTTGAACATTTTACAGTAGTAATTTTTTCCCCTGTTTGAGATGTACTTGCTGTATGCTGTATAAATATAGTACAAGCCTGAGGCCTACTACCCAGCCTGGGCCCTGCTGGAAAGGGTTGCTGGGAAATACAGGCCAAGGGAAGATTGATTTCAAAAGAGCATTTTCTTACTGTGACTTTAGTTTGATAGCTTGGAGTGATGAAAATAGATTTTGACCGCAGAGATAGCTGGGAGGGACCTTATACCAGGTGCATGAAAAAAGCAGAAGAAAGAAAGAACATTTGTGGACAAAAACAACTGCCCATCCGCCAGAAAAAGGTGGGGACTTTTTCCAAGGGTAAAAATATCAGAATCTGTGGTTAAGAGGAAAAAACTGTTATTCGGCCACCTGGGCCATTTGCGTAGAAGTAGTTTTTTTTAGAACTCCATAGAACCATTGGAGCCGACTCTGTGGGTGCTGTGGGTGCTTGAGCACCCCCAATATTGAGAAAATTCCTTGTATGTGTCCAGGGAGGGGTTATTTCCATTGGGCTTAGCACCCCCAATAATTATGAAAAGTTGGCTCCTATGCATAGAACCTAATGTAATGAAGAGAGTATAAATATGGTTGACAGTCTCCCTATAAGGAGGAGTCTGAAGAGTCTGTGGCTAGAGGTAGACCTGTGTCACACTATCAGATATCTCCCCATAAGAACATCTTGTTTATGTAACCTGCCTTGGGTGAGTAATAAATCATAAATCCTTTAACTGAACCTGTCTCTGATTTCCTTTATTAATATCTGTTAATGATTCCTTGGTTTACTTAAGGAGAAACTAAATTATTCTGCTCAGAGATGGAGCCAGATTGGGGAGGAAGTGACGTCAGCGGAGAAAATGGCCGCTTAAGAGCCGTGCTCCGTCGGTCCCTCGGTGCAATCAGCGTTTTCCCCCGATATTTAGCATATAACTTGGATCGGAGAATAGAATCCCAGTTAGAGAAGCGCAGGAGTAGCGCGACGAGAAATGCAGAAGAACGGGGGCGCAGTAGATCTCTCACAATTCGCGTACCCCAATTCGGCCCCTCGAAAGCACATGGCGGCAATGGAAGCTGAACGGCCGGACTCGCCTGAAAGTCCCGTAGAGCAATCGGGTGGAGACCTGTTCCAGACGCAGGAACCTGTGGAGGGAGGCGACAGCGGTTTCCCTGAGCTCCGGCAATGGCTACAGGAGATTCGCACAGACATGAAAGCGGTGCGTGCGAAACTGGAGACACTAGGAGCAGAGCTGCGAGGTGAAATAGCGGAGATTGGCCGCAGAGTTGAGGAGACAGAGACCAGGCTGGACGAGCAGGCTGAAGAAATGGGGGCGCTGGACAGGCAGATATCAGATATTGCAATAGGACAGCAGCGCATGGCAGACCAATTAGAGGACTTGGAAAATCGCAGCAGGCGCTGCAACCTGCGGTTCCGCGGCCTGCCCGAAACTCCTACATATCAAGACGCGGAATCCGTAGTGCAACCGATTGTGAGTACACTGCTTAGTAAGGAGGACGCACCGCTGACTCCAGAGCAAGTCTTATTGGAGCGGTCACACAGGGCGTTGGGACCATCCAGAAATAACCTACCGAAAGACATAATTGCCTGCTTCCGCGATTTTAAATTGAAGGAGAGCGTCCTGAGAGCCGCGCGGCAGGCGGACAATTTTCAATGGGATTCCTACAGAGTAGAAATTTACCAAGATCTTGCGACCGCTACACTGAAAAGGCGGGCTGACCTGAAACCAGTAACGGCCAAGCTACGAGAGATGGGGCTGCGATATCGTTGGAAACATCCATTCGCGCTTCTTTTCTATAAAGATGGAAAGCAGCACCAAGTCCGGACACTTGCGGAAGCCAGAGCGATCATCCCAGAGGGAGAACCAGAAGCCGGCCAATCTGGAGCCGAAGGACAACGAAAATCTGCGGGTCCACGACCCTACCCGAAATGGCAGCGAGCAGGCCATAAAAGACTGGAGCGCCAGAAGTCTGCGTGTCGTCTCCCATGAATGAGGGAATACAGGCTAGTATGTGTTCCACTGACACTGGGAACTGCAGCAGGACTGGGTAAATGAGAAGTTGATATGATAGGCGAACAGATGGACTGGACAAAGGGTCTAGGAGATTAGTTGCACCATGTTGAGGGGATAAGTGATCATATGTATACAGTTATGAGGGAGTGAAGGGGATAACTATAACACCATCAAAAGCACCGGGGGAAAAAAAAAATGTTTCATATATACACATAGCATACTAATAAAGAATGATGGGTGCTTCAATGTAAATATTTAAAGGAATGGGGAGGGGGGGAAAAAAAAAAAAAAACAAAAGCAAAAAAAAATAACAGCGATCTGAAGCAGAGGACTGGACCTCACTTCCTACGATGAAACACCACTTCAATAAGGAAGCGGTGCATAGGTTCAAGGGTTTGGGTTTGGGTTGGATGGGAGGGGTGGGGACTAAGGGAAGGAGTAGGGGATTAGATTGGGAGGGGATGGGGGTTAGAATTCAGGGAGAGATTGAGGGGGTTGGGGGATTGTAACATTACAGTAGCAGAGGGTAGGCGGAGAGAACAAACATATAATAATTGTGTAGATGTCTTGTAAATGTATAACTGTGAATGTCAGAGGTCTCAATACCCCACAAAAGCAAAAACAAATGTATGGGGATATGATTCGCTTGCAGGCGGATATAATTTTCCTTCAAGAGACGCACTTGAAACGCAACTTTGAATACCTAATGAGACATAGGCGCTACCCGATGATTTATTGTGCCTCTAGTGTGGATGGCAAAAAAAAGAGAGGGGTACTAATAGCCTTATCGGATACTCTCCCATGGAAGATACATCATGTAGTGAAGGACACTGAAGGTAGATTTATACTGATAGTGGTGTCGCTACAAAATAAATATTTCACGATGGTATGTACATATGCGCCTAATGAGGGTCAAAGCGTGTTTCTAGAAAAACTGGAAAAGGTGCTCCGGGGACATGCACAAGGCCAGTTAATAGTGGGGGGAGACCTCAATATTACCATTAACCCCCGAGCGGATAACTCTGGTGGGAAGGCAGAATATGCTAAAAAAGATAGGACAGCCTTTAAGGCATGGTTGGCACGGTGGGGCTTAATTGATCTATGGAGAGTACAACATGAGTCTGAAAGGGATTATACATTTTATGCACCAAAATATAATTCATATTCGCGAATTGATTTTTGGTTTGGCGATGGAGAGGTCAGAAGAAACATGGGCAAGGTATCTATATTGCCCTGCAGTTGGTCTGATCACTCAATGGTCCTACTGACCTTAAAGGTGACGAATGAGAAGAGACCACATAGGCACTGGAGGCTCAATGAAAGCATACTCCTAGACCCACAGAATATAGTACAAATCGAAAAATATATGATAGAATACATAGAGCACAACGACACTGATGAGGTGCAGCCCATTAGCCTCTGGGAAGGCTTGAAAGTGGTGCTGCGAGGGCAACTTATAGCGCTGCAAGCATACCAGTATAAAGAAAAAAAAAGACGAGAAGTAGAACTTAGGAAAACACTGGAGAAGTTAGAGAGAGAGCATAAAAAGGCACCACAAAAAGACAAAATAGGACGAGAATTACAAGAGGTTAGGAATCAATTGAATGATCTGCAGCTAGCAGACATAGCTATACAGTTGCAAAAAGTGTAACAAGAACACTATGAATTTGGTAATAGGGCAAGCCGGCTCTTAGCATATAAATTAAAGAAGAGAGCACAGCGAAATTGGATCTCCAGTGTTGTTAAACAGGGAGGGAATCGGGTTACTCAAACAGATGACATACAGAAAGCTTTTAAGGACTTTTATGAGCAGCTCTACCAGTCAGAGCAGACATCACCACTGCTTGACATAGAACAGTATATACAAGAGACAGCATTACCCACACTAACAGGGGAAGAAATAGAGAGACTATCTAAAGAAATTACATTAGAGGAGATTACGAAAACAATAGCAGCCTTACCCAATAACAAGGCTCCGGGACTGGATGGATTTCCGGCGCGCTTCTATAAGCTATATAGTAAATGGATAGCACCAGTGTTGCTTAGGGCTATAAACTCATTTGCAGATCTAGAGGAGCTACCCTACTCATGGAGAATGGCTGAAATCACACTTCTCCTGAAACCGGGTAAGGATGCAGCACAATGTGGCTCGTATAGGCCGATCTCGCTTTTAAATATTGATTATAAAATCTTTACGAAGATTTTAGCACATCGACTCCAGGGCTGTTTACCGCGACTAATACATGAAGATCAGGCCGGCTTTATAGTGGGTAGACAGACCTTTGATAACATCAGGACCCTGCTGCATGTGCTTCAGTACTCAGGAGAGGATCCAGCCTCACTGTTATTGCTCTCGGTCGATGCTGAAAAGGCATTTGATCGGGTGGAGTGGTCTTTCCTCTTTGCAGTGCTGAGACATGTCGGCATGGGGGGCAGATACCTAGCTTGGCTTCGATTATTATATTCTAATCCAATGGCAATGATAAGGGTGAATGGGACGCACTCTGGACCGCTGAGGCTGAGCCGGGGCACGAGACAGGGCTGTGCACTGTCACCCCTGCTGTTTGCATTATCTATCGAACCCTTGGCTAAACGGATTAGAGACAATGGTGAGATACATGGAGTGATCAGGGGCAAGCGAGAGCACAAACTTATGCTGTTTGCCGATGACATCCTATTGACCGTGGTTCAGCCTCGGCGGTCGTTGCCGAGGCTAATGTATATTTTAACACAGTTTGGGGATAGATCAGGCTTTAAAATGAATGCCTCTAAATCAGAAATACTTAATATAACAGTGCCCCTGCAAGAGGTTCGACAGCTGCAGAGAGAATACCCATTTAAGTGGAACCCTGCAGGAGTCAAATACTTGGGGGTGGTGATCACTCCAAAGGTTGAGCAGATGTATCAGGCGAACTACCCACAGAAAGTTCAGGAGCTATTTAAAGAACTGGATAGATGGGAAGGCCTAAATATATCCTGGATAGGAAGAATCCATGCAATAAAAATGATGCTGCTACCCAAACTTCTCTATCTGTTTATGGCTCTTCCAATACCAATCCCGCGGACTTTTTTCCAAAAACTAAATAGGAAAATGTTTGCTTACATCTGGAACAAGAGACTGCCACGAGTACGGCGGACAATGCTGTTCCAAACCCCAGACAAAGGAGGAATGGGAGTCCCAAATTTCAGTCTATACTATCAGGCAGCCCAGCTTCGCATAATGGCGGACTGGACCCCGTGGACTAATAAGAAATGGTTACACTGGGAAAGGGCTTGGATGAGAACGCGATTTATAGGAGATATACTGTGGAAATCAGAGAAAAAAATATTAGCGGAAGTACGCAGATTACCATTAGGTATGAGTCATTTGCTAAACACATGGTTGTGTGTGCGTAGAAGGGTGTTTCCTGAGAGGAGATACTTTTTGCAGATGGCAATTAGGGGTGCGCCGGGTTTTCCACTGGGGGGTTCAGAATACATTTACCAACAATGGGCAGATAAGGGGCTATATAAACTGGACCAATTATGGGTTGATGGGAAAATAAAGAATTTTGAGGAACTACAAGATGAATATGGGTTAGAAGAACGGGACCTAGTTTACTATCATTGCTTAAGAAATTATATCCTCCGAAGGGCAAAAGAAGAATTAGAACTTGCAGCAACGAGACTGGAGCAGGCAATGGGAAAGGGGGGAGGGCGGGGTAGTATCACCAGGCTATATAGAGCACTCTTATACCTCTCAACGCCACAGGAATATTATATACGGAGATGGGAGGAGGCTCTACAGAATAGCCCTACACTCAACTGGTGGATGAGTAGCTTTCGATACCTGCTCAAACCTTCCATCGCTCAAACCACAATAGAGAATGGATATAAAATCCTATACTGGTGGTATTATACACCGGATCGGCTGCATAAAATGTACCCACAGACCTCGGCACATTGCTGGCGGGAATGTGGAGAGAGTGGAACTTTTATACACATATGGTGGGAGTGCCCCAAAGTCCAGATTTACTGGACTCAGATACTAGAGCTGGTGAATAAGGTGGTGCAAGGGGTATACCCTCAGCGGATGGAGGTGTGCTTGCTGCACTCCAGGCCCCCGGGAAGCCGGATATATGAACATAGGTTGGCGATCCAGTTTTTTGTGGATGCAAAGATGGCGCTGGCGAGGGCCTGGAGGGCGGTGGCAGCGCCCACTGCTAAAGAGGTATTAACCAGAGTTGACTACCTGCATTTGATGTCGAAGTTGACAGCCATACAAAAGGGTCAACTCCATATATACCAGAAGATTTGGCAATCATATGAAACTGTACGAAATGAGTTATAGTAAGACTGCTACCTATAGGGGGGTAGGGGAAGAGGGGGGGATGGTTTCATAAGAGGCTGTTTAATAATGTATCTATATAACTACATGTTTAACTAGCAGATGGAAGAGAACTGTAATGTTACAAACATATGGGTGATAATGATCGTTGGTTTGTATTATTGTTCTGTTAAAATTATAAATAAACTTGAAGAAAAAAAAAAAAAAAAAAGAGATGGAGCCTGATTGGAGGTCTGATCAGCCTTCTCAGGATTCTTCCTGGTACCGGACAATCTATCCCGATACCGGCCAGAATCTAGGGGATAATTAACCCCTCTTTAATTCATTTGGTCACCTACAGTACACTATCACTATATTATTGATCTAGAACATTGTTCTAGAGTAAGCTCTACCCGTAAGTTGCTCTACAACGTAAGTTCTAAAACTACGTTCTAGACCACACCGAGCCTAAAAACATGTCCATACCCCTTGAAGAAGTTCCAGACTTCTTCCCTACCCAAAAGAAAAAACTCACACATCTGTGTGCCTGGCCAAAGACCGGTTCATTTGATATTGGAAAAATCCAAGCTCTTATCACTTACAATGAATCCCATAAGACAGGGATTCGTTTTGGGTGAATTTTTTTCAAAAAAGCAGTAAACAAATCCTAACAAACAAAATAAATCTGAACACAAGAAACCAAGAATTAAATGAAGCATAGCAGACTTCCTACATCAGTGTTTCTGGAGGTCCTATGTAATAGTCCCTCATACAACAGTGGAATTTCCACAGCCTGTACCATGCATCTTAATACTTCATTGGCCTGTCCCTTCAACTCAACATGCCAGGCTCAGAAGCAACATCTGCTTCCTGCTACATAGTCAGTAATGCTCATAGGCTACATATTTATAAAATTTTAAAGAATCAGTGATACTTTAAACTCTAGGAGTGATACTACTGAGTGCTCACTACTTACCACAGCTCTTCTGGCCAGTCCCCGGGCCCCTGGGGGAAGCTGGTAGCATCGACGATCACCAAAAGCTGGTGCAGATTGTGCTGCATCTCTAGAGAAAAAAAATGCTCCTTTAAGAACTACTGCCATTCATCCTTCAGTGCCAATAAAAACCTGCACTGTACGATAATGGTACCAATAATTTAGAGTACCTTCCCCTGCCAGACCCCTCAAACCTATTGTGACCACGTCACGACAAGAGCTGACAGTTACCTGTAAGCCCTGTTATTCAATGCAAATTAACAAGGCTAAGAATAATTCTAGAGAGCTTTTCTTCATTACTCACAGCTGCTTAGAAACCCTATAGGCAAGTCTGTTTCAACTGCTGATTCTCTGCACTATAAGCAGTTAGCACTTCACTTCCAACAGAAGAAATGGAGATAAGAAGCAGTCTTGCTTCCTCTGTCTGCACAGATGGATGTTCCTTGTTATGGTGAGCCCAGTGATTGACCTATACAATATTTCTGTAGAATAGTCTACCACGTTGCTCCAGTGAGAACAAGTTTTATAAATTTTTCCTTACGGAATCTGTTAGCTTGCAAATTTAATAAGGGATCCTGTGTTTTGGATCCATGTCCACCTGTCCTTTTCAATGATCAGTGAGGATCTGACTCTTTCTCCCCTTTCTGACTGGTTACTATCTTAAATCCTTCAACCACTCTTACTCCACATTTAAAAAGAAGTACATTTATAAGTATCCTTGTAAGTGCATAGTCCGTTTGTAAGTATGTGTTTTTTGAGGCTGCTCAGCTTACTACCTTCTTGGCCACAAGTTGTAGTGCCTTCTTAGATTTTGTTATCTATTTATCTAGTAAGCTAAGTAAGTCTCCAGTTAATCAGGTCTATTTATTCTTCATTATATTATTTAGAATGGTTTATTATCCTCCTACTTTAAATCTTTGATCTCCATTATTGTGCACTTTAGTTAATGTGCCTTATTTATTTGCTTATTGTATTAGTATCCTTTTTTCTGTTAAAGGCATATGTTACTTTTGTGTACAAGATGTTATATGCTTGGTTGTTATGTGAAAAATCTTATAAATAAATAAAAAGTACATTTGACATTATGCAATGTGCTAAGTGCAAGCCTATTTCAACTTATCACCAAGTTGACACAATCAGCAGACTTTTTGCAACTCCAAGACTATCTGGAGCTTTATTCTGTATTAGCTCCTGCTCAATCTTGGTTCTGACATGGCTATAATACCGAGACCATTTCTTTCTATATGAGATGTTCAGGGTTTTTGGATCAACTTGAATGTGACCTTGTTCTATCACTCTCTTGTTAAGTCTGGAAAAGCTGATTAGGGGACACATCACTAAATATTTTGGCTCTTTTCAGAGGACAATAATTGATATGGCAGAGCACCCTTAGCATACGCATTAGAAACTAGATGAGTGGGAGGCAATAAAGGGTATTGCTAAATGGAGTTCACTCTCAGGATAAGGGCATAACTAGTGGTGTGTGCAAGAATTCGTACTAGGTCCTGCTCTTTTTAACATTATTGTAGAGAGGTGTGGTAGCCGTGTTAGTCCACTCTTAACTACTACTACTATTTAGCATTTCTATAGCGCTACAAGGAGTACGCAGCGCTGCACAAACATAGAAGAAAGACAGTCCCTGCTCAAAGAGCTTACAATCTAATAGACAAAAAATAAAGTAAGCAAATCAAATCAATTAATGTGAATGGGAAGGAAGAGAGGAGGGTAGGTGGAGGCGAGTGGTTACGAGTCAAAAGCAATGCTAAAGAGGTGGGCTTTCAGTCTAGATTTAAAGGTGGCCAAGGATGGGGCAAGACGTAGGGGCTCAGGAAGTTTATTCCAGGCGTAGGGTGCAGCGAGACAGAAGGCGCGAAGTCTGGAGTTGGCAGTAGTGGAGAAGGGAACAGATAAGAAGGATTTATCCATGGAGCGGAGTGCACGGGAAGGGGTGTAGGGAAGGACGAGTGTGGAGAGATACTGGGGAGCAGCAGAGTGAGTACATTTATAGGTTAGTAGAAGAAGTTTGAACAGGATGCGAAAACGGATAGGGAGCCAGTGAAGGGTCTTGAGGAGAGGGGTAGTATGAGTAAAGCGACCCTGGCGGAAGATGAGACGGGCAGCAGAGTTTTGAACCGACTGGAGAGGGGAGAGGTGACTAAGTGGGAGGCCAGCAAAAAGCAGATTGCAGTAGTCTAAACGAGAGGTGACAAGGGTGTGGATGAGGGTTTTGGTAGAGTGCTCGGAAAGAAAGGGGCGGATTTTACGGATGTTGTAAAGAAAGAAACGACAGGTCTTGGCAATCTGCTGGATATGAGCAGAGAAGGAGAGAGAAGAGTCAAAGATGACCCCAAGGTTTCGAGCTTTCGAAGGTTGCCCTTCTTCCTCAGATCGGAAATAAGCAAATGTGGTAGCAGAGAGTATATATGAGAGACGACGACAGAAAGCGGTGCTGGACTTGGGGGAGGGAGAGGGGAGCAACAAAGCTGTGCTGGACTCGGGGGGAGAGGTGGGCAACAAAGCAGTGCTGGACTCGGGGGGGGGGGGGAGAGGGGGGCAACGAAGTGGTGCTGGACTCGTGGGGGGGGGGGAAAAAGCGGTGCTGGACAGGGGGAGGGGGGGAACAAAGCAGTGCTGGGCTCGGGGGGATGGAGGGGGAAACAAAGCAGTGCTGGACTCAGGGGGGGATGGAGGGGGAAACAAAGCAGTGCTGGACTCAGGGGGGGATGGAGGGACAGAGGGGAAACAGCGGTGCTGGACTTGGGGAGGGGGAGAGAGGGGAAACAGGAAGCTGTGCTGGAGGGTGGTTGAAGGCAACGAGGTTAGATAAAGCAGGAGACAGGGGAGGCTATCTAGACTTTTGACCCAAAACAATAGTAAACACTATTGAAAACAATAGCCAAAAGATCATTAGAAATAAGGGGCTGCCAATGTGTGGTCCACCTGTAAAAAGTCTAAAGCTGTTCTAGTTGGTTAGGCAGTGCCTTAAAAGGTGGAGGATAAAATATATATTTTAAATTTTTTATAGCTTTTCAATTTATTTGAAAGCTTTCCATATGTAGATATAAATATAATGAAATGACAATTGAATATCACTAAAATAGCTTAAAAATTATTGTAGCTGGTAGAAACAGCACTAATAAACACTGTATTTTGTGCTCATTGTTCTACACTGTCCTATATAATACAGATGGCCAAATTTCAGTGAGGATATCCTGTTTCTTCATGGATTCATGTTAACTGTTGTTGTAATCTGCCTTGGGAAGCCTGGTGTTATAAAGATGGAAAGCAGGAAGAAAGGAGGAAGATGGTGAACCATAAGAGGAGGAGAAGGGAAAGTGAGTAAGAGAAGGGGAGACATGCTGGACCCACAGATGCAGCTACACAAATCCGGATGGCTTGCTCCTTCCCAGATTGTATAAGCAGTAAACCACACAGCAGGCTTTCACTTCTGGTGTGCAGTTTGCTGCCTATACCAACTGGAAGGCTCACGGCATTAGGGATTTGTGTAGCCATGTCTCCTGGCACAATAAGGAAGAAAGGGGGAGAGAGGGGACAGGGAATTGCTGAATCACAGGGGTGGAGGGGACAGGGAGAGGGGTTAGGAAAATTCTGGACCATAGTGGTGGAGGAGAGAAAGAGGGGTTGGGAGAGCATTGAGATGCTGGGCTACAAGGGTGTAAGGGAGAGGGAGGGGAGATATTGGCATGGTGGAACAATGTGGGGAGAGACCATGGCAGTTCTCAAGGAGAGATGAGTGAGAGGAGGATGGTAAGTACAGAGGGTAGAATTGTATAATGGGGAGTGGATGAAAGAGAAGGGAATATGAGGCCAGGGAAGGAGTGAGACAGGAGAGGGTAAGGGTGAGAGGAGAAGATGGAAAGTTGATAGGTACTGGTAAGTGAAATATAGGTGGAGGACTGAAGAGTGAGAAGATGAAATCTGACGGGGAGAGAGAAAACAGAGAAAGAGGAGATGTGTCAGAGACACATATAATGAGGGAACAGAAGTACAAATGGACCACACCCACTGGAAAGAGAGCCGAAGACAGACAGGAAAACAAAAGAAGAAACTGGGACCAACATGCTTGAAAAAATAAAATACCCAAACAAAGGTAGAAAAAAGTGTTTTATTCTGAATTTATGTGTTGGAATATGTTAGCTTTGGGAAATGTGCAACACAGATGTCTTTGTCATTTTTTTTTCTGTACAAGAGGCCATACATTTGTATTTTCATTTCTCCTATGTTGTGGAACATGCCTAGTTTGAATTCTTGGGGTTCCCAATTCAATTTTTATCTTTATATTTCTAATGTGTGATCCCTTCTTCTATTTGGTGTGTGACCAAAGTGGGCAAGTAGTTTCTGTGTACAACTCTGCAGCAGTCCCACTTATTCTGTTTTAACAACAGTAGATGTATTCGTCTTGTAGGGCCTCATAAAATATTTGTAGTGCTGCATGTTAAGTAGTATTCTTGTTTAAATCAGTGCTACTGTTCTATAGCAGATTCAGTGGTGTAGTGAGGGCGGCTGCCACCCGGGGCGGTTCACCGCTGCGCACCCCCCCTCGGCGCATCACCTAACCCCCCCCCCCGAGTGCATTCTTGCCTGCCGTGTCACGCTGCTGGGGGGGGGGGGGGGTGTTGGTTCCGCTGGTTCCCTGCTCCCTCTGCCCCCTCTGCCCCGGAACAGGAAGTAACCTGTTCCAGGGCAGAGGGAGCAGGGAAACAGCGGAGCCAACACCCTCCCAGCGGCGTGCACCCAGGGCAGACCGCCCCCACCGCCCCGCCCTTGCTATGCCACTGAGCAGATTTATGTATGTTGAGTTAGGATTTTTTTCAGGTTTTGTGTTATTTCACAATGTGCCTGGTAGTGGAGAGATTTATTTCACTATTATTGAGATGATGTGAGAATCATAATTTTTTTTTTGTATGGTAACTTCCATGGAGAAAATGTGCTAGTTATGATCTGCACCTGTTGTGTTTTGTGGATGTAGACCATGTTTACATTTAATATGTAAGAACTGATGTACTATATCAGACCAAGGTCCATGAGGATTATGTGTGTGGTTTGTAATGGATGCAAGCATCATCCATCATGTGTGTCCTGACTGAAAAAAGTTGAGAACCACTGGCCTAGGCATCACTACGGGGTCACATGGGGAGTTGCACAACATGCGATCCAGCATTTCTCCCTCTTTCCCCTGTCCTGCAGAGTCCCTTATTCTCTCTTGGCCTTTCCTTCTCTGCAGACCTCCAGTGTTTCTATGCCTGCCAGCAACATTAGCGAGTAAAGCAAACATCCTCTGGCTGGCCCCGCAAGCGTTCCCCTCTGCTGTGTCCCACCTACGTTGACACAGGAAGTTGTGTCAGAGGAGGCACGACATGGCAGAAGAAATGCTTGCAGGGCCAGCCAGAGGCAGTTTGCTTTACTTGCTGGTCTGCTGGTAGCCACAGAAACACTGGAAGACTAAACGAGAAGGAGGAAGAAGAAAGGATGATAAATACCAGACCCGGGGAAAGGGAAGAGTAAAAGATGCCAGACTGTGAGTTAAGGGAAGGGAGGATGAGAAATACCAAAATGCAGGGAAGGGAGGGACAGAGGCACAGAGAGGAGATGTTTTATAGGAAAGATAGGGACATGAGGGAATGATAGTGGAGTGAGAAAAAGTATCAACTGGAGAGGAGATCTAGAAACAGCAGATGTTGAATGGCACTTGGGGGGGCGGAGGAGGAGGTACAGAGTAGCAGATGGATGGCACTTGGGGAGGGGGAGAAGGGGAACAAAGCTGAAGATGGGGTGGGGGGGACAGAACAGAGAAGATGATGACTGGAACTAGGGGGTGGGAAGAAAGGGAACAGAGCAGAAGATGACTGGGACTTGGCAATCGTAAGAGGGTTGAGGAGCAGGGAAGGCAGAAAAGATGGAGTGGGAATTTTGAGGGGATAGTGAGTACTTGGCAATTGGTAGTTATGAATAGGTATATGTTAATAGGTTGGGAGAATGAGTGACAGTGTGAAATGAGAGATAAGAGAAGAGGGGCAAGAAAAGGGGATGACATTTGGAGAAAGGAATGACCTAGAAGACTGGAGAGGATGAGAGACAATGAAAACGGATGGGGGTACTGGAGAGGGGTATGAGTCTCTGACATGGTTCAGTGAGGGTGGAAATGGGGCTAAAGATGGTGAAAGAGAGGAAATAGGACATGGGGTGAGGGTAAGAGACAGAAGAAAGGTCTGGAGGAAAGGGAAGGAAAGAGAGATAGGGATGGAGCTGGTGAAGGGATAGGAGGCAGTGGTGGGTAGAGGAAGATTTAGAGGATGGGGGTGGGCAATGGGAACGTTGGAAAGAGAATGAGAAGAAGATAGGAAAATCCAATAGGTAGACGAGAAGTGAAAAGGAGAACAGAGGGTGAGAGAATGGGAGCCTAATTAGAAAGATAAAATTCCCAGTCAACAAAGGTAGAAGATACATTTAATGTAATACTTTAAGGACTGAGATGTGCCTGCTTTGTAAAATGTACATTTTTTTCTATTTTTATTTTGCAAAGTACAGGGGACAATACATTTCTGTTTCTCTTTTACCAATATTGCCCTGCTTACAGTCTGGATTTCTTTGGGGGGGGGGGTCTCCATTTTAGTTTTTCTCTGCATGTTTCTTGTGGTCCCCTATTTTGTATCAGGTGAGGGTCTGTCCATATTCTACATGTGCAGCTGAGGTGAAGGATTCTGCTAGTGTGTGGTGTCTGTGTAAGAATCTGTAATAGTCCAGCTTGTCCCAGTTTCCCAGTAGCAGGTGCTCTAGGGCCCAGTGTAATTTTATAGTACTAGTATAGGTGGATTAGGACTGCTATGGTGTGGTAAGTTTTCTGTATAGATTTTAGTGTCATTTGCAGGCTGTGTTATTTCATAAACTGTCTGGCCCTATTTGAAAGCAGGCTCTGGGGCAAGGGCTGCCTTTGGTGGCCCTTGTCACCAAAAATAAAAATGCTCAGGACTAATGTGCACCACATCCTGTAGAGTCACCACACAAACAAAAGCCCATCTGATTTAAATAAAGTTTCTACAGGTGAAAGGAGTATTCCTGAGGTGATAATCACAATTTGAATAATTTTACTTGCAATTAAGACAGGCTGCCTGCTCTGGCCGGTCCCGGGACCTCTGCTACCTCCCACTTCCTGATGTAACTTCCAGTTTCCTTGTAGGTGGGATGCAGTACAGGCAGCCTGTATTAATCATTACCGGCCACAGTCACTGCACCTGAGCAACAATACCGGCACTGCTGCCTGTCAAACACTGACCAGCACCTAATTTACAAAAGTCTGCTCCCCCTGTCAAACCTGGCTATGCCTCTGCCTCTGTGTACTCTCTGGTCAAACCTCAAACTTTCTTGGGGCCAGATGCACTAAACTTAATGAGCCCTTAAAGAGCCATTATTGAACAAGTAGTAAACCCTGGCATGCACTAAAGACTTTTATTCCGACGATGGTAGCAGCTAACGAAAACGTAATGCAGATAAGCAAATTGTGTAGAAACCCCATTGCAATGAGATGCACTAACTTTTTCTGATTGCCTTAACGCTGGAAAACGCTGGAAACTCTAATGAGAAGTCTGTACCTCTTGTTGGGGCTGCGCAGGATTGGAAAAATTATTAAAATGTAAAAAAAAAATGGGGGGCAAAAACGGCCAAGTGCTCGTCAGGAGCGTCCTTTATGGACGTTCTTCACTATATATTAAAAACAAAACAAAACAAAAAATCAAACAGGCTCCGATGCCACAGGTTCTTTTTTGGACATCATTCAACCCCGGAATAATAAAAAGTCTTTTTTGGCCATGCTTCACTCAGCTGAGAGACCAGGAAGTCTCTGAGCCAATCACAGTGCGTTTAGCCTGGTCTCTCAGCTGTGAAGCACTGCCAAAACAGACATTTTTATTATTAAAAAAAGGGGGGATGGCCGACCATCCAAAAAAAAAAAAAAGTCCATTTTGGCCCCTTGCAGTAATAAAAACGTCTTTTCTGGCAGTGCTTCACTCAGCTGAGATACCAGGAAGTCTCTGAGCCAATCACAATGCGTTTAGCTCGGCTAAACGCGCTGTGATTGGCTCAGAGACTTCCTGGTCTCTCGGCTGTGAAGCACTGCCAAAAAAGACGTTTTTATTATTAAAAAGGGGGGAATGACGGCCAGAATGGCCGGCCATCCAAAAAACCCGTCCATTTTGGCCATCATTCCCCCCTTTTTAATAATAAAAACGTCTTTTTTGGCAGTGATCCACAGCCGAGAGACCAGGAAGTCTCTGAGCCAATCACAGCGCGTTTAGCTGAGCTAAACGCGTTGTGATTGGCTCAGAGACTTCCTGGTATCTCAGCTGAGTGAAGCACTGCCAGAAAAGACGTTTTTATTATTGCAAGGGGCCAAAATGGACGTTTTTTTTGGATGGCCGGCCATTCCCCCCCTGTCAGGATTGCTGGAAGTCAAAATTATTGCTGGACATACTTATATTAATATGAAACCAGCTTGACATATTAAACCAGCTTCTGACCTCTGAGAACTTCCCCTTCCCCCTCAGGAACCACTGAGGATGACATGGACCAAATGGCTTAAATAGCCCTGGGTTTAATTGCTCTTGATCAGCAGAGCTCTCTTTGAGAACAAAGGAGGCCAGACATAGAGGTTCCATGACTAGTAACTTCAAAAAGGACAACCGGTGAAATTGCTCATCTCTCCTGACTTCAAAGAAAGCAAATGGAGTTTGGGCTAGGAAGAAGATAAGTTTTATGATCTCTTTGTTCTGGAGGGATAAAAACAGAGCACATGCTCTCCTCCCCTCTCTCTGTCCCGGGCACTTCTCTGTCCTGGGCACTACACCTCTCTCTTTCTTTCTCCCTGCAGCAGAGTGCACAGGACTCTGCTGGGCTGCCTTTGTTTCTTCTTTTTCTTTCTCTGCACACCTCCATCTTTAGCCACCAGAGCACCTGGCTCTGCTTCCCCCATTCTCAGACAGCCCTAGTCCAAGGCTTCTCTCTTCCTCTGAACAAACACCCTATCCTTTCTTTCTCTCTCCAAACACACACCCAGAGACAGCCTTGCACCCGTTACCTGTCCTGCTGTGAGCACATATATATCTGCAAAAATATACTATACTTTACATATCCAAACCCGTGTGGATCATGTATTCTTTGAGAACCCACTGCCTCTGCGAACTGGACCAGGGACCTGTAGGGGTATTTCCCTGTGATCTAGCTTGAGCTGGTCTTGGTCTATACAAGCCTATGGCATCTTGGTACAATAAGATGGCTGCTGCAACCCTCTGACCTGAACATCTCTGTGTCAGCAAGATCCAGCTTCAGCTTGTGGAAAATCACTGACAGGCTTGCTGAAGCCAAGGACATTCTGTGTTCCAACCATCCCCCTTCTATCTCTGAGATGCTTGGAAGGGAGTCATACTCATGGCACCAGAAGTTACCATCTCCAAGGTCACAAAACAAAGAACTCTTCTTGCCCATGCACTGGACTGTACGAGAGGCTAATTGGTCCAGGCTATCACCTGACAGAGAGGTCTGGAAGAACGCAGGGAGAATGGAAAAAAGTTAGTCGGAGACCCTCGGAGGAGGAGTACCTGTGAAGGACCTGAGAAATCCAGCAAGGCTCGGGGTGAGCTAGAGACTGTATGATACCAACCTTGTGACCTGCATAACTGGTGCAAATACCTGTGGCAGAGATATTGGCTCTGAATACCAACGGAGCGACGGAAACCTGCTTGTTTGCTGAGAAAGACCTGCACTACATAAGACACAGACAGCTGAGATAGCGTCTGGGGAGATTCTGCTCCGGTCTTATCTGAAGCCGTCATCAGGACAGCGTGGTAAGATCACAGTGATATATTTCCTAGTCTGGGGTTAGGCAGTGGTTTTATCTAAGTACGACTGGTTTATGTCAGCTCTTGGTCAGGGACAGCTGCTAATGTGTATTTTGCATAAGATGTGATAAGTTTTCATAAGGATCATTAGGATATCATTTGTACTGTTCTAATCATTTCTGTACGTAGTCTCAGGATAATCAGAGTGTAGTTAGACAATATATTTTGTTAGTGTGCATATCAGTAAGAGATATATATTGCGTATAAGCTATTGCAGAGTGTTCCTATTTTTCTACCTATAATAAATTATAATAATAACATCTGTGACGTGGCTTCGGTTCTTTGGCGGGGAACAAAACACTGGCAGGGTGCCAGCTCCAAGGTTCCTTTATAATATCCCCTAGACTGAGCGGGAACCTTGTAATAAGTATTATCAGGAAATAATTATTGCCCTAATTACTTATTTTCAACCTACAGACCAACCCTAGACTACGATTGCTGACACCCCCTTTTTAAAAATAAAAACGTCTTTTTTGGCAGTGCTTCACAGCTGAGAGACCAGGAAATCTCTGAGCCAATCACAACGCGTTTAGCCAAGCTAAATGCGCTGTGATTAGCTCAGACTTCCAAGTCTCTCAGCTGAGTGAAGCACGGCCAAAAAAGACTTTTTATTATTGTGAGGGGGGGAAAGACAGCCAAAATGGGTGGTTATTTTGAATGGGCGTCCTCAACTGCACCTCTGCTGGATCGAGCTGCATCGGAGGGGGGTGAGCAGCACGGCGTATTCAGGCGGCACAGGGAGGCATATTTGGCATGCGCAGAGCAGCCAGCATAACGCTTGGCTGCTCTGCGCATGCACGACTGGCCGACTGACCAACTGTTTAACGATAGAATAGAGAATGCAAGTGAGCTACAACGAGCAGCTCATTTGCATTCCTATTCCTTGATGCATACCCGTTCCTTACCGATTCGCTAAGGGAATCGGTAAGGGAAGGGCTCTAACGATTGATTAATGCATCTAGCCCTTGGCTAGTAGTACAATACAAGGCTACATTTAACACACTGTATCTGATCATCAAGGCCCTTAAAGAAATGGGCCAGAGTACTTGAACAGAAGCTCCACGGCTGTTAAGATCCTAACCACACCCTCTCCAAAGGAAATCACACAATGTGACACCCAGCAACGAGCCTTCTCAGGAGTAGCCCTAACACTCTGGAATGCATCACTCTTTCCAAAACAAAGTATTTTCTCAGATTACTCTTCAGTCTATCCCCTTTCATCTTCATCCCATGCTCTTTTTCCAGAACTTCATTTCAAATGAACGAGGTCTGTTTTTGAGTATTTAGGACTACCCCCATATACTTTATGGTGAAGACCACTGACCACTTTTGTAACTGACTGACTCCATCCTGTTTATATCTTTTTGAAGGTGTGGTCTCCAGAATTGTACACAGTACTCTAAATGATATCTCACCAGAGACTATTAGAGGCACTATCATCTCATTTCTCCTACTGGTCAGTCTTCTCCCTATGCACCTAAGCATCCTTCCAGCTTTTGCTGTTCCTTTTAAAGGCCATCAGATATGATAACCTCCCCCCCCAGACCCATTCTTATTTCATGCACAAATATTCCACACTATCTACCAATTCTAGGTGGATTACAACAGTACATACATTAAACTCCTTAATATCGCAAAGCAATCAAATTCTATAGGGAAGTGTATCCACAACTGAGGACCTTTAATGTAAAAAATGGAATTCCTAAATTCCTCTAGATAGACAGAATGGAAGGTATATCTAAAATATTTGATGATGATTAACATAGCGAATGAGAGGACTGATGAAGGTGTAAAGTGGATGCAAAAACAGGAGAAGGAGAGCATCACCCTGGTGAAATAGGAAGTACTCCTGTAGCAAGGATCTGTCCACCAGGGGATGTACTATCCTCTCGCACCGAGGCTATGTCTCCAAGTGCTGCCCAGGAGGGAAAGGTTAGGACAGCTGTTGTAGTTGGTGATTCGATCATTAGGCATGGGTGGCTGGTGGACGTGAGGATCACCTGGTAACTTTGCTGCCTGGTGCGAAGGTAGCCGCCTAGATAAGATTTTAGATAGTGCTGGGAAGGAGCCGGCTGTCTGGGTACATATGAAATAAGAAAATGTAGGAGAGAGATTCTGGAAGCCAAATTTTGGCTCTTAGGTAGAAAGCTCAAATCCAGATCCTCTAGGGTAGCATTTTCTGAAATGCTACCTGTTCCACGCGCAGGGCCCAAGAGACAGGCAGAGCTCCGGAGTCTCAATGCATGGATGAGACGATGGTGCAGGGAGGAGGGTTTTAGATTTGTTAGGAACTGGGCAACATTCTGGGGAAGGGGGAGCCTATTCCGAAAGGATGGGCTCCACCTTAAACAGGGTGGGACCAGGCTGCTGGCATCGGCATTTAAAAAGGAGATAGAGCAGCTCTTAAACTAGAAAAGGGGAGAAGGCTGACAGTTGCTCAAAAGCGCATGGCTCGGGATAAGGTATCTTTCAAAGATATCACCAAAACAGAGAAGATAGGGTATCCTGAAAGTGAGGTTGCAAAAGAGACCATAGTAGATCTGGTGTTTGTAAATAGAAATTAGACAAAAGATAGCAAATTAATACTGTCAAGTACTGAGCATGATGTAAATAGGAACAACAAACATAGTTTGAAATGTCTATATGCGAATGCCAGGAGCCTAAGAAATAAGATGGGAGAGTTAGAACATATTGCACTAAATGAAAAATTAGATATAATAGGCATCTCTGAGACCTGGTGGAAGGAGGATAACCAGTGGGACACTGTCATACTGGGGTACAAATTATATCGTAGTGATAGGGTGGATCGAATTGGTGGAGGGGTAGCATTGTATACTAATGAGAGCCTTGAATCAAATAGATTGAAAATTCTGCAGGAAAAAAAACACTTCTTGGAATCACTGTGGATTGAAATTCCATGTGTAAAGGGGAAAAGGACAGTGATAGGAGTGTACAACCGTCCGCCTGGCCAGGATGAACAGACGGATGCAGAAATGTTAAAGGAAATTAGGGACGCAAACAAACTGGGCAACACAATAATAATGGGTGATTTCAATTACCCCGATATTGACTGGGTAAATGTAACATCGGGGCACGCTAGGGACGTAAAATTCCTTGATGAAATCAAGGACAGCTTTATGGAGCAGCTGGTACAGGAGCAGACGAGAGAAGGAAAAATTCTAGACCTAGTCCTTAGTGGAGCACGTGATCTGGTGCGGGAGGTAATGGTGCTGGGGCCACTTGATAACAGTGATCATAATATGATCGGATTTGATATTAGCTTTGAAGTAAGTATACACAGGAAATCAAATACGTTTGCATTTAAGTTTTTAAAAAAGAGAGACTATGATAAAATGAGAAGAATGGTGAAAAAAAAAACTTAAGAGGAGCACCTGCGAGGGTCAAAAATTTACATCAGGTGTGGATGCTGTTCAAAAACACCATCCTGGAAGCCAAGGCCAAATATATTCCGCGTATTAAAAAAGGAGGATGAAAGAAAAAACGACAGCTGGTGTGTTTAAAAAGTGAGGTGAAGGAAGCTATTAGAGCTAAAAGAAAATCCTTCAGAAAATGGAAGCAGGAACTGACTAAAAATAATCAGAAACAGCATAAGAAATGTCAAGTCAAATGCAAAGCGCTGATAAGGATGGCTAAGAGGGACTTCGAAAAAAAGATTGCGTTGGAGGCAAAAACACAAAGTAAAATTTATTTTAGGTATATTAAAAGCAGGAAGCCGGCAAAAGAATTGGTTGGACCGCTAGATGACCGAGGAATAAAAGGGGCGATCAGGGAACACAAAGCCATAGAGAAGAGATTAAATAAATTCTTTGCTTCGGTCTTCACCGAGGAAGATTTGGGTGGGATATCGATGCCAGAAATGGTATTCGTAGCTGACGAGATGGAGAAACTTAATGAATTCTTAATGAATTCTTTTGAATATGCACCATATTCAAAAGCATGGATTAATGAGACAAAGTTAACATGGATTTAGTGAAGTGAAATCCTGCCTCACCAATCTACTACATTTCTTTGAAGGGGTGAACAAACATGTGGCTCATTAATCCATGCTTTTGAATATGCTCTGTAATATTGTTCTTAATAATAGTCTCTACTATTTTGCCCGGCACCAACGTCAGGCTCACCGGTCTATAATTTCCCGGATCTCCTTTGGAACCTTTTTAAAAAATCGGCGTTACATTGGCCACCCTCCAATCTTCCGGTACCAAGCTCGATTTTAGGAATAAATTACATATTTCTAACAACAGTTCTGCAAGCTCATTTTTCAGTTCTATCAGTACTCTGGGATGAATACCATCCGGTCCAGGAGATTTGCTACTCTTCAGTTTTTGTAGAACTGCCCCATTACATCCTCCAGGTTTACAGAGAATTCATTAAGTTTCTCCGACTCGTCAGCTTCGAAGACATCTTTGAGGGATACTATCAAAACAGGTTAGGGCATTCCAAAAGAGACTGAAATAGTAAGTGAAGTGTCTTTAAGGGAAGAGAGAGATTAAAGCTTGCAAACTTCCGTTGTCAACTGGTAGATACAAGCAAAAAAACAAACACACACACACACTTTGAAATGTTTGTTTAGAAATGCTAGATGGAAGAGTTAAGATTATATAACATAGAATAAGAGGTAGATATAATAAGCATCTTAGAGACCAGGTGGAAAGGAGGGACACTGTCATACCACACAATACAACGACAGAATGGGTTAAATTGGAACAGGGGTGGTGCTATGTGTTAAGGAGGGCACTGAACTGAAAAGAACAAAATGTTCTGCAGGAAGCAGACTGCAATGTGGAATCTTTATAGATAGAAATTTCATGTGTGGAAGCAAAGAGATCGTGCTAGTGGTATGCTGCCATGTGTCTAATCAGAATGAACAGACAAATGATGAAAGGTTAGCATAAAATAGGGAAGACAACAGACTTGGCATCATTATAATAATGGGTGATTTAAATTACCCCAATATGTCACATCAGGAAATGTTAGGGGGGTAAAGTTCCTAGAAGAAACAGATGACTACTTCATGGAGTAGCTGGCTCAGGAACTCAAAAGAGGAGTAGTTATTTCAGATCTACTCCTTAAAAAAATACAGGATGGTGAAGTAACTGTGTTGGAACCACTTGGCAATAGTGATCATAAATTATAACATTTGAATTAATAACTAGAGTGAATACACTAAGAAAGACTGCATTAGCAATTAACTTTCAAAGGGCAACTATGATAAAATGAGAAAATGGTAAAAAGCTAAAAGGAACAGTTTAAAAGTTTAAAAACACCATCTTGGCAGCCCAAACAGATGTATAGCATGTATTAGAAAAGGTAGAAGGAAGGCCAAAGACAGCATGCATGCTGAAAAGGTGAAGTAATAGAGGCATTTCTAACCAAAAGAACATATTTCAAAAAATAGGAAACGGATCTCAATGAACAAACAGGAAGCAGCATAAGTACAGACTAGTTAGTTGCACAGCACTAATAAAGGAGGCAAAAAACAGAATTTGAAGAAAAACTTGTAGTAGAGGCAAAACTTATGATAAAAACTTTTTCAGGTACATTAGAAGCAAGCAGTCTGTGAGGGAGTAAGTTGGACCATCAAGGAGCACTCAGGGAGGACAAGGCCATATCAGAGAGACAAAATGAATTCTTTCCTTCAGTATTTACTGAGGGGAACTACACATGCAAGTAATGGTATTTAAAGGTAACAATTCTATGGAGGTTCAAACAAATTTATTTGAACCTGGAAGATGTAATAGGACAAATCAACAAGCTAATGTAGTCTGTGGTAGCTGAAGACTGGTCGATGTAACACCATTATTTAAAAAGGGCTCCAGAGATGACCCAGGAAACTGCAGACTGGTAAGCCTAATGTCAGTGCCAAGCAAAAAAACAAAATTACTGAATACATAGACAGACATGGTTTTATGGAACAGAGTCAACAAGGATTCAGCCAAGGGACATCTTGCCTCAACAGTCTGCTACATTTTTCTTTGTTTGATAGCATAAACAAACATGTGGATAAAGATGTGGGTATAGTGTATCTAGATTTTCAGAAAGCTTTTGACAAAGTCCCCCATGAGAGACTCCTGAAGAAACTAAACAGACATGAGAAAGAGCAAAGGCTGATCGGCTCAGCTCCTGTGCCATGGCATTGAATTTTATAGTTTTTCTACTTCCACTGAAATCTTGACTTATACAGTGCCAATGGCTTGTAAAATCCTGCTGTTTCGTTTGGGTTAGTAACTGGTCACGATTCTGGGCTATGGTGTCTAAAGCTCCTAGAAAGGACAGGGAGAAGCAGTAACCAAGTGACATTAAGATGCAGCACAGGCTATCCTGTGAGTTCTTCAATTACCTTAGCATGGACAGCTGAAGTTACTGCAGAGGTCACCACAGCAATAGAGGCAGCTTTAGACAAAACGATTGCAGCAACTATTGACAAGAATAGAATCAGCATATGAAACAAGCTGGAACACCTGGGGCTAGAATTGATGCCAATCAGCAATGCACTAGCAGGCTGGACGGATATTGTATAAGCCATGGTCCAGATGCAAGAACAGCTCAGTACACAAGTGAAAGCTCTGGAGCAGAAAGTAGGTAACCTCAAAAACAGGTCGTGCCACAATAATTGCACCTGGACAATCTGCCAGAAACAATATCAGTTGCAGAATTGATTGGCTCTCTGGGAAACTGATCTCTCAATCCCTGCAACGACTTCTGCGGATGGAGTAGGCCAAATAAGCTGGGTCCTATAGGGGCTGGAGAGAAGATCACCAGGTTATAATCCTTCAGGTCTTGAACTCTGCCCACATACAAGCAATTTTACATGCTTTGCACCTAGAAATATTGCTCTATCTATGAGACATAAGGTTTTATGCTTTCAGATTTATTCTGTGGTAGTTGGAGCACAATTGCAAAGCTTTTGCACCAATCTGCTCTGAGCAGTACTCATAAGTACATAAGTATTGCCATACTGGGAAAGACCAAAGGTCCATCAAGCCCAGCATCCTGTTTCCAGCAGTGGCCAATCCAGATCACAAATACCTGGCAAGATACAAAAAAAGTACAAAACATTTTATACTGCTTATCCCAGAAATAGTGGATTTTCCCTAAGTCCATTTAATAACGGTCTATGGAGTTTTCCTTTAGGAAGCTGTCTAAACCTTTTTTAAACTGCGCTAAGCTAACCGCCATAACCACATTCTCTGGCAATGAATTCCAGAGTTTAATTACAAGTTGAGTGAAGAAACATTTTCTCCGACTTGTTTTAAATTTACTACGTTGTAGCTTCATCGCATGCCCCCTTCATCGCATGAACAGACGCTTCACATCTACCCGTTCAACTCCACTCTATTATTTTAAAGACCTCTATCATATCTCCCCTCAGCCGCCTTTTCTCCAAGCTGTAGAGCCCTAGGCGCTTTAGCCTTTCCTCATAGGGAAGTTGTCCCATCCCCCTTATCATTTTTGTCGCACTTCTCTGCATCTTTTCTAATTCCACTATATCTTTTTTGAGATACGGCGACCAGAATTGAACACAATATTCGAGGTGCGGTCGCACCATGGAGCGATACAAAGGCATTATAACATCCTCATTTTGTTTTCCATTCCTTTCCTAATAATACCTAACATTCTATTTGCTTTCTTAGCCACAGCAGCAGCACACCTGAGCAGAAGGTTTCAACGTATCATCAACGACGACACCTAGATCCCTTTCTTGGTCCGTGACTCCTAACATGGAACCTTGCATGACGTAGCTATAATTCGGTTCCTCTTTCCCCCAATGCATCACTTTGCACTTGCTCACATTATTTATTTTAGTTACATTTGTACCCCGCGCTTTCCCATTCATGGCAGGCTCAATGCGGCTTACATATACAGGTACTTATTTGTACCTAGGGCAATGGAGGGTTAAGTGACTTGTCCAGAGTCACAAGGAGCTGTGTCTGAAGAGGGAATCGAACTCAGTTCTTCAGTTCCCCAGGACCAGAGTCCACCACCCTAACCACTCCTTCACTAGACGTCATCTGCCATTTAGATGCCCAGTCTCCCAGTCTTGTAAGGTCCGCTTGTAATTTTTCACAATCCTCCCGTGATTTAACGACTTTGAATAACTTTGTGTCATCGACAAATTTAATTACCTCACTAGTTACTCCCATCTCTAGGTCATTTAATATGTTAAAAAGCAGCGGTTCCAGCACAGACCCCTGGGGAAACCCACTAACTACCCTTCTCCATTGAGAATAATGACCATTTAACTCTACTCTCTGTTTTCTATCTTTTAACCAGTTTTTAATCCACAATAGAACACTACCTCCTATCCCATGACTCTCCAATTTCCTCTGGAGTCTTTCATGAGGTACTTTGTCAAACACCTTTTGAAAATCCAGATACACAGTATCTCTTACATCTTCTTCTGTAAAGACCAAAGCAAATAATTTATTTGTTCTCTCCACTATAGCCTTGTCCTCCCCTGAGCGCCCCTTTTGCTCCTTCTTGATCTAACGATGCCATGGATTCCCTCGCAGGCTTTCTGTTTCAGATGTACTGTGAATTTTTGCCTCTGTAGCAAGTTTCTCTTCATATTCTCTTTTAGCCTTCTTTATCAATGCTTTGCATCTAACTCAATAGTGCTTATGTTGCTCCTTATTTTCTTCATTTGCCTGCCTGGTGCAAAGGTGGCCGACCTCATGCGTCACCTAGATAGGATTTTAGATAGTGCTGGGGAGGTGTCGGCTGTCTTGGTACATGTGGGTACTAATGAAATAGGAAAATGTGGGAGAGAGTTCTGGAAGCCAAATTTAGGCCCTTAGGTAGAAAGTTCAAATCCAGATCATCTAGGGTAGCATTTTCTGAAATGCTACCTGTTCCAGACGCAGGGTCCAAGAGACAGGCAGAGCTCCGGAGTCTCAAAGCGTGAATGAGACATAGTAACATAGTAGATGACGGCAGAAAAAGACCTGCATGGTCCATCCAGTCTGCCCAACAAGATAAACTCACATGTGCTACTTTTTGTGTATACCTTACCTTGATTTGTACCTGTCCTTTTCAGGGAACAGACCGTATAAGTCTGCCCAGCACCATCCCCGCCTCCCACCACCGGCTCTGGCACAGACCGTATAAGTCTGCCCAGCACCATCTCTGTCTCCCGCCACTGGCTTTGCCACCCAATCTCGTCTAAGCTCTTTAGGATCCATTCCTTCTGAGCAGGATTACTTTATGTTTATCCCACGCATGTTTGAATTCCGTTACCGTTTTCGTTTCCACCACCTCCTGCGGGAGGGCATTCCAAGCATCCACTACTCTCTCCGTGAAAAAATACTTCCTGACATTTTTCTTGAGTCTGCCCCCCTTCAATCTCATTTCATGCCATCTCGTTCTACTGCCTTCGCATCTCTGGAAAAGGTTTGTTTGCAGATTAATACCTTTCAAATATTTGAACATCTGTATCATATCACCCCTGTTTCTCCTTTCCTCCAGGGTATACATTTTCAGGTCCGCAAGTCTCTCCTCATACGTCTTGTAACGCAAATCCCATACCATTCTCGTAGCTTTTCTTTGCACCGCTTCAATTCTTTTTACATCCTTAACAAGATACGGCCTCCAGAACTGAACAATACTCCAGGTGGGGCCTCACCAACGACTTATACAGGGGCATCAACACCCCCTTTCTTCTGCTGGTCACACCTCTCTCTATACAGCCTAACAACCTTCTAGCTAGGGCCACAGCCTTGTCACACTGTTTCGTCGCCTTCAAATCCTCATATACTATCACCCCAAGATCCCTCTCCGAATCCGTACCTATCAGACTCTCCCCGCCTAACACATACGTCTCCCGTGGATTTCTACTCCCTAAGTGCATCACTTTGCATTTCTTCGCATTGAATTTTAATTGCCAAACCTTAGATCATTCTTCTAGCTTCCGTAGGTCCTTTTTCATGTTTTCCACTCCCTCCGGGGTGTCCCTCTGTTACAGATCTTAGTATCATCCGCAAATAGACAAACTTTACCTTCTAACTCTCGACAAATATATATTGAACAGAATCGGCCCCAACACCGATCCTTGAGGCACTCCACTACTCACCTTTCGCTCCTCCGAGCGAATTCCATTCACCACCACCCTCTGGCGTCTGTCCGTCAACCAGTTCCTAATCCAGTTCACCACTTCGGGTCCTATCTTCAGCCCATCCAGTTTATTTAAGAGCCTCCTGTGGGGAACCGTGTCAAAAGCTTTGCTGAAATCTAAGTAGATTACATCCATAGCTTGTCCCTGATTCAATTCTCCTGTCACCCAATCAAAGAATTCAATGAGATTCGTTTGGCTCGATTTCCCTTTGGTAAACCCATGTTGTCTCGGATCTTGCAACTTATTGGCTTCCAGGAAATTCACTATCCTTTCCTTCAGCATCGCCTCCATTACTTTTCCAATTACCGAAGTGAGGCTTACCGGCCTGTAGTTTCCAGATTCTTCCCTATCATCACTTTTGTGAAGAGGGACCACCTCCGCCGTTCTCCAATCCCTCGGAACCTCTCCCGTCTGCAAGGATATATTAAACAAATCTTTAAGAGGACCCGCCAGAACCTCTCTGAGCTCCCTCAATATCCTAGGGTGGATCCCATCCGGTCCCATGGCTTTGTCCACCTTTAGCTTTTCAAGTTGTTCATACACACTCTCTTCTGTGAACGGTGCTCTATCTACTTCAATCTCATTTGTACTGTTTTTTTTTCCCAGTCCATCGTGGTCCTTCTCCAGGATTTTCTTCTGTGAAAACAGAAGTATCTATTTAGCAAATTTGCTTTTTCTTCATCATTATCCACATAGCGGTTCGCAGTATCTTTCAGTCTCACAATTCCCTTTTTAGTCATTCTCCTTTCACTAATATACCTGAAGAAATTTTGCCACCCCTCCTTACATTTCTAGCCATTGTTCTTCCGTTTGCGCTTTCCGCCAGACGTATCTCTCGGTTGGCTTCTTTCAGTTTCATCCGGTATTCCTTCTCGTGTTCCTTTTCTTGAGTTTTTTTGTATTTCTGGAACGCCAACTCTTTAGCCTTTATTTTCTCAGCCACTTGCTTGGAGAACCATATTGGTTTCCTTTTTCTCTTGCTTTTATTTACTTTCCTTACATAAAGGTTTGTGGCCCTATTTATAGCTTCTTTCAGCCTGGACCACTGTCCTTCCACTTCTTGTATTTCCTCCCATCCCATCAGCTCCTTCCTCAGGTATTCCCCCATTTTACTATGCTTGAAATCCAGGACTTTGAGTTTTGAGTGGCCACCCTCCTCTTCAGCCGTCATATCAAACCAAACTGTTTGATGGTCACTGCTGCCCAGGTGGGCACCCACTCGGACATTTGACACATTATCCCCATTTGTGAGTACCAGATCTAGTGTCGCTCCCTTCCTCGTGGGTTCCGTCACCATTTGTCTGAGCAAAGCACTTTGAAAAGCATCCACGATCTCTCTACTTCTTTCCGATTCCGCAGACGGAACCTTCCAATCTACATCCGGCAGATTGAAATCTCCCAACAAGAGCACCTCTCTTTTCTTCCCCAACTTTTGAATATCAGCAATCAGATCTTTATCTAGTTCCTCCAATTGTGTCGGGGGTCTGTAGACAACACCCACGTGGACAGAGGTTCTATCCTCTCTTTTTAAGGTGATCCATATCGCTTCTTCCTTTCCCCAGTTCCCTGTCATTTCAGTCGCTGTGATATCATTTCTCACATACAGAGCTACTCCTCCACCTTTACGCCCCTCTCTATCCTTCCTAAAAAGATTATAGCCTGGTATGTTTGCATCCCATTCATGGGAACCATTGAGCCATGTCTCCGTGATTGCAACTATGTCCAAGTCTGCCTCCAACATCAGGGCATGAAGGTCATGAACTTTATTGCTTAGACTGCGAGCATTTGTGGTCATCGCTTTCCATCTACATTTCCTAGTATGTGTTTTTCGGTTTTAGTGATTTGGGGGTGTCTTTTCTCTTTGGGTACCTTCATATCTTTTTGTTCCACCTTCCTTGCTTTTTCTTTCGCCTCAGTTTTATTTTCAGGAACATCACAATGCTGTAGTGGAGCAAAAGTATTCTGTAGGAGCAACACTTGTGAGGGCGGATGCTTCTGTGTCACATAACGAAGCCTGCCTGAGCCTACTGTGAACCATCTATTCTTAGGTGGTATTATCCTTTGAGGCAGTGGTGAGAATTTGGTATGGTTCTGTGCAGTATGATTTTGTGCAGTCCTAGAATTTGCTTTAAGTGCATTCAATTCCTTCTTTACTTTGCTGAGCTCCTGTTTTAAACTAGCAAGCTGAAGACAGATAGGACAAGCTTTAAGTCTCCAGAAGCTTGGTCTTGAAACTAAAGCACCACAATTATTATAGAGAATAAAAGTCATCTTGATTTGTTGAAATGGGTATGAACAGGTGTACTATGATGGTGTTGTAATTAGGGTGGGGTTAATTTATGATATGTAGTATATTTGGGAAAGCTATATAGAAAGTGTCAGTCTTGGGGTGGGTGGAGTGTGGGGCAGGGTGGGTGGGCTTAAGCTTAAGACCTATGGAATGTGCTTGCTGTAACCTCTCTCTAGAACAGCAATGAAATGCCCAGAGCCACAAGTGTAAGGTAGGGGTAATCAGAAAATAGTCTTATCTGAGAGCTCTAAAAATCCGTCCAGCTTCTGTGCAGAGACAAAAACCACGTGGAGAGAGAAGCTCCACCTGTGCTATGCAATCACCTTACAACAAAAGCAGATGGGGGAGGGGAGGGGCTCCACACAGTATGGAAGCAGAAGGGAAAAAAAAACCAAGAGAAACTACTACAATTTTAAAGCACTTGTTAAATCCAGTTCTCAGATTATCAACTATCAAATACAAATAGCCAATAAGCAGTTTTAAAATCTGTTACATAGAATACAGATATCAATTAGAAATAGCCGCTAAGCAGTTAGTTAGGAAACACAGATTATGAGATCACAAGTTTAGCTGAGCAGATAAAAAAAATAGGGGGGGGGGGGGGGGGTTGGTTTTTTTTTTTTCCTGGTATAATAGAAATATAGTGACAGACTAGGATTGGGGGGACAGAGTTGTCCAGAGCCACAAGTGTAAGGTAGGGGTAATCAGAAAATTACGATGGTGCAGGGAGGAGGGTTTTAGATTTGTTAGGAACTGGGCAACATTCTGGGGAAGGGGGAACCTATTCCGAAAGGATGGGCTCCACCTTAACCAGGGTGGGACCAGGCTGCTGGCATCGGCATTTAAAAAGAAGATAGAGCAGCTTTTAAACTAGAAATGGGGGAAGGTCGACAGTCGCTCAAAAGCGCATGGTTCGGGATAAGGTATCTTTCAAAGATATCACCAAAACAGGGAAGATAGGGTATCCTGAAAGTGAGGTTGCAAAAGAGGCCGTAGTAGATCAGGAGTCCCTAAATAAAAATAAAAATCAGACAAAAGATTGCAAATTAGTACTGTCAAGTACTAAGCATGATGTAAACAGGAGCAACAAACACAGTTTGAAATGTCTATATGCGAATGCCAGAAGCCTAAGAAATAAGATGGGAGAGTTAGAATACATTGCACTAAATGAAAAATTAGATATAATAGGCATCTCTGAGACCTGGTGGAAGGAGGATAACCAGTGGGACACTGTCATACCGGGGTACAAATTATATCGTAGTGATAGGGTGGATCGATTTGGTGGAGGGGTAGTATTGTATATTAATGAGAGCCTTGAATCACATAGATTGAAAATTCTGCAGGAAAAAAACACTTCTTGGAATCACTGTGGATTGAAATTCCATGTGTAAAGAGGAAAAGGATAATGATAGGAGTGTACTATAGTCCGCCTGGCCAGGAGGAACAGACGGATGCAGAAATGTTAAAGGAAATTAGGGACGCAAACAAACTGGGCAACAAAATAATAATGGGTGATTTCAATTACCCCAATATTGACTGGATAAATGTAACATCGGGACACGCTAGGGAGGTAAAATTCCTTGATGAAATCAAGGACAGCTTTATGGAGCAGCTGGTACAGGAACCGACGAAAGAAGGAAAAATTCTAGACCTAGTCCTTAGTGGAGTGCATGATCTGGTGCGGGAGGTAATGGTGCTGGGGCCGCTTGATAACAGTGATCATAATATGATCGGATTTGATATTAGCTTTGAAGTATACAAAGGAAAACAAATACGTTAGTGTTTAACTTTAAAAAAGGATACCATGATAAAGTGAGAAGAACGGTGAAAAGAAAACTTAGAGGAGTGACTGCGAGGGCCAAAAATTTACATCAGGCGTGGATGCTGTTCAAAAAATATATTCTGCATATTAAAAAAGGAGGACGGAAGACCAAACGACAGTGGCCTAGTGGTTAGGGTGGTGGACTTTGGTCCTGAGGAACTGAGTTCGATTCTCACTTCAGGCACAGGCAGCTCCTTGTGACTCTGGGCAAGTCACTTAACCCTCCATTGCCCCATGTAAGCTGCATTGAGCCTGCCATGAGTGGGAAAGCGCGGGGTACAAATGTAACAAAAAATAAAAAATAAATAGTGAGGTGAAGGAAGTTATTAGAGCTAAAAGAAAATCCTTCAGAAAATGGAAGAAGGAACCGACTGAAAATAATAAGAAACAGCATAAGGAATGTCAAGTAAAATGCAAAGCACTGATAAGGAAAGCTAAGAAGGACTTCAAAAAAAAGATTGCGTTGGAGGCAAAAACACATAATAAATTTTTTTAGGTATATTAAAAGCAGGAACCTGGCAAAAGAATCAGTTGGACTGCTAGATGACCAAGGAGTAAAAGGGGCGATCAGGGAAGACAAAGCCGTAGCGGAAAGATTAAATGAATTCTTTGTTTCGGTCTTCACCGAGGAATATTTGGGTGGGATACCGGAGCCAGAAATGGTATTTGAAGCTGACGAGTCGGAATAACTTAATGAATTCTCTGTAAACCTGGAGGATGTAATGGGGCAGTTCTACAAACTGAAGAGTAGCACATCTCCTGGACCAGATGGTATTCATCCCAGAGTACTGATAGAACTGAAAAATGAGCTTGCCGAGCTATTGTTAGAAATATGTAATTTATCCTTAAAATCGAGCGTGGTACCGGAACATTGAAGGGTGGCCAATGTAACGCTGATTTTTAAAAAAGGTTCCAGAGGAGATCTGGGAAATTATAGACCGGTGAGTCTGATGTCGGTGCCGGGCAAAATGGTACAGACTATTATTAAGAACAAAATTACAGAGCATATTCAAAAGCATGGATTAATGAGACAAAGTCAACATGGATTTAGTGAAGGGAAATCTTGCCTCACTAATCTACTACATTTCTTTGAAGGGGTGAACAAACATGTGGATAAAGGGGAGCCGGTTGATATTGTGTATCTAAATTTTCAGTAGGCGTTTGACAAAGTACCTCTTGAAAGACTCCAGAGGAAATTGGATAGTCATGGGATAGGAGGTAGTGTTCTATTGTGGATTAAAAACTGGTTCAAAAATAGAAAACAGAGAGTAGGGTTAAATGGTCAGTATTCTCAATGGAGAAGGGTCGATAGTGGGTGTTATGTTTCTGTTATGTTTTGCTAAGCAGGCTGAGGAGAGGCTGGTTCCCACTCTGCTAGGGCTAGGGAGGGAGGGGCTAGGGATCTCTCTGCTAGGGTAGCTGGGTGGGACTTGCTTGCTACTGGTCAGCTGGGTGGTAGCTGAAGTCTGCAGCTACTGATGTCAGTAGCCAGGAGCTATTTTTACCTGCAGTTTCAGGTAAGCACTGCTTCAGCATTAGGACTGTCCTGCTATAGCTTCTTCTATCTTTTCCCCTGAGAGCTTGCTCAGTGTAGGGGAGGGATCTGTTCCCTCCCTCTTTGTGTTCTTAAGTTCTGGTTTGTCAGCATTTATTCTGTGTTCCGTTGTATGTGTTTGTCTCAGCGTGGGGTTAATTAACTTCCTCCTGCAGCTGGGCAGTGTTCTCTGGTTGAGGTTAGTGTGTGCCTTCTGTGATGTGTTTACTTGTTTGTTTTAGTTTCACCTCTTGTTCTCGGGTTAGTGTGCTGTGTTACCCCCTCGGTCTCTGTGTCTGCTGTGTGTGGGTTATCTGTGCTGAGAAGTCTGTATTCTGGCTTGTACTCCTTTTGCTGAGGACTCTTTTGCCTTACCTGTCAGTCTGGTTCAGTTTTGCCTGATACTACTGCTGCTGTTAACCCTAAGTCCTGCCGGCCGCCTGAACCCAGGGGCTCAACTCCTGGAGGACAGTGGCTAAGTGTAGGTGAAGACTGGCGAAGCTGTTCCGGTATCTGTGTCCCTGCGGCAACCGTGTAGTACCTGTGGTGGCCAGCCAGTTCCTGTGGCTCTGTATCCGGTAGCAGGCCGATCGTGTCCTGAAGTTCCCTATCTTTTGAGGGGTTCTGTACCTCTTCTCGGGAGCCTGGAGTCCTGGGTGAGTACCCTGTTGTCTGTTAACTATATTAGTAGTGATTCGATCCACCCCAGGCCTTCCCTAGATTCCCTTCCTGTTTGCGGCCTGGGCTCAAGGGCTCACGATCAAGGAACTAGTGACAGTGGGGTTCTCCAGGGCTCTGTGCTGGGACTGCTGCTTTTTAACATATTTATAAATGACCTAGAGATGGGAGTAACTAGTGAGGTAATTAAATTTGCTGATGACACAAAGTTATTCAAAGTTGTTAAATCGCAGGAGGATTGTGAAAAATTACAAGCGGACCTTACGAGACTGGGCGTCTAAATGGCAGATGACGTTTAATGTGAGCAAGTGCAAAGTGATGCATGTGGGAAAGAGGAACCCGAATTATAGCTATGTCATGCAAGGTTCCATGTTAGGAGTCACGGACCAAGAAAGGCATCTAGGTGTCGGTGTTGATACGTTGAAACCTTCTGCTCAGTGTGCTGCTGCGGCTAAGAAAGCAAATAGAATGTTAGGTATTATTAGGAAAGGAATGAAAAATAAAAATGATGTTATAATGCCTTTATATCGCTCCATGGTGCGACTGCACCTTGAATACAGTTCAAGCTTCTCCTACTCACCTACAAATGCACTCGATCTGCAGCCCCTCCTTACCTCTCTACCCTCATCTCCCCTTACGTCCTACCCGTAACCTCCGCTCTCAAGACAAATCCCTCCTTTCAGTACCCTTCTCCACCACCGCCAACTCTAGGCTTCGCCCCTTCTGCCTCGCCTCTCCCCATGCTTGGAACAAACTCCCCGAGCCCATACGCCGGGCCCCCCTCCCTACCCATCTTCAAATCATTGCTCAAAGCCCACCTCTTCAATGTCGCCTTCGGCACCTAATCACTACATCTCTTCTCAGGAAATCTCATCTACCCCAACTTGACATTTCGTCCTTTAGATTGTAAGCTCTTCTGAGCAGGGACCGTCCTTATTCGTTAATTTGTACAGCGCTGCGTAACCATAGTAGCGCTCTAGAAATGTTAAGTAGTAGTAGTAGTAGTAGAATATTGTGTTCAATTCTGGTCGCCGCATCTCAAAAAAGACATAGTGGAATTAGAAAAGGTGCATAGAAGGGCGACGAAAATGATAAAGGGGATGGGACAACTTCCCTATGAGGAAAGGCTAAAGCGGCTAGGGATCTTCAGCTTGGAGAAAAGGCGGCTGAGGGGAGATATGATAGAGTTGAACGGGTAGATGTGAAGCGTATGTTCACATTTTCCAAAAAATACTAGGACTAGGGGGCATGTGATGAAGCTGCAATGTAGTACATTTAAAACGAATTGGAGAAAATGTTTCTTCATTCAACGTGTAATTAAACTCTGGAATTCGTTGCCAGAGAATGTGGTAAAGGCGGTTAGCTTAGCGGAGTTTAAAAAAGGTTAGGACGACTTCCTAAAGGAAAAGTCCATAGACCGTTATTAAATGGACATGGGGAAAATCCACTATTTCTGGGATAAGCAGTATAAAATGTTTTGTACATTTTTGACATCTTGCCGGGTATTTGTGACCTGGATTGGCCACTTTGGAAATAGGATGCTGGGCTCGATGGACCTTTGGTCTTTCCCAGTATGGCAATACTTTTGTACTTATGTATCTAGTTGATAATAAAAGAAGTTCACTATTTCCAAAGTCTCAAATTTGTGGAGTACTCTCTCACCGTCCTCCTCCATGCTTAACACCTCACATCAATCACCTGACGTCCCTGAGTTCTGCTCAGTGAGACACTGCAGCTTCTGCTTGCTCGGGGGACTCAAAGGAGTGCCATTCACTGATATTTTCAAAGTTGCCAGATATTGTAAAATGAAACGCATTCCCTTCGCGACCAAGCTAG